>NC_058133.1:358816911-358847858 GCF_016433145.1 Gracilinanus agilis
CTGCCCAAAGGGCCATAAAATTGAGCCTACTCTTTGATCCTATATTACCACTATTAGGCCTATATCCCAAAAAGATCCAAAGAAAGGGAAAAAGACCTACTTGTACAAAAATATTTATTTTTTATTATTTATAATAAAAATAATATAAATATAAATATAAATATTTATTATTATATATAAAAATATTATATTTTTATTTTTTTATTATGCTCTTTTTGTGATGGCAAAGAACTGGAAATTGAGGGGATATCTATCAATTGGGAAATGGCTGAACAAATCAGGTTATACTTTGGTGAAGGACTCTACATGAACTGATGTAAAATAAGCAGAACTGAGAGAACATTGTACACTGTAATAGCAATATTGTATGATGATCAACTATGAAAACTTGGCTACTTTCAGCAATGCAATGATCTGGGACAATTCAGAAGGACTTATGATGGGAAATGCCATCCACCTCTAGAGAAAGAACTGTTGAAGTCAGATAGAGTTTTATTTTGGGATTTTGGTTTTGTACAAATATACTCTTACAACAATGACTAATATGGAAGTGTATTTTGCATGATTAAAAAAAAAAAAAGACAGCTCAAGGAGGTAGTAGGTGGCACAGGAAAATGAGAGCCAAGCCTAGAGATGGAAAGTCTTGGGTTCAAATTTGACTTCAGATTTGATTCCTAGTTATGTAGCCCTGGGCAAGTAACTAATCCTCATTTCCTAGCCCTTACCACTCTTTTGTCTTGGAATCAACACACCATATTGATTCTCAGATGGAAGAGAAGGGTTTAAAAAATAATAATTTATTTTTTTAAGAGGATGACTGGCGATGGCCAAGGATGAAATGGATGATCTTGGTGTCTTTGATGTTTGACCAAGTTCTAAGCACTCCACCATGCCTGCTTTAGCTGTTTTCACAGCCCTTGGAACAAATTGTTCTCAACTGCCTTTTGGGTGGAGTCTGATGAATATAATGATGGGAGTAGAAATAGAGACCATGAGATATCTGAATCCAGCACACTTGGTCTTAGGTTTAGAATTAGATTTTTTCCATTGAGCCCAAAGGGACAGGACTAGAAGCCACTGGTAAAAGTTACAGAGACAGATTTTGGCCTGGTGAAATGGGCTGCCTTAGAGTCTCCCTAACTCTAAGTCTAGCCCTTTATTCACCAAACCACCTTATTATCTACTTATTAATGAAGCAGTCAACTCCCTTTCATTAATGTCTTCAAACAAAGGCTAGTTGATTGTCTTCCCCATTAGATTATAAGCTCCTTGAACACAGGAACTGTCTTTTGTCCCTTTTGAGATTGGGTATTTTGGTTTTGGGTTTTTTTGTTTTGTTTTGCTTTTTTGGTATTCTATAGGCACCTAATAAATGCTTATTGATTAATTAAAAGATAGAATATGAAGTGTTCTTTCCTAGCTAAGGTAAGGCTAAGCTGGCTATTGAGGTCTCTTTCCATTTCAAGACCTTGTGAAGCCTGTGGTTAACATTCTCTATAAGACAGGCAATGTGGTATCATAAAACCCATATAGGTCCTGGAGTCAGGAAAAACCTGGGTTTAACTCTATCTAGTATTTAATAGAGGCAGTTAGATGGCAAAGCAAAGAGATGCCCAGCCTGGAGTCAAGAAGACTCATCTTCCTGAGTTCCAATCTGACCTCAGACATTTATTAGATGTATGACCCTACACAAGTCACTTAACCCTGTTGGTCTCAGTTTTCTCATCTATAAAATGAGCTGGAGAAGGAAATGGGAAATCACTCTAGGATCTTTGCCAAGAAAACCCCATGTGGAGGTCACGAGTCAGACACAACTGAAGTGACCCAACAATGATGACGGCACTTAATATGTGTGTGGCTATGGATGAGTTATTTAACCTTCATAAGCCTTGATTTCCTCATCTGTAAAATAGGCAGAATAACACCATCTTACTTCATTAGTTTCCTATGAAGATTGAATCAGATAATATATGGAAAGTGTTTTCCCAAATCCTTTAACACATTATATAAATTAAGCCACATTCACTCAAGCAAGGGCCAGATTCTTGGCCCTAGGCTAACCTCCCAGCAGAGAGAGCCCCAGAAGGCAGAATCTTTGTTCTTTCATTACCATGAAATCCTAATCCTGTGTCTTTGCTATTTACAGAACAAAAATGAAAAGCTATGGTTTTCTTGGCATGGAATTAGGCTGTACTACCTCATGCTGCTGAATTATACTTACCCACAAGTTCTGGAAGAAAACTGGGTAAAGTCCTGACCAATATATTTAGAAGTTGACAGTGAACATTGAGGCGGGCTAAGTCGTAGAGTATTTTTGCCATGTGGGGAAGTCTGGTGAAAGTAATTACTTGACTTGGTTCCAGTTAAACTAAACTGGACTAGGAGAGAAGAAGGAAAGGGAAGCAGTCAAATTTATAATAGCTTGCCTTCTTTTGAAGTAAATTTTTTAATCTGTGATGTCAATAAGAAATATGATAAGGCAAGGAGGAGAGAGGGAATCACAAGAGGAAGCAGTGAGATTATTAGCTGGCATACCATCAATAAAATTTACCCAAAGACCATTCAACAGCTGGCCTTACACAGGATCATGGGATTTAGAGCTGGTCTAATTCCCTCATTTTACATGTAATCCTGTGTCAAAGGGTCTAGTGAACCCCTTCAGGGGATTTCCCTGCTCATTGCTTCTTTTGCTTATTGCTTTTATCTAGAAAATTTAGAAATTTTATTTCTAAATGTGTACCTAGCGTGTTGACATTACCTCTCCTCACAAGCACATAATTCACAATGCTCTAAGAATGTATAGGTTTATAAGCAGGTCAGAGGGGAAAAAATGGAATCACAACAGAGCTCAGGGAAGATAATAACATCCATCAATGAGCAATGTTCCCCCAGAAACCTAGATAGCCACAGTCACTAATAGTTATGTCCTGGATAGGTGACCTTTAGATCCATAGTCCTGGCCTGTCAATTTCATCTTCCCATCCACCATCTTGTACAGCATCCCTTGGGGCAGCTAGGTGACACACTGACAGAGAACTCACTATCTTCTGAGTCAGCCCACTTCCCTTTAGGATAGCTCTAATTTTTGGAGAAGCAGCTGAGGGTGGAGTGAGAAAGTGCCAGGCCTGGAGTCAGGAAGACTCTTCTTCCTGAGTTCGAATCTGACCTCAGACACTTATGAGCTGTGTGATTCTAGATAAGTCACTTCACTCTGTTTGCATCAATTTGTCTGTAAATTGAATTGGAGAAGGAAATGGAAAACCACTCCAGTATCTTTGCCAAGTAAACCCCAAATGGGGTCCCAAAGAGTGACTAAAACAAGTAAATATCAACTATCCTGAAAATAGAGTAACTTTAGGGGCAGCTAGGTGGCTTAGTGGATAGAGAGTCAGGGTAAAGTGACTTGGAGTGACTTGTCTGGAGACAGAAAGTCATGGGTTTAAATCTGGCCCTCAGACAACATCCTCACTGTGTGACTCGCCCGTTGTTTAGCTCTTACCACTTTTCTGCCTTGGAACCAACACATAATATTGATTCTTAGACAGATGGTAAGTGTTTAAAAAAAAAAATAGGGTGACTATTTGTGACCATGCCATTCCTATTTCTTTCCCACCAAACTACAAGAAGGAATGGTATATACTCAATGTCTCTAAGTTATCATTTGTTCATTCCTCAACCCCTTATAATCTGGCTTCAGATTTGCAGATGACACAAAGCTGGGAAAGATGACTAACATACCGATGACAAGTGACAGAATCTAAAAAAGATCTCGACAGACTTTCAGAGGTGTTCAATTTGCAGCCTGGCATAGGGGCTGTAAAACTCCCCAGCTTGACCAAACCAAATTAAAATGTAATTGAGAAATAACTAAGTAAAAATATAATAAAGCACAGATAATGTTAATTGGTGGTTTTCTAAGGCAATATGCAGCCTGCAGAGATTTATTTCTATTTGGCTTTGACACCACTGGGCCAGCACACTGGACCGAATCCAATAAAATGAAATTTAATAGGGATAAATGTCAAATCTTAAACTTGGGTTCAAAAAATCAACTACACATATATTTATCAAAGCAAATTTTCTACTGGACAAACAAGAACAAAATCAACGTCACAAATAGAAGACTGGGAAAGCACGATCAGACAGCAATTTGTCTGAAAGAGATCCAAGGAGTTCAGTGGATTTTGATCTCAAAGTGAGTCAGCAATGTAACAATTCCTAATGCAATCACAGGCCAGATTAAGAGAGACCGAGAGAACTTCTAGGAATAAAGACACGTGAGTTAGTCCCTCTGTACTTTGCTTTGGTTAGATAAAACTATATTATAATTTTTTTTTTTAACCAGGCCATTGACTTTAATGAGAGAAGCAGGTCATATAAAGTCAGTGTGTGTGAAGACAGGATTTTTATTATAGGAAGAGAAACAAAGACATGGTTTATATCAAGGAAATGAAATTGAGGTGTGGGTGTGTAGGGATTCCAGGATTAAGTGATTTGCACTATTTTGCTCCTAACCCTGACATGGGAGGATCCAGGGTGTGTCTAAGGTGAGATTTCTGACAATTCTAACATGAGATTGGATAGGAGTATATGTCCATCATTTGGCTATCCTATTTTGAAAGGAAGGTTTTGGTAGCCCCCTTGAAAAGAGGATCTAATCTCCGTGAGGTAAGAAATCTCTCTTCCTTTTGGTTAACAGGCTATTAACTTATAACAAACAAATTCCAAAAGGGGAGGGGAATTTTGACAAATAGCCAGTTATATGTTTATTTTTATATCTAAATGATTAGCTTACCATTAATCCTAAATTTCAGAATTAATCAATGGCTGGAACTACTTCTTACTACAAAATCAGATCACCAACAGTTTCTAATCAATAGCTGATCCTAAACTGAATTTATTCTCTTGTAGTTTATACCAACTTTTCTTACTATAAGAACTTAGTAAATGGATCACTAAAAACTAATTGTCTGGCTGTCTTCCTTTTATTTTTGTTTCATTTATTTAAAAAATTCTTTTTAAACTCTTACCTTTCATCTTAGAATCAATACCATATATTGGTTCCAAGGCAGAAGAGTGGTAAGGGCTAGGCAATGGGGGTTAAGTGACTTGCCTAGAGTCACACAGCTAGGAAGTGTCTGAGGCCACATTTGAACCTAGGACCTCCTATCTCTAGGCCTGACTTTCAGTCCACTGAGTTGCCCAGATGCCCCCTTCAATTATTTTCAAAGAAATTGAGTGCTCATGGGTAGGACGAGCTAACATAATAAAAATGACCATTGTACCCAAATTAATTTACTTATTTAGTGCCATACCTATCAAACTACCAAAAAACTTTTTTACTGAATTGGAAAAAAACTATAACAAAGTTTATTTGGAAGAACAAAAGATCAAGAATATCAAGGGAAATAATGAAAAAAAAACTTAAAGGAAAGTGGCCTAGTAGTACCAGATATTAAGCTATACTATAAAGCAGCGGTCTTCAAAACAATATGGTATTGGCTAGGAAGGGAGGATCAGTGGAATAGACTTGGGGTAAGTGACATCAGCAAAACAGTGTATGATAAACCCAAAGAGCCCAACTTTTGGGACAAAAATCTACTATTTGACAAAAACTGCTGGGAAAATTGGAAAACAATATGGGAGAGATTAGGTTTAGATCAACATCTCACACCCTACACCAATATAAATTCAGAATAGGTGAAAGACTTGAATATAAAGAAGGAAACTGTAAATAAATTAAGTGAACACAGAATAGTATACTTGTCAGATCTCTGGGAAAGGAAAGATTTTAAAACCAAGCAAGAGTTAGAAAAAATTACAAAATGTAAAACAAATAATTTTAATTATATTAAATTAAAAAGTTTTTGTACAAACAAAAACAATGCAACCAAAATCAGAAGGGAAACAACAAACTGGGAAAAAATCTTTATAACAAAAAATTCTGACAGAGGTCTAATTACTCAAATATACAAGCAACTAAATTAATTGTATAAAAAATGAAGCCATTCCCCAATTGATAAATGGGCAAGGGGCATGAATAGGCAATTTTCAGATAAAGAAATCAGAAGTATCAATAAGCACATGAGAAAGTGTTCTAAATCTCTAATAATTAGAGAAATGCAAATCAAAACAACTCTGAGGTATCACCTCACACCTAGCAGATTGGCTAAAATGAAAGAAGGGGAGATTAATGAATGTTGGAGGGGATGTGGCAAAATTGAGACATTAATGCACTGCTGGTGGAGTTGTGAACTGATCCAGCCATTCTGGATGGCAATTTGGAATTATGCCCAAAGAGCAATAAAAGAATGCCTGCCCTTTGATCCAACCATACCATTGCTGGGTTTGTACCCCAAAGAGACCATAGATAAACAGACTTGTACAAAAATATTCATAGCTGTGCTCTTTGTGGTGGCAAAAAACTGGAAAGCAAGGGTATGCCCTTCAATTAGGGAATGGCTGAACAAATTGTGGTATATGCTGGTGATGGAATACTATTGTGCTCAAAGGAATAATAAACTGGAGGAATTCCATGTGAACTGGAAAGACCTCCAGGAATTGATGCAGAGTGAAAGGAACAGAGCCAGAAGAACATTGTACACAGAGACTGATACACTATGGTAAAATCGAATGTAATGGATGTCTGTACTAGAAGCAATGCAATGACCCAGGACAATTCTGAGGGATTTATGGAAAAGAACGATACCCACATTCAGAAGAACTATAGGAGAGGAAACATGGAAGAAAAACAACTGCTTGAACACTTGGGTTGATGAGAACTTGATTGGGGATGGAGACCCAAAAGGACCACACCAATGCAACTATCAATAATATGTAAATAAGTCTTGATTGATGACACATGTTAAAACCAGTGGAAATTCAAGTTAGCTATGGGTGGGTGGGGGAGTTTGAGGGGTGAAGGGGAAAGTAAAAACATGAATCATGTAACCATGGAAAATTTTTCTAAAAATAAAAAATAAATAAAAATAAAAATATCTAGTGACATAGAGGGGAAAAAAATAAATAAAGTAGTACATAGAAAAACTGAGAAAGTATATGAAGAAAATGGTCAAAGTTGGCCATGGGTCACAGCTCCAAGACAAGGTGGAAAATCAGGAGATGATATCACAGTTAAATTCAATACCCATAAATACTGAGTCTTCTCACTTTCTTTAAGCTTCTCTAGCTGATTTGTGAATTTCAACATTGCCTTCAACTTTTGAACAAGCAGGAACATACTTCCAGGCAACATTCATGTCCGGAGTCATTTCATCTAACTTAGCGAATTGGGTCTTTGTGGACAACATCCATATTTCTACTTGTTTTCCAATCATTTACTTTCCATTTGTTAATCCATTCTTTCGTTCCTTTGGTGACAAGTTGATTATCTGAGTACACAGAGACTTTGTCAAGGTTTTGGGCCTTTGCTTGCTCAATCCCTCTGGCAGCTGCTTTTAATAAAGCTCTTTGGTTTGTCTGTCCTTCAGAATATGTGCTACTTTGTTTAGATCATTAGCTTCTGGTCAGTAGACACCAATACCGCCTCGAACCCCTTCTCTTTCATTATTTTTGCAGGCACCCTCCATATACCTGGGGGGTCCGATCCTTGGTGCTGATGCTCATTCCAACCTCCAGAGCCTCTACAAAGCCAACCATAGTTAGATCTCCCCAAGTCCTTCCGATAAGGATTCCAACTCATTTCTAGTCTTTCCAAAGGTTTGTAGCTCTGACCTTCAGAGAATACCTTAGATAACACTTTAAAAGCACTGATAAGCTGGAGAGAATTCAAAAGAGAGCCATAAGGATGGCTAAAGGACTTGAGTCTAGGCCATATAAGTCTCAATTGAAAGAACTGGGGGTGTTTAAGCTGAAGAAGAGAAGACCAGGCGATATAACTGTCATCAAGTATTTGAGGAGCTATCATGAGGATGAGGGAATTAGACTTGTTAAGTTTCACCCCAGAAAATAGATCTAATTTAGGGTCGACCATGTGGGGTTTTGGCAAAGATACTGGAGTCGTTTGCCATTTCTTTCTCCAACTAATTTGACACATGAGGAAATGGAGGCAAATAGGGTTAAGTGAATTGACCAGGGTTACACAGCCAGTAAGTGTCTGAAGCCAAATTTGAACTCAGGAAGAGGAGTCTTCCTGCCCCCAGGTTAAGCTCTCTCTACACTGTACCTCTTAGCTGCCCCTCTTAACAATTAGAGCTACTTAGAAGGGAAGTGGCCTGACTCAGAAGATAGTGAGTTTTCTGTCACTAGAAGTTTTCAAGTAGAAGCTCAGGGACAGCTTGCAGGGGATATTATAGGAGTGATACCTTTCCAGTAGGGGGTTAGACTAGATCAGTGATTCCCAAAGTGGGTGCCACCGCCCCCTGGTGGGTGCTGCAGTGATCCAGGGTGAACGGTGATGGCCACAGGTGCATTTGGGGGCGGTGAATAACTGTAAGGGGGTGGTGATAGTATGTGACAGGGGGCGCTAACTAATATTTTTTCTGGAAAGGGGGCGTTAGGCCAAAAAAAGTTTGGGAACCACTGGACTAGATGGTCAGTGAGGTCCCTTCTGCTACTAAAATTCTATAATTTGTGTAGACACTGCTCTTCCCAAAACATTTTAGCTTAGTCCTGCCTGAGTACATCTAAGCAATCTCAGATGGAGTTAAGTTCCATACTAAGTAAGAAATAGATATTAAGCAAGTGAGAGAAAGCTGCTTTCCTTTATAAATTTTACCCAATATTAGACAAAGAGTAAATAGCCAGGCTAAAACTTTTCTCCAGAACTGAAGAATCATCTAATGAATCTGTCTTACCACAGTGACCACAAATCCATCCATGGCTGTGAGCATGAAAATTTTTTTTTATTTTTTATTTTTGCTAAGGAATATTGTCCTGTCTCCTGCCCTCATAGTCCATATTGTTCTGTGAAAACAGTAGCAAACACAGTGAATTCCCTTCCTTTTCCTGTCCAATTAGACTCTAGTATTCTCCAGTCATTTCTGACTCTGCCTTCATTGATCTTTTCCCAATTAATAGATACCTTTTTAGATATACACAACTTCCTTCCTCCAGTTCCTGAATTTTCTCACAAGAGTATATCTTTTTAATATACAGTGCTGGAGGGCAGCTAGGTGGTTCATTGGATTGAGAGACAGGCCTAGAGATGGGAGGTCCTGAGTTCAAATTTGACCTCAGATACTTCTTAGCTGTGTGACCCTGGGCAAGTCACTTAACCCTAATTGCCTAGCTCTTACTGGTTTTCTGCCTTGGAACCAATGCATAGTATTGATTCTAAGATAGTAGATAAGGGTTTAAAAAAAACAAACTGTATCTACCTAACTGTTCATCCATCTCTCTCTCTTTCTCTCTGTCTCTCTTTCTGTCTGTCTGTCTGTCTGTCTGTCTGTCTGTCTGTCTGTCTGTCTGTCTCTCTCTCTCTCTCTCTCTCTCTCTCTCTCTCTCTCTCTCTCTCTCTGTCTCTGTCTCTGTCTCTGTCTCTGTCTCTGTCTCTCTCCACACACAGTGTGGGGGAAGCTAAGTAATATAGTGGATAGAAAGCTAGGTTTAGAGACAGAAGATCCTAGGTTCAAATCTGACCTCAGATATTTCCTATGTGATCCTGGGCAAGTCACTTAGCCCCAATTGCCTAGTATTTGCTGCTTTTCTCTCTTAAAATTGATACAAAGACTGAAAGTAAATGTATATACACACACACACACACACACACACACACACAATTTAATACTATGCATATGTGTGTGTGTGTGTATGTATGTATGCATGTATACAGTGTTGCTACTATACTTCAGCCTGCTTTAACTTCTCCTTTTCCTTCTGAATAAAGGATACTCTTCCAGCGGGATACTCCAGCCTAGGTTTGGTGACTGATGAGGTCAAATTTGCATCTTTCTGTTAGCAGTTCATGCTGCTTATGATCTCTATCCTGTCCATTTGGGTGCGGACATCTGAGGCCATGGATTTTATTAGTTCTTTCTTGTATTCTGGATTCTGTGAATTTTAGGTATCTTAAATGTTACTCTTCTTGCATTCCAGTTACTCTCTGGCAGGGGGTCTTAACCTGGGGTCTATGAACTTGATTTGAAAAATAGATATTTTATTATATGAACTGATGTAGAGTGAAATAAGCAGAACCAGGAGAACATTGTGCACAGTAATGGCAATATTGTGGAATGACCAACTATAATAGACTTGGCTACTCTCAGCAATACAATGATCCAGAACAATTCTAAAGGACTTATGACAAAGAAAGCTATCCAGGAGGCAGCTGGGTAGCTCAGTGGATTGAGAGCCAGGCCTAGAGACAGGAGGTCCTAGGTTCAAATCCGGCCTCAGACACTTCCTAGCTGTGTGACCCTGGGCAAGTCACTGACCCCCATTGCCCACCCTTACCACTCTTCTGCCTAGGAGCCAATACACAGAAGTTAAGGGTTTAAAAAAAAAAGAAAGCTATCCACCTCCAGAGAAAAAACTGGAGTTGGAATGTCAGAATGCAGATAGAAAGCATGTGATTTTTCACTTTAGTTCATTTGAGTTTTTATTTGAGGGTTTTGTTTTTAAATGAATATTCTTTTATAACAATGAATAATATGGAAATATTTTTTGCATGATAATACATACATACCCAGATCAAATTGCTTACCATCTCCAGGAAGGGAGAGCAAAAGGAAGGAGGAAGACAATTTGGATCTTATAACTTCAGAAAACACATGTGGAAAATGGTCATAACATGCAGTTGGTAAAATAAAATATCTTTTTTAAAATAAATATTTATTTGGAAAATGTTTTACATGATTGCACATGTAATACCTATAGGAGATGGCTTATCATCTCAAGGTTGGGGGAAGAAGAAGAGAATTTGAGACAGTATTCTTTGAAAAATGTTGGAAACTTTTTACATGTAATTGAGGAGAAAATGAAATTTAGAAAAAAAATATCTTGATAATTGTATTTTTTACATTATTTTTTTATTTTTTTTATTTTTTAGAAAAAATTTCCATGGTTACATGATTGATAATTGTATTTCAACATAATTAATTTCCTTTGCAATTGGTTCATTTTATGCACTTAGCCCCATTATTCTGAGATGGGGTCTATAGGCTTTACCAGACTGTCAAGGGAATCTATGAAATAAAAAAGTTAAGAGTGCTTGCTCTATGGCATGTAAACAGTATGTATTAAAAGTTATAGTGAAGTTGAAGTATTTTTAAACTATTAAAGCTTAAAGCTAAGACCGTTGGGACAGCCTGTATGGCCTGGTGGACATATGTGGGCTAGCTCCTTCCTTTTCAGTATAAAACCCTTTGGGGGTCAGCTGGGTTGAGAGACAGGCCTAGAGATGGGAGGCCCTAGGTTCAAATATGACCTCAGACACTTCCTAGCTGTGTGACCTTGAGCAAGTCACTTAACCCCTACTGCCTACCTCTTACTACCTACCTTTCTGCCTTGGAACCAATACATAGTATTGTTTCTAAGAAGGTAGGTAAGAGGTTTAAAAAAACCAAACTCTTTGGATTAGATTTGCAAGTCTCCAAAAAAATATTTTCATATTGGCCCTCACTAGGTATGCTTGAAGCTATTCATGTCTATATTTTAATTTGTGATGAAGAAAGCCAAATCCTTTCTCAGAAACCTTCTTCTTAACCAAAAAAAAAAAAAAAAAAAAATCACCCTATCCCAAAGGTCTTTAGTTTCTTGCCCAAGACTAGGTATCTTTAACAATGCTTTCTATATTCCTTCTGGCAGTATCATTTATGCCGATCTGAATAACCAGGAGTGGGTGGTAATCAACTGGTTTGACAAGTCTAGGGAGATTCTCTGTCATTTCCTGGATCCATGCCCTGAGGAAGACAGCTGACTTCCCTATTGTTGTTTGTTTTTAGATCAACAAATAGAGATGCCTCTTCTGGGCTCATCAGAGGGTCATCTGGCTTCACAGTTCCTCATTCCTTCCTCTGACCTTTCCCAGATGATCTCCCCCCTGATAGCACTTCTGGGTCCCACAGTAGTCATTTTTTGGAGAATAAGCAGTGGTTTCCTCCTCTGAAGGTTGGCTTTTT
Organism: Gracilinanus agilis; assembly: GCF_016433145.1. Lineage (NCBI taxonomy): Eukaryota > Metazoa > Chordata > Mammalia > Didelphimorphia > Didelphidae > Gracilinanus > Gracilinanus agilis. Next base: position 358,828,992 of record NC_058133.1, read on the forward strand.
GCTCTTAGAATGTCATAGTCTTCTATCTTCTAATTTGTTGAAATAAGAATTGATACCCTTCTGCTCTTATGGAAAGAAGAAAACTCAATATGTCCAAAACAAAACTCATTATCTTTCCCCTCCCTATTCCTTCCCACTTCCCCTATCTCTTTTGAGGGCACCATCCTCCTCCCAGACACCTAGGCTCACAATCTCAATGTCATCTTTGGTTCCCCACTCTTTTCACATATTCAATCTGTTGCCAAGTCTTGTCATTTCTTCATATTCAATGTCTCTCATTTATATCCTCATCTCTCTACTCACACAGTCACCACCATAGCACAGCCCCTTATTATCTCATGCCTGGACTATTGCTTTCTAATTGATCTCTCTGCCTCAAGTATCTCCCCACTTCAACTCATCCTCCTTAACTGCCAAAAGGATTTTCATCTAGTTCAGGTCTGATCATGTAACCACCCTGCACAATAAACTCCTCTAGCTCCTTCTTACCTCCAGGACCAAACATAAAATGCTCCATTTGGCATTTAAAGCCTTTCATAATATGACCTCTTCCCACCTTTCTAAACTACTCATCATATGTATCTAGCTACATTGGCCAACTTACAATTCTTCCCACAAGACACTTCACCTTCTGTCACTGATTCCATCCTTCTTTCCTTCTTTCCTTCCTTCCTTCCTTCCTTCCTTCCTTCCTTCCTTCCTTCCTTCCTTCCTTCCTTCCTTCCTTCCTTCCTTTTCTTTCAGAGAAGTATGGGGCTTCATGCCTAGGATGAAACATTTGTGTAGTGTAGACACTCTGTACACTATTGATGACAATTCTACCTATATTAATTTACCTATTTTGGTTTATTAAATACAGTTATATATTACAATTATACATTTTATTATTTCAACTATAAATATGGCAAAATTATGATTTTTTTCTCAAAGTGACATACTATCTGAGTTATGCTCAGTTTTTTGGTGAATTTTGACTCACTAAGCTCAAAAGGTTGCCCATCACTGATCTAAGGACAGATTTGACCATGACCTCCTGTCCCTAGGCTTTGCTCTCTATCCACTGCATCACCTTGCTGTCCTAGTATTCCTTTTCACTAGTTGGATCCCTCTCTCCCTCCTCATTTTCACCTCCTGGAGTCCCTTAAGTCTTAACTCAAATTCTACCTTGTAGAATATCTTTCCAGGTTTCTACACTATTGGTGCTTTTCCTCTGAGATTACTTTCCATGCACATAATTGTTTGCGTGTTGTCCCTTCTATTCAATCATAATCTCTTTGATAGTAGGGACTGGTTTTCCTTTTCCTTATATTCCCAGAGCTTAGCAGAGTACCTGTGTATATTATGTCATTACAATTGTGCCTGATTTTCAATGAGCCTATTTGGGGTTTTCTTGCCAAAAATACTGGAGTGGTTTGCCATTTCCTTCTCTAGTTCATTTTACAGATGAGGAAACTGAGGTAAACAGGGTTAAGTGTCTTGCCCCTGGTCACACATTAGTAAGTGGCTGAGGCTGCATTTAACTTTGGTTCTCCTGACCCCAGTTCTGGTGCTGCCCAGCCTGGAAGATATTAAGAGCTAAATAAATGCTTTTTGACCAACTGATTTTATTTTCTCATTCAAACCTTTATTCCATTTTTTTAAAAAAGCCACTTCATTATATTATTATTAACTGAGACAGACAGAAGTAAAGCAGCTAGGAAGTATCAGAGGCTAGATTAGAATTAAGGACTTCCTGACCCCAGGCTGAGCCCTCTATCAACTATACCACCTAATTGCTTGGATTACTGTTTTATTGTTATTTTTTTTCCAAAACCCTTACCATCTGTCTTAAAATTGATACTAAATATCATCTTCAAGACTGAAGAGTGATAAGGGCTAGACAATTGGGGTTAAGTAATTTGCCCAGGGTCACACAGGTAGGAAGTATCTGAAGCCACATTCGAACTCAGATCCTCCAGACTCCCAGGTCTGACTATCTACGATGCTATCTAAATGCCCTATTTTGTTGATATTTTAAAGGATCTATGATTTTATTAGTGGCCGTAATTCCTCCAGAAATTACATACTCTTACATTCCATCTTAGAATCAATAGCGTCTGGTTGTTCCAAGGCAGAAGAGCAGTAAGGGCTGATAGATCATGGGACCAAAGCCCCCCTCCCTAGCATCTGGCCAAACCGTGAGACAAAGCCCTAGTAAAACCTGGCAGGACATCAGGATTTTCCTGTCAGGCCTAGACAAATGGCCTCTGGAATCACTGCCCATCAAACTAGAGAACTTCCCACCCTCAGAGACCAAGGTTCCATACCCCCTCAGGACCATCCAATGAACTTCACCCAAGTAACTTCACCTGAACCAATAGTGGCAACACAGATTACATCATCCCAAACAACCACCCTATAAGAGATTGTCCCCTTCTCCATTCAGGAGGAGACCCCTAGACATCCACTGGTTTTGGGCTCCCCTCTCACTCTCCCTTCCTCCTCCATAGCCCCCACTTCATTACCACTTCTACTGCCATTGGCCTTCTATTCCCCTTTGCCCCCTCTTTTCCTCTAATAAAGCTTTGCTATACCATCATCTCACTCTTGCCTCATTTGCCTCGTGTCAAACCCCTGTCAGTGGGACTGACAATGGCTAGGCAATGAGGACTAAGTGACTTGCCCAGGATCATACACCTAGGAAGGAGCTGAGGTCAGATTTGACCCAGGACATTCTCTCTCTAGGCCTGGTTCTCAATTCATTGTGGTCACCTTCTGCCCCCACAGAAATATTTTTAAAAGTTTTATTGAGGTCTTTTTTCCCACCAAAATAATTTCTCCTTAATTGTACCCCTCCATTATTATAGACCCCTTATTTATAACAAAGAAAAAAAGTTAAGGAAACCCAAATAATTCCAAAATCTTGGCTGACAGCATATACCTCTTTCTGTCTCATTCCCTTACAGAATGGGGAGAAGTTTATGCTTCCTCATCAGTTCTCTGGGGAGATATTGGTCATCCCAATTAGTCAGAGTACAATTGCCTTTCCATGTTATTTTCATTTAACAAATAAATTATTCATTCACTAGTCTTGCCCTGATACCTTATTTAGCATGGAGGTGACCCTTGATTTTCAAAAGCAGTGTCCATGTAGCAGGATCTCTTATAGGTCCTATGACATTGATGCAACTTTGAATATGAGCTCAGTGATAGTCTGTACATCTCTGGTCTAAGGCCTGTCTGTCTAATTATCTTTGTCAAGGTTAATCAACAATCTGCTTGTGAATTTTTAGATTACAGCAATTCGTATAAACCATCTCAAGGTTAGTTGATGATAAACCAAAGTATAAAATAAAAAATCCTTGAATTTAGTAATAGTAGAAATAGATATAAAATAAAAAATCTTTGAAGAAGTAGTAGCAGTAACAGTAGTAGTGGTAGTGGTAGTGGTAGTGGTAGTGATGGTAGAGGGAGTGGTAGTAGTAATGATAGTAGTAGCATTAGTAGTAGTAAATAATTAGCATTTATATAGTGCCTTAAAATTTGCAAAGAACTTTACAAATTTCTCATTTTTGATAAAACAACCTCTCTGGGAACTAGATCCTATTATTATACTCATTTTACAAATGAGGAAACTGAGGCATACCTCTAAAGGTTAAGTAATTTGTCTAAAGTCACATATCTAGTAAATGGCTAATGCTAGATTTGAACTCAGATCTTCTGACTCCAAGTCCAACAATCTAATCACTGTGCTTGCTATCTGCTATAAAGTAATCAAGTTGCATAAACTTTATATTCTTGTAATATTTTATACCTTTCAAGTATTTTCATGTGATGGATTCTTATGACAGGGGGAAAAAGTCTGAATCTGGGTATTTTATTTTTTCTTTGAAGGTCCAAGGGGACCAGAGTTTAAATCTTGCCTCATCCCTATGCCCCAAAGAGAGAAAAAAAGGTCCTCTAGGTATTAAGATACTTACAGCTGCTAATTTTTGTGGTGGCAAAGAACAAGAAGCTAAGGAGGTGCCTATCATTTGGGAAATGGTTAAAAGAATATGGAATATAAATATAATGGTGGCACAGTGGATAGAGTGCCAAGTCTGAAGTCAGAAATCTTCTTGAGTTCAAATCTGGTCTTGAAAAACCAAAGGCAGTAGGTGGAGCCAAGATGGCAGAGGAGAAGCATAGAAAGCTGAAATCAGCCTGAGAATCCTCTTTAACCAACCTTAAGATAATGCCTCAAAAGGAATACTAGAATGACAGAACCAACAAGGAATGGAATGTTGTAACTCTCCTACAGAAAATAACTTGAAAGGTAGGCAGAGAGGGTCTGTTTCACTGGAGTGAGAGGGGAGGCAGCTGGCAGCAAAACTGTACCAAAGAGTATAAACACAAGCCAACAGCAAGCCACTCACCCCCCACCTATTGCTCCAGGTTCTGAACCTGGGTCTAAGCCAACTCTGAGACCCCCAAGACCTTGCCAAGTCAACGGCAGAGCACCTCATGCTAATCCCTTGAAGCTCCAAGACCTACAGAAAAACTTCATTACTAAATGCAGAAAAGCAAAAATAAATAAATGCATCTTTTTCAGATCATAATGTGATAAAAATTATAATCAATAAGGGTTCATGAAAAGTCAAATAAAAATTAATTAGAAACTAAATAATCTAATGCTAAAAAAGGAGTCAGTCAAAGAACAAATTATAGAAACAATCAATAATTTACTCTCAGCAATGCAATGATCTGGAACAATCCTGAAAGACTTATTACAGGGAATGCTTATCCACCACTAGAAAAAGAACTGTTGGAGTCAGATATATGCGGATAAAAGAATACTACCTTTCATATCAATGCATTTACAGTTTTATTTCAAGTTTTGGTTTCTTATGATTGTGCTATTACAACAATGACTAATATAGAAATATGTCTTAAGTGATAATAATAAAAAAAGAAGTTCCAAATCCTAGTGCAAGGCAGTCTGTGCTGCTCTTGGCACATACCAACCTAAGGGGAGGCCCAGAGCCCTGGCCCAAGCATGTGATAAGGCCTCTAGCTCCATTGCAGGACAGTCCACAGTGCTCCTGGATGGTGAAAGCCCAGGGTGAGAACCAGAGCCCTTGCCTAGGCTTGAGGTGAGGCCCTGGACCCCAGCACAAGGTAGCTCACAGTGTTCTGAGCCCTCCAAGCCATCAGCAGTCCTAGAGGAGACTGAATCAACAATGGGAGGTGGCTTTCAGAGCTCCCAGTCCACAGGCCATCATAACACCCTAGAAGAACTGAAACTTGCAGAAACCCAGGACTAGAACTGAGAGGAGAAGCAAGAAAAAAACTGGAGTTTAAGAGAGTACCCCCTCTACACTGAAAACAGAGCTTACCTTTAAAATAAAAGTAAAAGTGAAGAAAAAAAAAAAGAAAAAGGCCAGGAAAATGAGCAAATAGCAAAAAAAATTCCTAACCATAGAAAATAATTATGGAGACAAAAAAGAGCAGGGCACAGACTCAGTAGGGAAAAGTGAGATCAAAGCAGCCTAATCTAAACATCTAAAACTTCAAAGAAAAATGAGAATTGGTCTCAGGCTCTGGAGAGCTCAAAAAAGAATTCAGAATCAAATAAGAGATACAGAGGAAAAATGGGAAAGAGAAATGAAAATAATAGCTTAAAAAACAGAATTGGCCAAATGGAAAAGGAAGTCCCAAAGCTCATGGAAGAAAATAATGTCTTAAAAATTAGAATTGAGCAATTAGAAGCTAATGAGACATCAAGAAATAATAACAAAATCAAAAGAATATCAAAAAGAAAATATGAAATGTCCCATTGGAAAAACAACTGACCTATAAAATAGATCCAGGAGAGATGATCTAAGAATTATTGGACTGTTTCAAAGTCATGATTGTAAAAAAAAGCCTAGACATCATTTTACAAGAAATTATCAAAGAAAACTGCCCTGAACAAGAGGGTAAAATAGAAATTGAAAGAATCCACTGGTCACCTCCTGTAATAAATCCTCAAATGACAACTCCCAGGAATATTATAGCCAAATTCAAGAGCCCCCCAAGTCAACGAGAAAATGCTTTAAGCATCCAGAAAGAAACAATTCAAATATCATGGGGCCACAGTCAGTATTACACAGGATTTAGCAGCTTCTACATTATAGGCTTGGAATATGATATTCTGGAAGGCCAACTAGAACTAGAATACAACCAAGAATCACCTACTCAGGAAAACAGAGTGTGTTCTTTCAGAGGGAAAATGGCCATTTAATAAAATAGAAGATTTCAAAGCATTCCTGATGAAAAGACAAGATCTAAATAGAAAATTTGATGTCCAAATATAAGACTTGAGAGAAGCATAAAAAGGTAAACAAGAAAGAGAAAATTTAAGAGATTCAATAAGGTTAAACTGTTTATATTTCTACATGAAAAGATGATCATTGTAACACTTAAAATTTTTATCATCAGAGCAGTAAGAAGGAATTTTCATAGACAAAGGATGTGAGACTAAGCTGTTTAGGATGATATGTTATACAAAAAAAAGTGTGTGTGTGTGTGGGGGGGGGTGAAAACCCAAAAGCAGACGCTTATTCAGACTGTAGCATTGCTCTGTGCTATAATAGTGCTCAAACAGAGGGAACTGATAACAGAACAAAATTGGGTAGGACAGTATAGCACTACACTAAGCCAGAGGGAAAGAGCCTAGCATCTACCTGGGGCCATTTCTGTCTCCTGAGAAGTTACTTGAGTCAGAGACCAAGACTGGTGAATCTTGAATTGGCCTCTGAATTGTCCAGCATGGGAGGAGTCTAAAATGGCATTAGGATCTAGCCCAAAGAACCACACTCAAAGAGGAAGTAGCCAGAAAAGTAGCAATAGGAGACTATAAGAAAAAATGATTGAAATTACTAAAGAAAAAAATATGATAAATGGAAGAGATAAGTTACTTGGTGTTTAAGCAGGACTAGATAGCCTTTGAGAGTTCTTCTAGCCCCATATCTATGATTCCATGATTAGAGGTTGGAAAATATACTGATTGTCTTAAAAAAACCAAGATAATAGTCTTTAAATTATGGGTCTTTTACCTGGCCTTTAATTCCTGGAAATATTTGAAAATCTGTTATTAAAGGGATGGTTTGTGATAATTTAGATAAGAACCATTGAACCGATATAATACCCTGAAAAATGTTTTCAAAAACAAAAAAGCTATCTGTTCAAAGATGTTCATGCCAACTTATATAATTGCAAAACTCTTCATGAGTCAGTTATCAAGCATTTATTGGGCCTTATTATGTGCTAGGCACCTTGCTAAATTGTGGGGATACAAAAGCAAGTAGAAAGAAAAAGTCCCTGCCTTCTAATCAAATGGTCACAGATAATACACAAAGCCATTATGGAGCAGTGTTTCTCAAATTTTAATAATGCTTTTTCCCACCTCTCTATCATTCAATCTTGTTATTCTAAAAATTCCTTTTAGATAAATAGTAAAAAGTTTATCTATAGTAATTCTAAGAAAGGGAGGGAAATATGCAGCTCCCCATACAAGATGGGACAGTGGAAATCATGACGGATTTGGAGTCAGAAGACCTGCTACTCACAGCCTCTGGGCAAGACACATAACCTGTCTGGGCCTCTCTTTTTCATCTACAAAATGCTGGATGGAGTGGGCCCTCCTAGCTCAAATCTATGTTGCTATGATCTAGTAGTTAGTGTCTGAAGCCATTTTTGAACCCAGGTCTTCCCAATTTTTTATTTTTATTTTTTTATTTTGAATATTTTCCCATAGTTACATGTTTCATGTTCTTTCCCTCTCCCCCAACCCCCTCCACTCATTGCCACCCCACCTAGACAAGCACAATTCCACTGGGTTTTACATATATCATTGATTAAGACCTAATTCTTCTTCCCAATTTTAAGCCCAGCACTCTCTCCAATGCACTAACTAGCTGGATTTATAAATTATGAATTATATATGTATTTTGTTTAGTTATTTCAGTTGTGTCCAACTCTCCTATTTGGAATTGATTTTTTTTAACCCTTACCTTCCATCTTAGAATCAATACTGTGTATTGGTTCCAAGGCAGAAGAGCAGTAAAGGGCTAGGCAATGGGGTTAAGTGACTTACCCAGGGTCACACAGCTAGGAAGTATCTGAGGCCAGATTTGAACCCAGGAACTCCCATCTCCAAGCCTGGCTCTCAATTTCCCTAACTGAGTCACCTAACTCCCCCCTGGTGTTGTTCATTGCCAAGAAGACCCCAAACAGGTCACAAAGAATTGGCAATGACTGAAAAACAGCTGAACATGATCCAATTATCTGCTACTTTGGGTAGAGAATTTTTGCCAATAATATATTTTGACTTTTCACTAACTAACTTCTATAAGTTCAAGATTCTAGTTTCAGAACTCTAATTCCAAAGATAGTAGAAAGGGTAGAACTAGAATTTGGATCCAGATCTTTTTGACTTTTTAATCCTGGAAAAATTCTAATAAAAAAATAATTAAAGAGATGACTGATGAACATCTAGAAAGGGAAGCAGTGATTAATAGGAGTCATTACTTTTAAGTCTAAGGAGCTGTTAGAAAAGGTGGGAATGGGAAGGGAAATTAGGGGAGAAATGAAGAGAAGAAGAAATGAATGAAGGCTAATAATACAGGGCAATGAAAACATCAAGTCATTCAGTGAAATACATAATAATAATCCATTAGATTGTAAGCTTCTTGAGGTCAAGTATTGTCTTTTGCCTCTTTCTCTATCCCAAGTGCTTGGCACAAAGCCTGGTACATATTAGGTGCTTAATAAATGTTTATTGATTAATAATAATATTAGCTAACGTTTATGTAATGCTTACTATGTGCCAAGTACTTTACAAATATCTCATTTGATCCTCATAACAACTTTGGAATATAGGTGCTATTAATATTCCCCTTTTTAAAAAAACTCTTATACTTTTATTTATTTATTTTTTGGGATATTTTCCCATAGTTACATATTTCATGTTCTTTTCCTCTCCCCCAATCCCCCTAACTCCTTTTAGCCTATGCACAGGTCCACTGGGTTTGACATGTATCATTGATTAAGACCTAATTCTATATTATTGATAGTTAGACTAGAGTTATCGTTTAGTGTCTACATCTCCAATAAACATTCCCATTTTATAGATGAAGAAAGTCAGGTAGCAGGGATTAAGTGACTTGCCCAGGATTACATAGCTAGTAGGTGTCAGAAGTCAAATTTGAATTCAGGTCTTGCTGCCCAGCGCTCTAATTGGCAGCATGTGGCTCAAGGGATAGAAACCAGGCCTGGGGTCAGGAAGATTCATCTTCTTAGGTTCAGATCTGGCCTCAGAGACTTACTAGTTGTGTGATCCTTGAGCAAGCCACTTAACCCTGTTTGCCTCAGTTCCTCACTTATAAAATGAGCTGGAGAAGGAAATGGCATCTTTGTCAAGAAAACACCAAATGGGGTCATGAAGAATTGGACATATCTTAAAAAAAATCTCAACAAGAACCAATTTCCTTTCTTTGGGTTCATCACTCTCTCCACTATACCACATAGCTGTATATATTCATTCATTCATTCGTTTGTTTGTACATTTTAAAATATGCATGCATGCTATTCAGTTATTTTAGTCATGCCCAACTTTCTACTGGACTTTTGGAATCTTCTTGGCAAAGGTACTAAAGTGGTTTGCCTTTTTCTTCTCCAATTCATTTTATAGATGAGGAAACTGAGGCAAACAGGGTCCAGTGACTCACCCAAGTTCACAGAGCTAGCGTCTGAGCTCAGATTTGGAAACAGGAAGATACGTCTGTGGACTCAGGTCCAGCACTCTATCCTCTGTTCCACCTATATATGCACATATGTATTTATAAATATTCATAAATATATGTTCATTTATATATATTTCAATAGCTTGGATGAATTGTACCAATAAAAGGCAGAAAGTTAATGCTTCAACTTAATTCAACAAGTTTGTATTAGGTGCTTGCTCTATGGAAGGTCATGTTCTAGAGTCTAGGAATACAAAAATTAAAATATGGTGCCACTCTGTCCTTAAGGAGAGCTTATGCTTTACTCAGGAAAGGGATGGAAGATACCACTCATCCACAGATAAATAAATATGATAGACAACGATAGGGGCAAAAGAGAACCATTCTAGGAGCACTAAATGAAAAAGAGAATACATTTAACAGTTCTAATTACAGGGTAGGGGGATGGAATATTCCATTGAAAAAATGCCACTGACCTTAGAGGAATAGGATTTGGGTGGATAAATTTCAGAAGAGAACAGGAATAGGCAACAGACAGTCCAGGCAAATGATGAAGTTAGTAGATGGTAGAGAAGGAGAACAGCAAGTAATCCCATTGGCTACAATAGAGTACATGAGGGCAGGGCAGCTAAGTGATAAAGTGGATAGAGTAGTAGATCTGGAATCAGTAAGATACACCTTCATAAGTTCAAATCCAACCTCAGACACTCACTTGATATGTGGTCACAGGCAAGTCATCCTGTTGGCCTCAGTTATTTATCTGTAAAATGAGTTAGAAAAGGTGCAGCTAGAGAAGGTAGTTCAGTGGATAGAAAGCAGGGTCTTGAGACAGAAGGTCCTGGGTACAACTCTAGCCACAGATACTTCCTTGCCATATGACCTTGAGCAAGTCACGTAATCCCAATTGCCTAGCCCTTACTGTTCTCCTATGTTGGTCACTGATACTAAGATAGAAGGTAAGGGTTTAAACAAACAAACGAAAAATGAGCTGGACAAGGAAATGGCAAACCACTCCAATATCCTTGCCAAAAAAATCCCCAAATGGGGTCACAAAGAGTCTAGCACTACTGAACAATGTGCCAAGTACTGTGCTAAGGGCTTTACACAAAGGGGAACAATGTGAGCAATGTGGAAAGAGAGGCATGGGTGAAGAGGATACAGAACAAGCCTCAGGAGTTGGAAAGACTTGATTCTAATCTAGTCTAGTCTAGTTTAGCCTTTGAAATCTGTTGACTCTGAGAGTCACTTAAAATAGTGCCCCGGGTGACTTCTTTTTTTTTTTTTTAACCCTTATCTTCTGTCCTAGAATCAATATTATACATTGATTCTAAGGCAGAAGAACAGCAAAAGCTAGGCAATGGGGGTTATGTGACTTGCCCAGGGTCACCAAGCTAGGAAATGTCTGAGGCTAGATTTGGAACCCAGGACCTCCCAGTTTCTCAATCCACTGAGCCACTTTGCTGCTCTTCCCTGTCCCAGGTGATTTTCTAAGATTGTAGGTTGCAATCTCCATTGTTAGAGGAAGTTCCTTACAGGGAGGGCCCCCCCCCAAGTTTGATAAAACACACCTCCACAACAGACACAGCTGGAGAGCCCACGTTGGAACCAAATCGTCCAGATTGGGATGGGACATAAATGCCAGACTAAGTCATTTCCCTTGGCCTTTGGAAGTTTGGGGGAAGTGGATTACGGAAAAAAGTCGATGATGACATTGCAGCTGACTCGGCTTACTAATTATGTCTCACTTAAGCTAATTAAATTTGCATTCTCTTAGCACACTCTGGCCTGGTGGTGGGAGTTGGTTGGCCCAGGTGTTTGCTAGCTGACGGAGAGAGCCAGCAAAGGCTTAAAAATAGCCTTGCACGGTCTGCATGCTGATCACGGAGAGCTGACCAGGTGGGTAACTAAACCCCAAAGCCCTCACTGATCCTTCTGGGCACCCTCTCCAATAAGCCTTCCCTTTATGAGCCTGGGCATTACACACCAAGAACTTCCATTTTATTGGCGGCACAAACCAGCCAGTTGGAGGTTATTTCTAAACAGGTTTAGCAGGTTATTCACCCTGGAGCTGCCAGCAGGACCCACACCTATTGAGACTAGTGAGGACCAGGGAGACTGATTGCCAGGGGCCGGCCACCTGTCGGCCTGCCCATTGACTCAGTTGTGATCCCAGGAGCTCTCCTTGGTCCAGCTCGGACTTTCTGGCAATGAGTTCTTTTACTAGGGATGCTGTACCATCAAAGTCTCATGTCCAGTGTTACCGGCTGATATACCCAGACTGCTGGGGAGGAGCTCTCCATGGTTAGCTGAGTCCTTAGATAGCAGGCGTAGTTTGTCACGGGATTACATGCCACAGCCTGCCTTTATTCCATTATCTTGGCCTTTGAGAACTCAGGGCCCCTTCTATATGGACTTTCTATGCAGGGTCTCTCTCCCTTTCTTTCTTTTTTTTTTTTTTAATTTTTTAAACCCTAATATCTTTATATATATATATATCCTTCTGTATTAATTTTTTTATTTGTTATAGGGCTAGGCAATGGGGGTTAAGTGACTTGCCCAGGGTCACACAGCTGGGAAGTGTCTGAGGCTGGATTTGAACCTAGGACCTCCTGTCTCTAGGCCTGGCTCTCAATCCACTGAGCCATCCAGCTGCCCCCTCTCTCCCTTTCTTTTGAACTATTAGCATCTCTCCCTAAGGTCCCTGCACCTAGAGTATTCCAACTCCCAGGCCAGTACTAAGGATCTTTCCCCTCCAGACAGTTAGGACTCATGCTACCCTTTGGACTATACAAGTCATTACACGTGCTGAACCTGCTTCCATCAAGACTACAGATCACAGAAGCCAGGGATCATAGATTTAGACTTAGAGAGGAGTTTAGAAGGCATCAAATTTAACCCCTTCATTTTATAGATGAGGAAAATCAGGCCCAGGGAAGGTAAGTACCATGCTAAGAGTTATATAGCTGGTAAGTATCTGAATTCAAATTTAAATTCATGTCTTTGTGACTCCAAGTCCAGCACTCTAATTCCTTTTTTTTTTTTTTTTTTGGAAAAATTTAATTAATAAATTTAGAATATTTTTCCTTGGTTACATGATTCATGTTCTTTCCCTCACCTCCCCCCACTGCTCTCCCGTAGCCAATGAGCAATTCCACTGGGTTTTACATGTGTCATTGATTAAGACCTATTTCCATATTATTGATATTTGCATCAGGATGATCCATTAGAACAGTGATTGCCAAAGTGGGCGCTACTGCCCCCTGGTGGGTGCTGCAATGATCCAGGAAGGCAGTGATGGCCACAGGTGCATTTATCTTTCCTATTAATTGCTATTAAATTAAAAAAAAAATAATTTCCAGGGGTGCTAAGTAACATTTTTTCTGGAAAGGGGGCAACAGGCCAAAAAAGTTTGGGAACCACTGGTTTAGAGTCTATTTTCTCAATCATATCCCCATTAACCCATGTGATCAAGCACTTGTTTTTCTTCTGTGTTTCTACTACCACAGTTCTTTCTTTGGATGTGGATAGTGTTCAGAATTGTCCTGGGTCATTGCATTGCTGCTAGTTGAGAAGTCCATTACATTGGATTCTACCACAGTGTATCTGTCTCTGTGTATAATGTTCCCCTGGTTCTGCTCCTTTCACTCTGCATCAATTCCTGGAGGTCATTCCAGTTCACATGGAATTCCTCCAGTTTATTATTCCTTTGAGCACAATAGTATTCCATCACCAACAGACACCACAGTTTGTTTAGCCATTCCCCAATTAGAGGGCATCCCCTCATTTTCCAGTTTTTTGCCACCACAAAGAGCCAGCACTCTAATTCCAAAGACACTCTGGTAGAAGAGGCAGAATCAGGATGTGACCCCCAAGTCCTATAAGCTGGTGAGCTTTATTTTTAATTCTTGGGAAAATTCTAGAAAAAGAAGTTATTAAAGACATAGTTGGTAAACCACTCTGGAGAACAATTTGGAATTATGCCCAAAGGGCTATAAAACTGTGCATACCTTTTGACCCAGGAATATTACTAGGTCTGTTTCCCAAAGAGATAAAAAACCAAAATGGAAAAAGAATTCTTTATACAAAAATATTTACATCAGCTCTTTTTGCAGTGGCAAAGAATTGGAAAGTGAGGGGATGCTCATCAACTGGGGAACAGATGAACAAGTTGCGGAATCTGATTGCAATACAAAGACTTACATGAGTACACCAATGTCATCGGTTAGTTGAATCAACAGGTCAACCAAATAGAGTTTTCAAATCTGGCCATAGATACTTCCTGATCTTGAGCAAATCACTTAACTCCAATTGCCTAGCCCTTACCTTTCTTCTGTTTTGGAATTGGTACAAAGATAGAAGGTAAGGGTTTAAACAAACAAAAAAGGTGCTTGCTATTTTGATGTTAATTGATAGTTTCGCCAACCAGTGACAGTGAATTTAGGAATATTGAAAGTTGCTAAAAATGTCCCTCTCCCTTCCTGCCCCTATGTTCTTATTATTGTCCAATTCTGTCTCCAACTCTTTGTGACCCTATGGACCATAGCACTCCAGGCCCTTCTATCATCCACTATTTCTTAAAAATGGTGCAAGTTCATATTCTTTGTTTTCATGACACTCATCTCAGCCTCTGCTGTCCCCTTCTCTTTTTGCTTTCAATCTTTCCCAAAATCAGGGTCTTTTCCAATGAGTCCTATCTTCTCATCATGTAGCCGAAGTATTTTAGGTTCTACTTCAGTATTTGACCTTGCAGTGAATAGTCTGAATTAATTCCTCCTGCCCCTGCACTGACTTAAGCAAGAAGGTGGTCTTTGAAAGCAGTTTGTGGTTGTGCCCTACATGCCAGAGCCAACTTACCTTAGAAGAGCTGATTGATGAATTTTATTTGTAAGCATTTACACATTGGAAATTGGCAAGGTTACAAATCAGGGCTTGATTTATTATTTTATTGATTATCTAGACTTAAGAAAGCCATAGAGGAAAATATTCATAATATAGACTAATCAGTGTCAATCATTCAATAAACATGAAGTGCTTCCTCTGTGCCAGGCACTATGCTAAGTTCCAGGGAATTAAAAAAGAGGCAAAAAAGCACTGTTCAAGGAGCTCGCAATCTAATGAGAGCAATCATGTACAAACAAATATGTGCAAAGCAAGCTATATACAGAATAAGTAGGAAATAATTAACAGAGGGAAGGCACTAGAATTCAGAGGAATTGAAATCTGACTAGAACTTAGATTTTCTTGATTTCAGACTTGGAACTCTAACCACTGTACCCCCTTGCTACCTCTACGGAGGTCGCAGAAGTAGAAGGTTATGGATTTAGAAGTGGAAAAGATCTTAAAAATTATCTAGCACAAGCCCCTCATTTTACAGATGGTGAAACTGAGGGTAAGTGACTTGCCCATAGTCATAAAATAGCTAGTCTCAAGAGATGGAATTTGAACTCGGGTCTTCCTGACTGTAAGTATAATATTCTAACCACTATTCCTTGCTGATTTTTCCTTTGGCACTCCTAAAATCAATCTAACACTGCCTATTCTGCTGACTGGTAAAACTGCCCCTTGATGAGGAATTAAGGCAGTCTGGTTTTCATTTTAAAACATTTCTAGAAAATTGTAGCAGAAAGAATTTTGAGCCCACCCTATTGTCATTCATTCTACTTAAAAGAGATTTAAATTGCCAGCTTAATGGAAATCTAAGCAAAATTGTTTACCATTTTCTAAAAGTGAGATTCAAGGGTTATGTTGAAACTGTCTCCTGGAATTTAAAAACATTAAGAACTGATCCCATTATCATCTCTGAGGATCTCTCTTCTCTGGTATTTTAAACTTTTTTTTTTTAAGTTAAAAAAACTCTGAAAGGTTTTCCTCTGGCTCCTGGTTTATATGTTGGATGAACCAGAGAAGGAGAGAAGGAAAGATGAAGGAATAAAGCACCTGTTATGTGCCAGGTATGATGTAAAGTGCTTTCCAAATGTTATCTTATTTGATTCTTACAACAACCCCTTGAGAGGTAAGTGCTATTATTATCTCCGTTTTACAGATGAGGAAACTGAGAATAGGGGGTTAAGTGACTTGTCCAGGGTCATTCAACTATTAAGTGTCTAAGACCATATTTGAACTCAGGACTTTTTGACTCCAGACCAGTGTTCTATCCCCTGGGCCACCTACCTGCCTAGGAGTCCAAGAGATCTGAAAATAGCTGTGTAGTACATTGGAAAGAATAATGGTCTCAAGTCAGAACACCTATGTTCAGATGCCCCTTGAGTCATCCACTTAATTTCACTAGGTCTCAGTTTCCTCATTCTTAAAATGAATGGTCTGATGGGAAGATCTGAGCCCTATTAGTTTAGAATTGAAATTGGAATGAAGAAAGACATTCATAGGTCATTTAAGGATTTTTAAAAATGTGTACTTAGTTATATCATAGAAAGATTATTCAACAAAGACATTGAGGCATTTCGATGCTTTAGAGCCTGCCTTCCTCACCTTCATGTGGAAAACTTTCTGGTTGGCAAAGGTGTAGTGATTTGCTCACACAGCCTTGGGACATCTGCTACATCTGAAGGGCACCTATTCCAACTGGGTGGACTATTTTATGCCCTTAGGTGACCAGGAAGCCACATAAAAATAACCAGAAGCCATCAGGAAATTATTTCAAGGGAAATAGGTCTTAAGCCTTTGTCCCCTGAGCCACTCACATCATGCATACAGCTTCCTTATCTCTCAGGGAAAGAACTAAACTATATTAGTAGGGCTGGAGTAGGATATTCTGGTAAATAGTAATCCCATCATAAGAGGTTTGGACCAAATAGCCTCTGAGATCCTTTCTGGGTAAATGATTTTATGAGGATCTTTCTGTGGGAGAGGCAACCTGAAAACCATAGGAAGTAGGAGGATAGGTTGCATATTAATTGCATAGTGGATAAAGCACTAGACCTGGAATCAGGAAAGACTTGAATTCAAAGTCTGCCTAAGACAGTTGTTGTGTGACCTTGGTCAAGTCACTTAACTTCTATTTCTCTCAGTTTCCTCAACTGTAACTATCTCTTCAACTATCTCCCAGGGTTGTTGTAAGGAGATATTTATGATGTATGTGACACATCATAGGTGCTATTGTATCAATGCTAGCTATTTACTGTTGTTGTTACATGTCTCAAGGCTATCTCTGTTTTGAATGGAATGGTAGTATCTGAAGGTTTCAGGAAGTAAGCTTCTAAGATATTGAACGGAGCTGTTTGAATCTGCCTTCCTGCCTCTCACTGGAGCCATGGCATTAGTCATTCTCAAGGGCTATAGAGTGTTTCTGCTTTTCCTCTGTGGAATGGGTGGATGAAAACAATTTGTTCCAATGGCCATGAAGGCAGCTGAAGCAGGTGCTTTGGAGCCTGGTTAGATATCGAAGAAGATAAGGCCATCCATGGCTTCTCTGGCCGTCACCAGTTGTCCTGACTTTTGTTCTGCCACTGAACATTGATGACTCTGGAAGAGAGAGTGATTTACACGAGAGTCACAACATCCTTTTATGATGTCATTGGTCCTCTCCAAAAACGAAGGACAAAACACAACTTTGCTCTTGAGTCTAAGGTTGTCTTATTGTCTGCTTTATAATACCTCCTGTTTTCTTTTAGCAAGAGAAGGAAGGCAGTATTTCATCTATGAATGAAGACTACCTGGAAACCATCCCCACCTTTTCCAATCATCTTTTCAGTTTCTCAGAATTTCTTAAGATATTAATAGAATAGATTCAGAACTAGAAGGAATCTTAGTGGAAGGAGAGAAAAGAAGAAAACAAGCATTTATTAGGTATCTACTATGGGTTACGCAAAAAAGCTTTTTCACAGAAAATAATATCTCATTTGGTCCTCATAATAACCCCCAGAGTTAGATATTATTATTATCCTCAATTTAGGAAAGAGAGGCAAACAGAAGTTAAGTGACTTTCCCAGGGACACCAGGCTAAATGGCTAAGGCTCTAGTCTTCTTGACTGCAGGTCCAGTTGATCTATCCACCTAATTGCCAACTTCATCTAGTTTATCTCCCTCTCCTCAATTTTACAGATGAAGAAGCTGAGTATCAGAGAAATTAGGTGACTTGTCCCCCCAAGAACTATACTATTGACCTGGGAAATGTAGGTTTGAGAATTTCTCTCAATGAACAATGCTCTCTGGAATCCAAGAATTACAGGAAATAAAACTTTGTTGTTCATTCATTTCAGTTGTGTCCAACTCTTTGTGACCCTATTTGGAGTTTTCTTGGCAAAGATATTGCAGTGGTTTGCCATTTCCTCCTGCAGACCATTTTACATATGGAGAAACAGAGGCAAAAGAGTTAAATGACTTGGCCAGGGTCATACTGCCAATAAGTATATAAGGCCAGATTTGAACTCAGAAAGATGAATCTTTCTGACTCTAGGCCTGGCTGAAATGGTCTCTTTTCTTTAACTATGCCTACTATAGAAATATGTACTACACTGAACTTTTCATCCCTTCATATGAAATTAAGACATGAACACTTGGAAGTTATAGATGGGTAAACTACATTGCCTCAAAGATCTCTGGTGAAATTAATAAACTCCTTCCCCATCACTAAAGTAACATTTGAAATCCATCTTCCAAATATTGGAGGCTAGGAGGATACCATATTTTTGTAGGGTTACTAAGTTGTACTTAAATATATAAAAAGTTATATATTAAATATTATTAGTATATTATATATTACAAAATATATAATATTTTATATAAATTAAATATATATATATGCATATATATATATATACACACATATACACACACACATATATATCTTCTGCTAGGTGCCAGCATATGTTCCAGTAAACACAACTGAGGAACCAACCACCTGTGGAAAAGTTTGGTTTCCATTTTTCTTCCTCTTCACCTGTTAGTGTCTGTTTCCCCAGGTTGCACTTTTCTTGTGTCCAACCTGAAATTTGTATTTGATAGTCGAGGGTTCAGTCTTATAAGCTTATAGACACAGAGTCGTAGCTTTGAAGTCTTGGGGACCTCTTGACGATCCCCAGAAAACAAAGTCTCTTTGTCCAGGGAACTCAAAGGTCTTTTAAAGCTTACTCATTAATTCCCTTACTCCTAACTGTGAGGGAGG
>NC_058133.1:358847867-358859452 GCF_016433145.1 Gracilinanus agilis
TATATATTAATATATATACATATATATATATATACACACATATACACACACACATATATATCTTCTGCTAGGTGCCAGCATATGTTCCAGTAAACACAACTGAGGAACCAACCACCTGCGGAAAAGTTTGGTTTCCATTTTTCTTCCTCTTCACCTCTTAGTGTCTGTTTTCCCAGGTTGCACTTTTCTTGTGTCCAACCTGAAATTTGTATTTGATAGTCGAGGGTTCAGTCTTATAAGCTTATAGACACAGAGTCGTAGCTTTGAAGTCTTGGGGACCTCTTGACGATCCCCAGAAAACAAAGTCTCTTTGTCCAGGGAACTCAAAGGTCTTTTAAAGCTTACTCATTAATTCCCTTACTCCTAACTGTGAGGGAGGTAGATTGGCTACTTTGTGGGTATGACTCACCTGCACCTGTTCCTTGCTGGCCCTTTTGGAGAACCCTGCACCTGCATCTCTCTAACTCTTTGCTTCTGATAGTCTCACTGTCTCTAAGTGGATGCATCTATTTTGTTAGTACTAAGGAGTAGCGTTGGTGAGATGAAAGGGTTAAGCCACCTCCCTGAACCCCTAACTTTCTATCAGACAAGGACTTAGACACTTTGGGGAATTGGGCGCATAGTCTCCATTTCTAGTGCATTTTCCCAGAAGCTTAAAGTGCTAAGTAAACATTCTTCAGTTCTCTAAACTTCAACCCTCCACTCACTCCTCTAAATGTTCTTCTGCTTGGTTTGGTAGGGGGTGGGGAGAAGGAAGAAGAAGAAAGATAGTGTGGCATGGAGAGCTTGTATGAACTGTTTTAGATGATAGAAAGAACAGGGCAGGACTGAGCTGTAGCTAATGGCTGGAGAACACGTTTGAAGTAAGCACCCTAAGGAATGCTCCTCAAACATCCTCTAGCTCCCCTCCCACCACCCTCTCAGCTGAGAACCTCACAACTTATTGTATTAATAAAATTGAAGCCGTTTACCAAGAGCCACCTTTTCTTTCCTCCTCCTCACCTGACATCACTCAGATGTCTTTCCTCATTGTCTCTTCCTTTACCCCAGTCCTACCCCAGATGTGACCCTCCTCTTTGCCAAGGTGAGCCCCTTGACATGCCTAAATGACCACATACCATCCTTTCTTCTCAGAAAGATTGTGCCCCCTCTGCCTTCTCTCTATTTTCCCCATCAACTTTCAGTCCCTCCTGGCCTATTAGCTATTTCTCTACTGTCTACAGACAATTTTATGTCTCCCCCATCTTCACAAAAATCCCTTACTTGAACCATTCATCTCTACTAGTTATCATCTTATACGTCTCTTGACTTTCACGGAAAGGCCACCTACAACTGGTATCTTCATTTCCTTTCGTCTTTATCAACTCCTTGCAGTAATGGCTTTGAGCTTCCTCACTCAAGTAAAAGTGCTCTCTTCTCAGTTAGCAATGATATCTTCATTGCCAAATCTAATGGTCTTTTCTCAATTTTTTTTTTCTTCTTAACTTCTCTATAACTTTCGATACCATGGATCACCTTCTTCTAAATACTTTCTCTAGATATTCTCTGTGACATTGCTCTCTCCTTCCAGGAAGCACAACTGAGGAACCAATAAACTGCAGAATAGTTTGGTTTCTATTTTCCCCTTCTTCTTCACCTGTTAGTATCTTCATTTTCCAGAGTTGTACTTTTCTTGTGTCTAATTTGATATTTGTATTTTATAATCAAAGGGTTCTACCTATCTGACTGTTCCTCCTCAGTGTCCTTTGATGGATCTTCAAATAAGTCATACCCATTAATTATGGGTATTCCACAAAGCTCTAGGGGTAACTAGGTGACACAGTGGATAGAGTGCCAGTCCTAGAGTCAGGAAGACTCCTCTTCCTGAATTCAAATCTGCCCTCAGGCACAAGCTGATTGTCCCTAGACAAGTCACTTAACTCTATTTGACTCAGTTTCCTTATCTATAAAGTGAGCTGTAGAAAGTAAACCATTCTAGTATGTTTGCCAAGGAAACCCCAAATGAGATCATAAGGAAGAAGACACAACTGAACAACGATAATAAGGCTCTTTCATGATCCCTTTTCTCTTCTTCTGTGTAATGAATTTCTGTGCCCCAGAACTCCAATTCCCAGCACCCCACGTTCCTTCTCACATTACGTGCTGATATAGGGAGGATATAAATTTGGCGTAGCCCTGCCTCTCACTCTCTCTTTTGGTGATAGAATGCTGTGGAGGTGAGGTGAGGGGAGAGACAGGAGAAACTTGCTCATGTGGTTTTAATTTTGTTAGATAATTAGGGTTTTTTTTACTTCTATTTCCTTTTTATTTCTTCTACTTTGTGTGATTATTAATAAACTCTATAAAATATAATTCTTGGAATGTGGATATTAATTGGAATCTTACACTTCCTCTATACTATTTCATTTAGCAACTCACATCAGCTCCAATCATATAATTATAATCTCTATGACTCAAATTTATTTATCAATTCTCCTGACCTCCAATTTCTTATTTCTGTCATCTTGAACAAGGTGTCCCAGAGATATCTTAAATTCCATGTATCCCAAACTATACTCTCTCTCTTCCCATCCCCACTCCAATCTTTCTGTTCTTGATTTATTACCATCATGGGTATCACCCTCCTCTCAGTTCTCCAGGCTAGGGGTCATCCTCAATTCCTTATTGTCTCTTACCCCATATTGAATCATCCATTGCCAAGTCCTGTCAATATTCACAATATTTCAAGAAAGTGATGAATTCACCCATTAAACATATATTCTTTGTGACACTCCACCAGGATGAGTTCCAGGAAGAACTAGGGGGTAGGTAAATTCTATCTCCATCTGTAAATCTAATTCCACTCTTCACCACCATGGGAACCAGGAAGACCTCATGTAAGGGGCAGCATTTAAGCTGAGCTTTGAAAGGAACTAAGAATTCTAGAAGCCTAAGGTGAGGAAAGAGAGTTGTCCAGCATGGGGGATAGCACAGAGGTAAGAGGTGGAGTGCCCTATCTTTGAATAACAAGTTAAGCCAATTTGGCTAGAATGGAGAGTACATGAAGGGGAGTAATATGAAATCAATCTGGAAAACTGGATCCAGATTATGAGGGAATTTATATGCCACCTGCAAAGTGAGAATAATAATAGCTTCTACCTCCCAGGGTTGTTGTAAAGATCAAGTGAGATAATATTTGTAAAGAACAGTACAGTGCCTGGTTCATAGTTGTTTTAGTTGTTCATCCTTCATTTCAAAGAGGGCCAATGCCATCAGAGGGTGGTGCCTTGATGTCCAAGTGAACTGGATTTAAGTGAGGCAGAGTTATACAAAGTCATTGGCCTCATTCTCTCTTCCAAAGTCACCCAAGTCCAATGGCAAGACAAAAGTCAGGATGAATGGAGATAGCCTGGAATGCAGCGAATAATCTCGTTGTCTTCCATGTCTGACCAAGCTCTAAGCCCTCCAAGTGCCTACTTCAACCTCCTTCATGGCTATTGGAACAAATTGTTCTCATCTTTCCATTTCATCAAGGGAAGTCTTCGTACGCTTGGGGCAGACATTCTGCTAATTCGTGAATGAGTTTGAGATCTGTCAATTACCCTCAACCTGACCTAGCCTCTCTGCCAAGATGGTTTTACTGTGAATGCTATAGCTTCTTGGAGTCACAAATTAGGGGTAGGTGAAAGGTAGATACTAAAGGCGGATGAGGTGCTATTCCTTCCTGAACACCCCATACATAGTAGCCACTAGAAAAAATGCTGTTATTATTGTTTCAAACATTTTATCCTAATCAGGCATGCCATTTAACTCACTTATCTTGCCTTTGTAATTTTCTAAACTCTTGGGGGAAATACACTTGTAGAAAGAGGATCTTATGGAAATTCCCTTTTATTTAAAGGTGTCACGGGTTCCCTGGATCCATTCCAAGTAGGCTGCATTACCTGGGATGTTGATCCCAGTGGTTAAGGAGTGGGTGTGAGGGAGGTATGGTGTGACATCTCCACTATGAACAGTGCCCTATTCAGCTGCTATTTTGGAAAAAAAATTAGGTGGCATTTATATAGCCTTTCAAAACACAGTGGGGATAGTGGTGTGCCACTGTTTATTCTAAATATTATTTACATTCCCAAAGGCAATGTCTCTTTCAAACACTTTTAAGTTGTTGGGGGAAACCCACTTAAAGGCTGTCCACTGGAGAGCTCTGACAAAATCTGTTGAATTCCTATAGCTTTAATTTGGTCCAATTAACCTCATACTGGGCTGACTTCTGCCCTCAGATATGCATTCCCAGCTGTTGTTGACTTCAACTCCAGTGGTGGGCATGGAACTGGCAGGAAATCTAAGTTGGCTGTATTGAAGAGAAAATGAAATCTTAACCACTTCCTCTAAGCATAAAACAGTGGGCACAAACTATATAGTTCAAATATACTTTAAAAATGTTTATTCAGCTTATACAAATTTTCCTCTCTCTTTTAGACTTGACCTGTAATTTCATTGACATAGAGAACCCTGAATGGGGTGCCTCCCTCAGCCAGACCAATTAAAAAGCTCTTTGGACACTGAGAGGTTAATTTGACTTGAGTCCCCACACCATCTCTCTATTCACCATTCCATAGTGCCCCTCCTCAAATATTTATGAGATCTTATTATTCACCAATAATAAGGAAGAGGGAGGACAAATATTTATGAACTGTAGGTAAAACTGGACTATGATTTCTGTTTGGCCTTGTTACAGACAGGAAAAATGGGGAGAAGAGTGCAGAGAGAACAGTTTAAGCTTGATGTCAGGAAAGAGTGTCTAACCATTAGAGTTTCCCCAAAACAGAATGGGCAGCCCCTGGTAGTATGGGTTTTCCTCTCACTGGCAGTCTTCAAACAGGAGCTGAATGACCACTTGTCTGGTTTGTTCTAGTAGGGATTTTCTTTTAGGAATGAGTTGGACAGGATAGAATGGCAGTGAAGGACTGACAAGCTCTGAAATTATTTTATTCTATAATGATCTACTAAAGAACTGGAAAATCAATTTAGAATATATTTGTTTTGTTTGAATATTGTAAGTTTCCTTTCACTTCCAAAACCTATTGAATGGGCATCATTTCCAGATTCCCTATGATTTCTTCATTCACAGATGGCTGGCCTAAATCAATTACAATTTAGATACCAGAACTTTTTGCTTTTGTTTTCACTTTGAGTTCTCACTGTGTAGGGTTAGACTAACCCAGAAGGGCAGTACCTTTTATGTAAGCTTTTGGAACTACCCTTCTCTTTTGTACATCTAAAAATAAACCACTGCAATGCCCAAGAACTTAATGTTGACATTCTATCTGTTCAAATAATGATATATAACTTATAGTTGAGGTTTAAGGTCAAATTGAGAGAAAATGTTTATGGAATCATAGAACATCAAGGCTGGGAAAGACCTTAGGAAGTATAGATTTAGAACTGGAAGGGACCTTAGAAGTCATCTAGAGGCCTAGAAAGGAGGAATGATTTGCCCAGGATCACACAGACAAAAAGTAGAAGAGGTTTTATTTGAACCCAGGAACCAAAGTTTGTACCATATTGCCTCCTGGTCACATGGTTATCTAGAGCTTTGAGCTCTTTAGCTATAGCTAGTAAAAACAGGTAATGTACTCCTAGCCCAATATTGTGTGTTTTTCCCCTTTTCGATGCCTTTGTCTTGGCAGATATCAAAGTCCTCTATTCCAGACAACTCTCTGAATTAGGATTAGAAGTCTTGAGTTTCCCAGGCTTATAAGTAAATTTGAACCACAACAAATTAAACTAAGGAAGCAAGATGATTAGTTTCACTGCTCTAGCATCCATACTTTCCTTTTATTTTGCATATCTGTTGTTTGGGTGCTGTATTTTAACAGGGAGGAAAAAACTTTGTATCTTTAAATCTATGATCTTTATTTTATTTTATTTTTTAATCTATGATCTTTAGATCCCCTCTTCGGACTAGTTATACCCATGCCTTTTATTAGCCTTTGGATGAAATGCAATCTTTGATTCTTCAGAAATTACATTGTTCCATGATTTGTCATCAAGTACTCTATCTGGAAGAAATTTTTCCCCCTCAGTTGGGACCGGTAAGAAGTTTTGTAAGAAAATTCTCTCTACTTGTACGTATGGGTACCTTTTCCATACCTTATAGATTTAGAGAATTGTCCAAGAGGTTAAGTGATTTACCAAGGGTCCTATAGCCTGTAGAGAGGCAGGACTTGACCCTAGTGTCCTGACTGTAAGTCCAGTTTAGTATTCTCTATGCCATAATGCCTAGCTGCATTATATCACCTCTGTCTGAAAGGGGGCACTGGAAGATATTGGTGTTTAAAAGATGGGTTTAAAAAATTCTATATTATAAGGTATGGTTCTTTGGGAAAGGTATGATGGAGGAATACAGGGGAAATCTAGAACAATAAAGAACAAAACACTGCAATAAAATTTTATTTTAAAAGATAGAGATGGGTTTTTATATCAAGGCAAAATTTAGGATCGTTGGAAGTGCTGTGCCTATATACCAAATGTAATCTAGCCACTTTCTTCCTTCTATTCAGTTCTGATGGGAATCTCAATTTGGAAAAAATTGCCAGAGTTCCAGCCCTCAAGGAACGCACCATCAAAGGGGAGTTGTGGTAGAGAGGACAGTAGGCATTTACTAAGTACCTACTATGTGCCAGGTAGGGTCAGCTAGATGGCACAGTGGATATAGAGTACTGGTCCTGGAATCAGAGAGACTCATCTTCATGAGTTCAAATCCAATTTCAGACAATCATTAGCTGTGTGGCACTAGGTAAATTACTGAATCTTGTTTGCCTCAGTTTCCTCATTTGTAAAATGAGCTGGAGAAGGAAACGGCAAACCACTCCAGTATCTTTGTCAAGAAAACCCCAAATGGGGTCATGAAGAGTCAGACATGTCTGAACAACAACATAGAAGACACCAAGGTTGTGGCATTGTGAGTGGAGAGATGTTAATGTGAGTTTTTGTGGAAGCAGAATCAACAGAGATCTTACATATATTCTTTCTTCTACCATTGCTTTCCAAATTTGGGAAAAGTGAGAAGCTTTACCTTTTTGCTTTCCTTTATGCCTAGAGTGGATCTTCTCTTACAGTGCTATTGCTCAGGGCAGAGTAAGTAGAAAGAAGCTTGGTTAGTCTTGCAGTCTAGCGTTCCCATTTACAACCTAAATAGGTTTCCTATAAAATTGCTCAGGACACAACACCCAAACTGCTGGGTTTGGTATTCCTGTACTTCCTGCTGACATCAACAGGGAGTGATTGATCCAAAAGCATGGAAGGGAGGGACAGAGGAAGAGCAAGTGGTAATCCCTTCTCCTGACTTCCTTGGCCAGGCCCAGTCTTTTGCCCAGTCCTTCCCTGGGCGTGGAGCCCATTTCAGCCTATTTTCAGCCTGTGGAGGCTCACGTGCTTGTAGTCACTAAGGGTGGAAACTTGAAAGGTCTGGACAAAAAGCTTGGTAGTAACTGGTTGTACTACCCCAGCTGCTGGGGAGGGGTAGGACTTTCTGCTTATTAAAGGTGAACTATGTACCTTGGATGACAAAAGACAGCCCTCCAGGAGTGTCCTTACTAAATTCAAAGGAATCTGACCTACTCTTATTACCAGGATGCTTGCTCTGGGCCATTCTCTGTAGGACTCTGAGTCATCTCCAGGAGCACATTCCGAGAGCTTGCAATCCTCTGAAAGAGAGATAAAAATCAAGGTGGGGCCAGATTCTTCTGGAGCTGTTGGACCAGAGCCTAATGCTGTCTGTCGGGCACTGCCCATAGGATGGATTTGGTCTAATCTGTTAATTACTTCCCAGACCAGGTCTTTTGCTCAGCTGATAAAACCTGGTCAGTATCTGACTGTCAAAGTTACCAGGTCATGGCTGAACTGTTCTAAGAGATTTTTTAACAGTTTCCCCAGAATCAGTAGTTTCCCACAGGGGTGAGACCCTTCTGAGTTGTTTGGGAGGTTTGTTTGATTCATTCCTACTATGGTGTCATCATATTATGAGCCTTTGAACCTTTCTTGGTTGTTGAGCTGACTCCCTCTCCATTGAGACTTCCATTCCCTACTGAGATTGAGATTATGGTTAAGTGGATTGCCTGTGACCTCACAGCAACTAAGGGCCTGAAGTAAGATTTAAACTGGAGCACAGAGTCTGCAATTCTCTACTTTAGAACCCTTCCTCTCTCTTCAGTCAGTTGATGGTGACTGGCTGCCAGAGGTGAGAAGGCTGTGATACTGTGCAGCCTGAAGGATGGGAAGTCATTTGGGGAAACAAGTCCCCACAGGAGAGTGGAGCAATGCATTCACAGAATCTAATCATGGGCTGCCAAATACCCCAGGGCTTGCTCTATCTGCTACATCACTGGGAGTAAGGAAGCCTTCCATGTAGATGGAGCAGCTTCTCAAAAGGAAGTTCACTGCATTCCTGAACCAACATTTCCCTGGGCACAAATGGAAGAACAGCCTGAAAAGTATCAAGGCAAGTCAACAAACATTTACTGAGCTCCTGTTCTATTCGGAGAACATTATGAGGAATTATGGGGAGATTAAATTGAATTGATAAAACACAATCCCTGCCTTCATAGAACTTAGTCCAACAGCCTTCCTGAAGCCAAACACGATGTCTTCCTTGCTGCTTTCCTGAAAGGAGACTGTGAACAGAACTGAAAGGAACCCAAAGTTATTAGGGTTTTGCTCCAGGCCTCTGAATTTGGAGGACACAGAAAATCAATCAATAAACATTTATTAAGTGCCAGGCACTGGAGATAGAAAAAGAAGCAAAAGACAAACCTTTCCCTCTAGAAGCTAACAATCTGGGGGAGACAATATGCAAACAAATATGTACAAAGCAAGATTTATATGGGACAAATTGGAAATAATGAACAGAGGCGGATGACTAGAATTAAGAGGGGTTGGGGAAAGATTCCAGTAAAAGAGAGAATTGTAGTTGGGACTTAAAGGAAGTTCTTCCTTTGGCAGAATAAACAATAGAAACTAGCAGCTAGTTAGCAAGAATGATTTTAAAAAGCTACCTGATGGCTGTTTTTCCCCCACCCCCTGGCATCTGGCCACACTCAGGTGAATTCCTCCCCAACGTGGGTGGGGAATCCACAACCAGAGTGCTTCCCTGGGGTCTCCACCCAAAGAGGTTGCTGTCCTAGACTGAGAGCACTTTCTACTTTTGCTATCCTAGGCACAAAAGGAACTGGTTATGGCTCTGGCAGTGAGAGTGAGCACTACTCTTGGGGCAAGGATGTGAAAGGTAGGCAGTAATGACTGTCCCTAGTAAAACGGCACATAGTGGCGCCCCCTGCAGGGGGCTGTGTGTGTGGGGAGATCAAAGTACTCAGTCTTCTTAGTGGCCATTAGGATTCTATTTTATTCGATTTAACAAACATTTATTAAACACCTGCTGTATCCAGAGCAGGTGGTGAAGTGTTGATGGAGATACCCAGTTAAGCTAAGATTCAGTCTCTGCCTTCATGAATATTATAGTCTATTTGGGGGAGGTGGGCAGAAGATAAAGCACCTAGAGATAATAATATGAACTAAGTGATCAGAAGATAGTAGGGTTACAAGGGACCTTAAAGAACATCCAGCCCAACCCCAATATTTTTTATTTTTAATACATTTTTAAAAATTAGTGAGCTTTGCTTTTTTCTCTTTTAACTTATTTCTCCTCCTGAACTTCCCCCTCCCCACTGGAAAACAAAAACAAAACTTGTCTTACAAATAAGATACAAATAAAGCAAAATAAATTTCCATGTTTAAAAGTATGTGCTCCTTTCTGCCTGTTTATTTCTTTTTTAAGGGTTTTAAATGTATTTTTATTTTATTTTATTTTTACCAATTACAGGTAATAAATTTCCACACAAGTTTTCCTAAATTATATGATTGAACTTATTATCTCCCTCCCTCCCTCTCTTCCCTTTTCCCTCCCAGTGCTGGCAGGTGATTTAATCTGGGTTATACATTTATTATCATGCAACTATTCTGAAGGGGCAGTTGGTGGCATAGTAGATAGAGGGCAAAGTCTAGAGGCAGGAATATCTGAGTTCAAAACTGTCCTTAGAATCTTACTAGCTGTGTTACTCTGGGCAATCGATCTCTGTCTGCCTCAGTTCCCACAACTGTAAAATAGCAGCACCTACCTACCAGGGTTATTGTCAGAATCAAATGAGATACAGTCAGGTCCCTCATTGGAAGTTTCAGTTTCCTGTTTCAGTTATTCAAGGTCAACCAGGGGGACTTTGAAGTACCTTAGTAGAGGAGGATAGAGAAACTGGAAAGGACAGCAATAGTCAGAGGCTGGGGAGGCAGGGAAGACTGCAAGATCAGCTCATAGTCAGCAGATGCAATCAACATATTTTATTTTTTAATTTTTATTTTATTTAAAGACTCTTACCTTCTGTCTTAGAATTGATACTAAATATTGGTTCTAAAGCAGAAGAACAGTAAGGGCTAGACAACTGGAGTTAAGTGACTTGCCCAGCTAGGAAGTGTCTGAGACCAGATATGAACCCAGGTCCTCTTAAAATCAGGCTTAGAACTCTGTCCACTGAGGCACCTAGCAGCCCCTGAACATATTCTATTATAAAAAGACTAAATCTAGCCTCAGAAGATCTGGCTGAATTCTGAATTAATTATTTAGGTGATCTTGGACAAATCATTTAGGCTCTCTGGGTCTAAGTTTCCTCATCTAAAAAAAGGAGAGATTGAATGAGATGGTCTCTAAATCCTATGATGCTAAGGCTGTCAGGATTCTTCTGTCTACACTTAAGAAGAGGAGACGACAGCATCAGGAACTAAGAGGTACTTAAGTGGTGCAGGGGATAGAGGGCTGAGTCTGGACTCAGAAAGATCTGAGTTCAGATCATGCTTCAGACACTTAATTGCTCTGCCATCCTTAGCAAGTCCATAAACTTCTGTCTACCTCCATTTCCCAACTGTTAAATGGGGACAATTCTAGTACCTACCTCCTATCCCAGGGTTGATGTAAGGATCAAATGAGGTAATATTTATAAAATACTTAGCAATGTATCTGGCACATAGTAAATGATAGATAAATACTTGTTTCCTTTTTTCTTCCCTGACTAATCAGGAAAGAAATAAAAGGATCAAGAAGAGTTCATCACAACATCAGACTCAGGGAAGAAAAGGACTTGGGACACTGGAAAGGCAGCATATCACTGAGAAGGCATAGAAGTAAGACCTTTATTAAAAGACACGTTTTTGTTGAGGGCATGGAAATTGGTTTCCTCTTCTTGCATATTAATGAATTTTAGGCATAGATTTTGCTACTCTGTTGTATGTGTGGCAGAGAAATAGAAACTGAATTTTATAGCCCAAAGGAAATGTCAAAGCCACACTGAAAAGGTTTGCTTGTCCCACCGCAGAACCGTCCCCTATAATAAAGTATTATTGGACTTCTGATTGGTAGGGTTGTGCTCTATTAGCTTCTTTCCATTCATGGATACAGAGAATGATGAGCTCACTTCTATTTTCTTCCTTCCTTCCTTCCTTCCTTCCTTCCTTCCTTCCTTCCTTCCTTCCTTCCTTCCTTCCTTCCTTCCTTCCTTCCT
>NC_058133.1:358864319-358899154 GCF_016433145.1 Gracilinanus agilis
GAGAGAGAGAGAAGAGAGACAGAGACAGAGACAGAGAGACAGAGAGACAGAGAGACAGAGAGAGAGAGAGAGAGAGAGAGAGAGAGAGAGAGAGAGAGAGAGAGAAGAGAGACAGAGACAGAGACAGAGAGACAGAGACAGAGAGACGGAGAGATGGAGAGATGGAGAGATGGAGAGATGGAGAGATGGAGAGAAACCAGCCACATTTCCATGGCTTGTGAAGCAGGATGGGTCTTGGTGTTATCCTTATTTAGGCAAAGACCCATCTCCCCTGTGATGAAATAATGAGAGGAATTGAAGCCTCTAAATCTACCTCTTCTTTTGAAATCTCCACCAATGGGGAATGTCAGGGGCAGACCAAAGGTTAAACTATCAGGTCTATCAGAAAGAGGACAAAGCTTCCTATAAAAGCAAAAATCAGGCTGGATGAAGGGTCTTTTGACTGAAAAGGCTGGCAAAAGATTCATTCCTTATTAGCAGATGCACTCATTCATTAATAAACAATCTTATTCTTAGGGAAAATTGACTCATTTTTTTATTGGCTAAAATCTAGATGTTATATCTGTGTGAAGAACAAGGATTCCTTTGGTTTTTTTTCTGCAATTGAGATCAGTTTTTCTAAAAAGGTAGTAAAGATATCCATGAGATTGGACTAACTCCTGTCTCCCTTAACTTAGCTTTCTTCTCACTTTAGAGCATAAGAAATCCTACCAGGTAGAAGTGGGGCTCCTCCAACTTGGTGGATTTCTAAAAACCACTTGAATCATCATACTCTACTGACCAGATGCATTTCTATATGGATGCTGAGTGTGGGGATATCTAAAGAAACTAAACACCATTGTATCTTTGTTCTATATCCTTGTTCTGTCATAGCAAAATAAAGCTCCTTTTGTTAACTTTTCTTTCTCTTTTTTTTAAAAAAAAACTTTTACTTTCAATCTTAGAATCAATACTATGTATTGGTTCAAAGGCAGAAGAGCAGTAAGGGCTAGGCAATGGGGATCAAGTGACCTGCCCTGGGTCACAAAGCTAGGAAGTGTTTGAGTTCAGATTTGAACCCAGGACCTCCCAACTCCAGGCCTAGCACTCTTCCCACTGTGCTATCTAGCTGCTCTCTTTTGTTAACGTTTTATTAATTAGTCTTATTTCATCCCAATATTGGACCTGAACTAACAGGATGCTGGCTTTAGGCTCTTCCTTAAATCCACCGACACCAATATCTTTTCCTAATGTCTCGTTTTCCATTGAAGTCACTACATTTGAGGAAATGTTAACTGGCTCATGGAGGAAAATATGCATTTACAACACACTTTAAAATTTAATTTACATTTTTAATTTGCATTTTCATTATCTGTCACTTTCTTAATAGACAATCAACAAAACAATAAATTAAGTCCAGATTGGTATACCATTTCAGGACCTTTAGAATGATTTGACTTAACTGGATTGCTTGCAAAGCTTTCTAAAGACTGGTTTTACTATCATGTTCTTTATGAGGTAGTATTGCTAATAACTTTCTACTGTCATATTATAGAGGCAAGTAAGGTCACATTATAAATAGATTTTTAGTGTATAGTTACATTATATCATCTCTAGACAAGTAAGTCAAGTGTTTAATTGCTAAGGGTTTGGGGGGCTAATCTTATAGCATTTGATTTATACTCTTTAAATTTCTGTATAAAGTATTATAATCAATGTCAATGTCCTTTCTTTTATCCATTTCTCATTTTCCAATACCAATAGGTTGAGTTAGAGTTGTTTTCATATTGCATGTCATATTTTTTCTTATTTTTATTTTTTCTAACTTTCCTCTTCCGCCCCCCCCCCCCCTTTTTTATCAAGTGGTCTTATCAAGGGTCTTATCAAGTTTTTCCATAGAATTTCTCTATTTCTTTATCCTCTACAACAGATGTGGACACATAAAGTATAATTATTTGCATGCTGATAATTTCTGTAAACATTTAACAATGAACATAGCAATGTAAAATGACCAAATATTCCCTGGAATGATGGTTCTTATTAGTTTTGAACATATAATCAATCTAACTCTGGTATTTGCCTCTCACAGGAAGAGCTGGGATCTATCCTTTCATTTTCCTATAGCTTTCTTCTGCCTGTTGGTATTGGTTCTGGCAAAAATATAAAAACTGATATATTTTGGTTTCTTCAGTAGTATGTCTACTTTCTGGTCAATGGACATGGATCTCTCACCTAAATTGCTGACAATTTATATTAATATTTATATTAATGTTTATAGACAGGTTAAAGACAGTTCAAATCTTAGGTTCTACTCTCCCATTTTCCTCTGTCACCATCTTTTCCAAAAGAGGAGGCCACTCAGAAATGAAAGTCATTTTTTGTTTGTCTCATCTGTTGCTGTGGCCAGCCAACTCGTGATTAGACTTTCTTATCTAACTAGACTCTTCCTTTGAGAGCAGACACAGGCTGTTCCCAGAGCTATACATGAAGCCTTTCTAGCATGGCAGCATGCCATAGGTTTTGTACTCTGCTGATGCAACCTAAGAGAACTCAGGGTTAGAGTTAGTGGAGCAGGACTGTGTGGAAGACTTTGTAGGGTCACAATAAATGCTTACTGAACAGAATTTTAAATAGAAAAGAAAGATCCTAAGTAGATTCAGAGTATGAGTTGTGATTCTAAGTGCATGTATTTTTTTTTATTTTTTCATTCCAAATTTTACAAAATAAAATAAAACAAGCATTTCCTTATACAAAGAAGATTGTATAATAATGAAATCACAATTATCATCTATATCTAGCTTATTTTTTTTCTTATCTACATAATAAATCCCAGCCATAAGTGTCCCAGACCTTTCCTCCTCTCCCAGGAAGGAATCTTCCCAGAGAGACCAACATGTTCATATAAATTGTCTTTCATGTTTTCATCTTTCAGTTCACTTTTTAGAGGTAAGATTCACAATTTATTATTCCAGTATTAATTCAGTAGTTGTATATAATGCTCTCTTAATTCTACTCATTTACTGTTCATTATTCCATGTAGTTCTTCCCAAGTTTTAAAAAAAAATTATCCTTTCATCACTTTTTGTGGTGCAATCATAATCATTATGTTTAAAAATACATGATTTGGATTTGATATGATTCTTGGTTTTTTATGGTTTCCTATATTTTAGATCAAATTAGATTTTTGCTTCCCTCCTTTTTTAGTTACATATAAAAACAATTTTTGACAATTGGATTTTTAAAATTTTATTTTTAAAATTTTTTCCATGGTTACATGATTCTTATTGTCTTCCTCCCCTTTTCCCTTTCCCTTCTCAGAGTTGACAAGCAATTCCACTAGGTTATACATATATTATCACTCAAATCCTATTTCCATATTTTTCATTTTTGTAATAGAGTAATCTTTTAAAGCCAAAATCCCAAATCATATACCTACATAAACAAGTGATAAATCATGTTTTCTTCTGTATTTTTACTCCCTCAATTCTTTCTCTACCTGTGGATAGCATGTTTTCTCTTAAGTACCTCAACAATTGGTTTTTGACCTCTTAAAATCAAGACCGCCTTTCTCCTTACCCTTTTTACCCATCCTGTCTCAGTGAATAGTCTGACCTAGGTCATACCCATATTTTCATGTCATACTTACTTCCATGTTGCTCACATACCATGATAGAAGATACATCACACACATAATAGAAATATCATGAAAGAAATATAGTGGAAGATGGCATGCTTTGATCTGCAATCAGATTCCAACACTTCCTTCTCTGGCTGTGGCTAACATTTTTATCTTGAGTCCCTTGTGATTATCTTGGAGACTTGCTTTGCTGATAATGATTTAGTCCTTCACAGTCGATCATGGTATAATATTTCTGTTACCGTATACATTGTTCTTCTGGTTCTGCCCACTTCAGTTGGCATCTAAAATTTGGATTTTATATTGGATATCGGAGATACAGGGACCATAGTGGATAAAGGGCCAGTTTCCAAATGAGGAATAGTTGGGTTTAAATTTCACCTCTGGCAAATATTGGCTATATAATCAGGGTAAATCACTTAACCTCACAGTGTCCCAGGCAATTCTCCAAAACTATATGTGGATTTGAATTGGTGGAGGGAGTTCCCTTGGCTTCTGCAAACTAGTAGAACAAAAGCTTCTAACCCCCAAGTAAAGGTTTCTAGAAGAATGAGCCCCATAAGGGAAAGATAAGTGTGCTCCTACAGTCTGAATTCTAAGAAGGGTGGTAGTGGGGGTTGCTACTGAATTGACTTTCATCACAATAAAGCTTCAGAGATTTTTATTTCTGTCTAAGCTCCAGGTGCTGGAGTGGAGGGGGTAGGGGATGTTTCGGAAGAAAATAGAGGAATGAGGAGAGGGTAGGAGTGGCACTACTTGAGCCAGTTTGTACATTTGGCAGCTTTTTTGCCCAGCTGCTCTGTTTAAGGAACTGTGATGATAAAGTGAGTCAACAAACATTTCTTAAGCATCTCCTATATGCCAGGCACTGTGTTTTAGAGCACCGGAGTGTACCTAGGGTTGGGCATTGGACAGGAATTTACTGGTATTTGACCACACATGTAAGCCAATGGGCCCTGAGTTTGGAGGCAAAAGATAGAGAGGATCAAATTGCTGTTCTGATACTTACTAGTTCTATGACTTGAGGCTAGTTCACTTCCAGACCTCGAGCTTCCTTGCCTGTGAGGTGAGATGGAGGTTCCTTTCCAGCTCCAAAATCCTATGATTATAGCCATTTATTGTTGTCTTAATTTGAATTTTGGAAACCTTAATCTGAGCATGTAAAGACTTGCAACTTTTACTTAATCAGTCTTAACAGATCATTTGTAAAGGGCAAGCCAGGTGGCCCAGTGGATAGAGAGCCACATCAGGAGATGGCAGATCCTGGGTTTGAATGTGACCTCATGGGGGCAGTTGGGTGGCTCAATGGATTGAGAGCCAGGACTAGAAATGAGACATCCTAGGTTCAAATCTGATCTCAGACACTTTCTAGCTGTTTGACCTGGCTGGGCAAGTCACTTAACTCCCATTGCCTAGCCCTTAACACTCTTCTGCCTTGGAACCAATATATAGTATTGATTCTAAGGTGTAAGGTAGGAGTTTTTTTAAAAAGTGACCTTAGACACTTTCTAGCTGCATGATCCTGGGCAAGTCACTTAACTCCCAATGCCTAGTCCTTAACACTCTCTGCCTTGGAACCAATATATAGTATTGAAGGTGAGAAAAAAATGTGACCTTAGACATTTCTTAGCTCTGTAAACCTGGACAAGTCATTTAATCCCAATTGCCTACCTCTTACCTCTGTTCTGCCTTGGAAGTGATTCTTAGAATTGATTCTAAGACAGAAGATACAGGTTTAAAAAAAAACAAACAATTAATCAGTAATCATCTATTAAGGACATCTATCACGTGTCAGGTACAACACAAACAGAATTAAATCAGCTCTTTAAACTCAGATTTCCTGAATTCTAGTTCTATCCATGGACTATGTTGTCTCTTTGGAATTCAGTTATTCAGCAAACATTTACCAGGTCCCTCCTATGTGGTAGGTGCTGGGGATACAAAGACAAAAGTGATACAGCCCCTGCCCTCAATGGACTTACATTCTACTCTTTAGGAATCAAATTCTCTTTGGGAAACAATTCTCCCTAATAAAGCTTTGTCCTTTCTTAGAATCATAGGTTTCAGTCAAGTTTGAAGAAATCCTAGAGCATTTTACATGAGGTTCAGGGAAATTGGCCAGTCAAGTAGGTATTTTATTAAGAACTTACTGTGTGCCCAATAGGCAGTTAGGTGGCACAGTAGATAGAGCACCAGGCCTGGAGTCAGCAAAAGAGTTCAAATCCAGACTCCGGCACTTATGAGCTAAATGACCCTGGACAAGCCACTTAATCTTTTTTGCCTCAATTCCTCATAACTGGAGAAGGAAATGGCAAACTTATTTCAGTATCTTTGTCAAGAAAACCCCAAACAGGGTTGTAAAATATTGGACACAACTGAAAAATGACTAAATTACAACAAAAAATTTGCCAGGCACTGTGCTAAATTCTGGAGATACAAAGAGAGTCTAATGGAGGAGACAATATGAAAATAATTATGCACAAATAAAATATACAGGATAAATAGGAGAGAATCAATAGAGAGAAGACATTATTAGCCTTATTAGGGATCAGAAAAGGCTTCTTTTAGAAGACAGGATTTTAGCTGGGATGTAAAAGAAATCAGGGGATCAAGATAAGGAAGAAAAATATTGCAGGCATTAGGAACAACCAGGGAAAGAAGATCCAGAGTTGAGAAATAGAAGAGTAGGGGGCTAGAGAGGAACAGTAAAGCATAAGAAGACTGGAAAGGTGGGAAGGATCCAGGCTGTGAAGGGCTGTGAATGCAAAACAAAGAATTTTATATTTGATCTCAGAGATGATAGGGAGCCACTGGAGTCTGTCAAATAAGGGTGGTGGGCGGGAGAGCATCATTGTAGCATGTATTTAAGGGAGTTCAATTTGAGAGCTCAGAGGAAGATAAACTGGAGTGGATCCATAAGGCAGGGTGACCAGCCAGTAGAGTACCATAATAGTCCACGTATAAGGTGATAAGGGTCTGCTCCAAGGTGGTGACTATGTGAGTGGAGAGAAGAGGTGGGTATCCAAGTTCTTGCTGGTGGCAAATAACAAAGTCAAGATTTGAATCCTGGTCTCCAACTCAAACTCAATATGGTCACCACTGTACTACCCTGATTCCCTTCATGTAGTATACAAATGTATATTCATGAGAAAAGCCAAGAGAAGACGTGTTCCAGGACAGGAAAATGATGTATATTTTTCTACTGACTTGGTGGCCTTGTTATAGCTCAATATGTGCCTTTTACCCCCAATGCCAGGACATCTCTGCCATTTACAAACGTGTGACCTGAGGCAAATTACTTAATGGAACCTCAGGTTTTTTCATCTATAAAATATGGGCTGTCTAACAATTTAATTCAATAAACATTTATTGAGCATTTACTATGTATGTGTGTGAAAGGCACTATTGGATCAGCTGATCACTAAGGTGTCATTCGATTCAATTTAACTCAACAAGTAATTATTAAATGTGACAGGTATTAGATTTGGTGTGAGCTAAGCCCTGGGGGCATAAATAGAAAAATTAAACAGACTCAGCCTTTAGGGAGTTGATATTCTACTGATAAGATAAGTGTTGACAAGCAAGCAAGTAAATACAAAATGATTTTATTTTTATTTTTTAAGAACTCTTAACTTCTGTCAGAAGAGTAAGGTTAAGTGACTTGCTCAGGGTCAGACAGCTAGGAAGTATCTGAGGCCAGATTTGAAAGAAGACCCTGATTCCAGCCTGGTGCTCTATCCATTGTGCTACCTAGCTGCTTTGATCAGTGATCTTTGATATTAGTATTGTAATTGTTTTGAGGTACCACAAACTGTGCCCCTATGAAACAAAGAACTTAATCAATAAATGTTGTGTGTGTTCTGACTGCTTCAAAGACCCGTGGTAGTATGGCCCCCTCCATTTTTTCATTCTTCTCAGTGTGTGAGTGAAAGGAAGAGTCAATCAATAATGTGTATATATAACTGGGGGCTCAAAGCTATTGTTAACTACTTTATAGAACAGTACTTATTTTGTATATATGTAACCAGGGGCTCAAGGCTACCAAGTATCTACTTTATAGAACAGTACTTATTTTGTATATATGTAACCAGGGGCTCAAGGCTCATTTTTATGAGACTCTTTTCATTTATTACTATGAGCTTAATATGCATTAACAATCATGAACATTTCCACATTCGAAGAATAGGGAGAAAAAGAATCACATAAGAAACTGTATCTCTCCGTTAAATATGGCTTTTAAAATATCTGTATTTCAAATTTAGCATGGTAGTTCCAACCCTGCTTTGCTTGTCTGGGTCCCATTCTGCATCGTCTTTTGCTCTCTTATTTCTATTTTGAAACGATTCATCAATGTTCTTTTCTTTCTTTCCTTTTTGATAAGACTATCATTAACTCTACTGTCTTTCAAAATCCTTCTATTCAACAAGGAACTAAAACTTTAAAAAATTATTTTACCTTCCTCCCACCCCCTCCACCTTGCACAAGAAGGGAGGCTTATACATAGGTTGTATATATATTATTACATAATACATATTTCCCTGTTTGTCATGTTGTGAAACATGATACATATTGCTTACACTAGAGACAAATTCATGGAGGAAATAGAGTGAAGAATAACATTTTAATCTGCATTCAGTTTCTGTCTGCTTCTTCTATAATAGCGAATATCCTTTTTTTTTTGTCATAAGTCCCTTGCAAGTTATCTTGAATTTTTGTCTTGTTGATAATAATTAAATCATTCACAGTTGATCATCATACATTATTGTTGTCACTGTGTACAATGTCCTGGTTCTACTTACTTCACTTTGCATTACTTCATATAATACTTCATATAAGCCTTTACAGGTTAGTTGTGATCATCTTGCTTGTCATTTTTTATAGCACAATAATATTCCATCACAATCATACACCACAACTTGTTTAACCATTCCCTAATTGACAGACATCCATTTAGTTTCCAATTCTTCACTAGGACAAAAAGAGCTGCTATAAATATTTTAGAACATATAGTTTCTTTTCATTTTTTCTTGATCACTTTAGGAGATAAACCCAGTAGTGGTATTATTATGTCAGGAGGTATATACAGTTTTATAACTCTTTGAATATAATTCCACATTGCTCTCCAAAATGGATGGATCAGTTCAAAGTTCTACCGACAATGCATTAGGGTCCTAATTTTTCCACATTCCCTTCAACATTTGTCATTTTGCCTTTTTATCATGTTAGCCAATCTCATAGATGTGAGATGACATCTCAGAGTTGTTTTGATTTGCATTTTTCTAATCAATTATGAATTAGAGCATTTTTCCATATAAATATAGATTTGATTTCTTCATCCCCAAACTATTTATTCATATATTTTGACCATTTATCAATTGAAGAATGGCTCACATTCATATATATTTGATAATGCCCTCTATATATTTTATTTTATTTTAAAACCCTTACTTTCTATCTTCAAATCAATACTGTATATTGGTTCCAAGGCAGAAGAGCAGTAAGGGCTAGGCAATGGGGTGTGGGGGTGGGGGTAGGTGACTTGCCCAGGGTCACATAGGTAGGAAGTGTCTGAGACAAAACTTGAACCCAGGACTACTCTCATCTCTGGACCTGGTTCTCAATCCACTGAGTCACCTAGCTGCCCTTCTTCTATATATATTTTAGTTATGAAACTTCTATTTAAGAAACTGTCTACAAAATCTACCTCCCCCAACTTGTTGCTTTCCTTCTAATTTTGGTTATATTCATTTTATTTATTCAAATTTTTTTCAATTTAATGCATTCAAAATTATCCAGTTTACATTTCACAATGCGTTCTCTCTCTTGTTTATTCATCAATTCTTCTCCTAACTATAAATCTGATAGGTAATATGCTCCCTGTTCTCATTTGTTTATATCTCTCTTTATACCTAGGTCATATATCTATTTTGATCTTATCTAAATGGCACAAGATATCAGTCTATATCTAGTTTCTGTCAAACTGCTTTCCAGTTTTCCCAACAATTTTTACCAAACAGTGAATTCTTAGCCCCCAAACTTGGATCTTCACTTTTATATCTTTATATAGCACTTTTAAAAAATTGACAAATTTAATGTAGTTAATTACAACACAGTTCTTCTTGTCTGTGTCCCTTACTGAACATCTTTTTGCTTTCTTTTGCATATTTTATAATAGTTTCATTGATCCTACATCCTTTTTTTTTTTTTTTTTTTTTTTGGAGGAGGGTTATCACTATTACTACTTCTTTCCATCGGGGTAATTTTTCCCCAACAAAAAATACACCCATAATAATAGTTAGCATATATATAGCAATTCTTATCTTATCCTCATATCAACACTTTGAAGGTATTAATACTATTATCCCCATTTTACTTATAGGAAAGGGAGGCAGACAGAGTTAAAGTGACTTGCCCAGGATCTATAGTTAGTATCTGCTATAGAATTTGAACTCTGGTCTTCTTGACTCTAGGTCTAATCACATCCACTGCTTCACCTAGTTGCCTCCCTTCTAAACTATGCATAGTCAAGCAAAACATCCCCACATTGACTACATCAGAAAATGTATGTTTCATTCATTACTTCTCTGTCAAAAAGAGGAAAATATGACTCATCATCCATTTTCTGGAGTCATAGCTGTTTATCTTTTAGATATGAGTTCTTGTCTTGTAAAGTTGTTTCCTTTATACAATAGTCATTGTATAAATTGTTTTCCTTATTCTGCTTACTTCCCTCTGTATCAGTGCATACAAACTTTCCCAGCTTCCTTTCTATCTATCCCTGTCATCATTTCTCATGGTATGATAATATTTTATCATATTCATATATCATAATTTCCTTAGCTATAACCATATTGATAGGCCTCTCCCTTGTTTCTAAGTAACTCCTTGCTACAACAAAAAATATAGGTATAAACATTATTGTTCATATGGGTCCTTTCCTGAATTCTTTTGATCTGTGGGGGGCTAATAGTCTAGTAGTGGCATCACTAACTAGATCAAAGAGTATGAAGCATTTAGAAATGTAAGGGGTTCCAAATAACTTTCCAATGTAGTTAGACCAATTCAAATTAGTGTGCTGGTCCTCTCTCAATCCCTCCAACAACTGTTGTTTTCCCTTTTGGCCATCTTTATCCAATTTGACAAGTGTAAAGTGGATTCCTAGCTTTGTTATTATATGGATTTCTCTTACTATAAGTGATCTGGGACATTTTTCTTTCATTAAGTTGTTGATAAATTGTTTTGTTTTGTTTTTCTTTTGAGAGCTACTTGTTAATATCCTTTGGTTATGTATCCGTTGAGGAATAACCCTTTTTCCAATTTTATTTGAATCCATTTCCTCTGGATCTTGAATATCAGATATTTATGAGAAACGTGTTGCAAATATTTTCCCCAGGTAACTGTTTCCCTCCTAATTTTAACAGTACTGATTTTGTTTCCATGAAAGCTTCAATTTTGTTATCTATGTTATCTTTTGTGACAATAAATTATAATATTAAAAGTGACTAACATCTATGTAGCACTTTAAAAAATTTTTATAAATATTTTCTTATTTTATCTTCATAACAGTCCTGGGAGGTAGGTGCTTTTATTATTTGCATTTTATGTGTGAAAAAGAGGGGCAGCTATGTGGCACAGTGGATCAGGGAACTGGACCCAGAGTCAGGAAGACTCATCTTTCTGGGTTCCCATTTGACGTCAGACTCTTACTAGGTATGTAATCCTGGGCAAGTCCCTTAACCTTGTTTGCTTCAGTTTTTTCATCTGTAAAATGATCTAGAGAAGGAAATGGTACAAACCATTCTGCCAAGAAAACCCCAAAACAGGGTCATGAAGAGTCAGGCACAACTGAAATGTCTCAACAACAACAAAAGAACAGATGAGAAGACGGCAGCAGACAGAGGTTAAGTGACTTGCTCAAGGTCACACAAGTAATTAATGTCCAAAGCTGGCTTGGAATTCAGGACTTGCTGACTCCAGGTTTGCTATATTTCCTGTATTCCTTTTTTTAGACAAAAATTCTCCTACTATCACAGTTGTGAAAAGTATTTCCTTCTTAGTTCTTCTAACTTGTTTATTATATAATCTTTTATAGCTTGATCCAGTATCCATTTGGGTCTCACTGTGGTATATGGTATGAGATGTCTAGCTAAATCTAATTTCTTCCAATTTTTCTGCTCTCTAGTTTTTCCTGCAGTTTTTTGTCAAATAGTGAATTTTTATCCCAACACTTGGGGAGCTTAGGTTTATCCCATCACTTGGGAGCTTCTGGATCTTGGGTCAGTTAATCTGTTCTACTGATTAATTTTTCCCGATTTTCAACTAGTATTAAAATAGTTTTATTTTATTTTATTTTTTCCCATGGTTACATGATTCTTGTCATCTACCTCCCATGTTCCCTCCCCTCTCCCAGAGTTGACAAACAATTTTACTGGGTTATACATGTTTTATCACTCAAATCCTATTTCCATATTTTTCATTTTTGTAATGGAGTAATCTTTTAAAACCAAAACCCCAAGTCATATACCTATGTAAACAAGTGATAAATAGGTTTTCTTCAGTATTAAAAGTTGCTTTTTAAAAAATTGTTGCTTTGAAGTATAACTTAAGAGCTAGTGGTGCTAAGTCCCTCGATTTCTTTTTTTTAAATTATGATTTCCCTTAGGATTCTCAACCTTTTTTTAAAAATACAAACTTTATAATTTTTGTTCTACTTCTACAAAGTAGATACCTTGGTAGTTTGAATTGTATAGCCTTGAATAAGTTAATTTAGGTAGTATTATAATTTTTATTATAGTGGCAATGTCCTATAAAGATCATTTAAAATCTCCCTTCTTTAAGTAATAGACACTCTGAAAAATAGAATGGAACAAGTAGAAGTTGATGACTTCAGGAGAAAACCAAGAAATATTACAATAAAATGAAAAAGTGAGTGAGATAATATCTGAATCTCACATAAGTGAATCAAACATGCACAAACAATTTAATGTAGAAATACATACTCAATGATGAAATAAACAGGCAGGAAAAGTAGAGTGGAAGATTTAAGAAGGAAGGCAGAACCAG
The DNA here is from genome assembly GCF_016433145.1 of Gracilinanus agilis. Lineage (NCBI taxonomy): Eukaryota > Metazoa > Chordata > Mammalia > Didelphimorphia > Didelphidae > Gracilinanus > Gracilinanus agilis. The sequence continues at coordinate 358,876,999 of NC_058133.1, forward strand.
AGAAGGAAAGTGACAGGCAAAACGAACATCAGCTCTGGAAGGTAGATCACAAAGGAACATTTTTACCAAGAAAGATGTATGACTTTGCTAGTATTTTTAGTTGTTTGCCTTATTCATTGATATGTTTATTTTCTTTTTTGTGGATTTAAAGGTTTAGAAATAAAAATTTCCCCTCCCAAGGGTTGTTCGCCAAATTTTTGGAATGTTGTCTCACTGTTGTAATTTTCTTTGATGTTTATTGGGAGGAAGGAGGACTGACCTCTTAGTTATGTAGGGTAAAGATAATTTCAGGATCATAGATTTAGAGTTTGAATTATTTTGTCAAATGCCATTTATTTATTTATTTGTTTGTTTTTTTGGTTGTTAATAGTTCTTACAACTCTAAGACAGAAGGGCCAGGGCTAGGCAAATGGAATTAAGTGATTTGCTCAGGGTCACAGCTAGGAAGTATGTGAGGTCAGATTTGAACTGTGCACATACAAATTCTGCCAATGTTATGGCACACCACTTGTAATAATCATAGATCTCTAACATAGACGAATGAATCTAGGCACCTTGTGGAACCAAAAGTCTAGCGCTCCCTGTATGACAGACCAGAGAAGCAAGGAGAAACTAGAGATAATGAACAGCACCCTTGCAAATCCCATTCTGAGTATTTCTGTAGGTAGTCGGCCTAACTGTGCTCACCAAACTGATATTAGGGGAGCTGGTGGCACCAGTAAGTCTCCTGGGCCAGGGAGCCTACAACTACAGTATTTGTTGGTTTGAGACAGCCAGGGATGTATGGGCCTGAGCTGAGATGCCCATTCAGTCTCTTTGCTGTCTGTAGGCTCCTTTAAGGTGAGGAATGAGGAACCCCTCCCTGTTGGAGAGAAACTAGATACCAACAGCAAGTGAAACTGGCTCACTTCCTGAGCAAAATGGATGCCTGGTCTAACCCCCTCTGGAGACAAGTGGTAGTTATCCCCCTTCTCCTCTGCCCCTTAGTCCTGGTTGATGTTATAAATGAACTATGGAAACTCTCAGAATCAGCCAAGGGGTTTATTTAAACAACAGGGGTAAATTGAGGGAAGAGGGTTAGGGTCTGGAGAAGCTATTGCTAAGGGTGAATGGCCAGTGCTGGCAGAGGGCCTCAGAAGATAGGATCAGGCTGAGGGAACCAGCCCCTCAGCCAGGGATAAATTCCACTGTCCTGAAGTAGAGTGGTCTACTAGCTTGACAAAAGAGGGTAATGATTTGGTTTAGGGGTGTCCTGGCTAGGCTAACTTAACTAATTCCTTCCCATGTTCCACAACCCACCAACCACACCTCCCGAGGCCCCACAGGGAAGTCCAGGGGGTAGCTGGATGTCTGGGTGAGATCAAGGAAATCAGAACCCCCAAGCTGGTTCTCCAGGAGTATTTATAGTTCCAGCTCCAACAGTCAGGTCTTGAGACAGGGACTTGCTGGGTCAAAGTTCCATTTCCCTAACTGCCAGCACTGCCTAGGGTGATTTTGCAAATGCATGAGATCTTGCATCAATCCTGCATTACCAAACCCATGTCCTCCCTACTCCAAGCCTGATGCTCTATCCATTGTGCTACCTAGCTGCCCTTCAAATACCTTTTATTGATTATTCTTTTATTGCCATGTCCAATAATTGCATTTGTATATGAAGTTGTTATGCACTAACAAATGAGCAATTTTGATAAAAGCAACATGCACAGCCAAGAAATATGTATATGCCTTTATATTCCCATTCCATAATCATCAGAGCTATTCTAAGTAGATTTTACTCTGTCATTCGCCTTCCATTTTCTCCCCTACAGAGTTGGTAGTTAATTCTAATTTCATTTTTTACCTCTTGTTTCATTTCTTTAGACCTTTAGTTCTTGTATTCCTTGTGGTCAAGCCATTCTTTTTTCCTCTATAAACCTGCTGATGCTTGCTGTGGGATTACTCTTTTCATCAGGGATTACCTCCTGGGTTTTACTTAATCTACATGGTCTAGTTGAAAGAGAACTGGCTCTAGAGTCAAGGTCAAGTCAATGAGCATTTATTAAGTCAGAGGAGTCAGAGGACCTAGGTTCAAAGCCCCCATGTGACCTCAGGCATTCATTTCACTTTCTTAGGCTTTGGTTTCCTCATCTGTAAAATAAGAAGGTTAGATTGGATAGCCTCTGAGGTTCCTTTCAGCTTTAGGTCAATTTGTTCATTGTGTTGGATGTGATCTTCTGTTTACTTAGATTTTCCCTGGCACAAATCTTTTTAAAATTTTCTTTTTCCTTTTTAGCATTTATAGGCTTAAAGTCTGTTTACTTTTGGCTGACTTCCTTGGTGAGAATTGTTCATGGACTCTGATAGGTTCTGGCTATCTCTTTGTTCAATTCTTTACTGAAAGGGCCCGTTTATTTCTGTCATTTTTGACTTTCTTTTGTTGGGGTGTTTGTTTGTGAGAACTAGGTTCCTCTACAACCTTTGCCATGCTAACCACTCATCTTCTGGCCATTTCCCCTTTGGTGTCTCTTCTTCAAGAGTTTAGTGTGTGGGACAGACTTCAAGACTCCCAGCAAAACACAGAAAGGACTTGGCTAAAGCCCAGTGCCTTAATATCTCTAACTAATAGATGATTTTGTTCTTATCTGTGTAGATAAGTAAAATAAATAAAAGTAAATAAAAATAAAATAAATAAAGTAAATAAAAAATAAAATAAATAAAGTAAAATAAAATCTGGGTATCTACCCAATAGAATGCAGGCTCCGTAAGAGTGGGGACTGTTTCTTTCTTGTCTTTATATATAGTATCTGGTACCTAATAGGATAATAATAATTAATAAATGGTTTTCACATTTAATTGACTAGGAATAAAAGACAAAGTCTTCTTAGAAGAGGGATGTGGCACCTTTGAAAATATTAAAAACTCCAGGGGTGCCAGCAAGCAAACAAACCCTGTTCAGTATAAGAGAAGCCATTCATGGGAAAGATGGTAGTCATAATACTTGTTTTTCCTTGAACATAATATTTCATCTCCCAACTTTGCATAAGGCTTTTCCCATGATGCTTTCCTTCCTCACCACCACTTCTTGAAATCCTTAGCTTGTGGATCTTAATTTTTTTTTTTTTGGTATCATGTACCCCTTTGGCCATTGCAGGTTCTATTAATAATATCATGGTTTTCATGATTCCGGGGGATGAATGATGAGACACACTACTCAACTCCTGATAGAGAGGCGAAGGACTCAGAGTGCAGAATAAGACAATTTTTTTTTTAGACATGGCCAATGAGGAAGTTTTTTTTGAATAATTCTACATTTTTAAGATTATGTTTTTCTTTATTTTGTTCTTAGTTAGAAGAGGAGGGTAAAAAAGTGTTGGTTTTGTTTGTTTGTTTGTTTGTTATAATAAGAGTCTTTAATTGAGGCAGACAGATTATGATCCAAGAAAGTGGATTTTAAATTTATTTTAAAATAATATGGGTTCATTGCTATAATTGAAAAAAATGCCAAATTTCAGTTAGAGGTTACTGAAAACAATTTATATTATATATATATATATATTATATTATATATAATTTCTTTACCTTCAAAATTCAGGGATCTGATGAAGTCTATTCAGGTATCCCTTTGGGGTTTAAGGGCCATAGATTAAGAATTCTTGACCTTGTTCAATTTAAAGTCTAGTTAAAGTTTTACCTGATACAAGAAGTTTTTCCTGTTCCCCAATTGTTATTGTTCTATCCCTCTACTATTTTGTATTTTTAAAAAATTAATTCATTGTTACATTTAACTCCCCAGTTAACTCTCTCCATCATTCCCCTCCCACCATTAGAGAAAGCATCATATGACAAAAAGATCTATGTGTATGTAAATTCATATCTTATTTCTTTTTATCTGTTCCTTCTCTAGAGTAGACAAAAACAAATCATTCTTAAACAATATTTCTGTTGCTGTATNAATTTATATTATATATATATATATATATTATATTATATATAATTTCTTTACCTTCAAAATTCAGGGATCTGATGAAGTCTATTCAGGTATCCCTTTGGGGTTTAAGGGCCATAGATTAAGAATTCTTGACCTTGTTCAATTTAAAGTCTAGTTAAAGTTTTACCTGATACAAGAAGTTTTTCCTGTTCCCCAATTGTTATTGTTCTATCCCTCTACTATTTTGTATTTTTAAAAAATTAATTCATTGTTACATTTAACTCCCCAGTTAACTCTCTCCATCATTCCCCTCCCACCATTAGAGAAAGCATCATATGACAAAAAGATCTATGTGTATGTAAATTCATATCTTATTTCTTTTTATCTGTTCCTTCTCTAGAGTAGACAAAAACAAATCATTCTTAAACAATATTTCTGTTGCTGTATGTAAAGTTCCCTTGATCCTGCTCTTTTCCCTCTTCAAAATTTCATGTAGGTCTTTCCATGTTTTTTTCCCAAATTAACCTGTTTTTTATTTCTTATGATACAGTAGTATTCCATCACAATCATGAACTTGTTTAATCATTCCCCAATTAATGAGCATCCCCTCAATTCCCTTCTTTGCCATCACAAAGAGAGTTGGCTATAAATGTGAGAATATATTTTTTTTCCTTTTTTTCTGATCATCTTAGAAACAATCCTTTATATTTATTTACATGCATACATTCCACCCAAACCCCAGTCAGATGGTAAGTTTGCTTCCTTCTTGTCCTTTTATCTCAGAGTCTAGCACCAAGACTGGCACATAAGTACATGATGAATGCTTACGGTGAATGGAATAGTACTTAGAAGAGTACTAGAAAACCAGAGGGGGCAAATAGGAGATTAAAAGGAAATCTGGAACAGCTTCCATACACTTTTTTTCATCTGTGTGACTTTAAATACACATTTTTCTTAATGTGTTTAATATAGAGAATTTGAACCTTGCCATTCGAATCCAACAAGCAGTTAATTAACACTTTCTCTGTGCCAGGCAGGGGATATGAAAACAAATTGAAAAACAAAACGTTGTTGGCATCATTTCTATTTGTATATAAAACCCAAACTAAGTCTGGGGCTTTTGACTCTTCTCAGCTTTTCTCCTCAGTGAGCACGTTGCCTTTTTCCTCTAACAATTTCAGCCTTGTTCTCATTTTTCCTTGGGATTTGTGAAAGCACACTCAAGAAATAGTCTTGCCATTCAGAAAGTTCTAACTGTGTCCTGGAGCCTTGATTACCCATTACCAGTCATTTTCCTTGGACACCACCTGAATCTGAGTAGAAAAAAATTTTTTTGACTTTGACATTTCCTTTTGCTTTGGAAAAAAAAAAAGCTTTTGGAAGATGCAATTTTTGGTGCTATTTTTCCAAACTTAGTGTCAGACAGAACTATCTTTGTCGTGAAAAGGATTTTAAGACTTCCCCCTCAGTTTATTTGGAAACAAAAACAACAACAATCACCACCCAGGAATTGAATGTCACATATCATTTCAATTGCTTTCCACTGTAAGCCTCCTGAAATAGCATTAGGAGATGAAGCTCACAGAACATAAAAAAGACATCCTTTGGCATCCTTTGTAATATTCTGAACAAAACCTCGAAAGACATTCTGTCTTCTCATCCCAGCTTTGGAAATAAGACCCCAGAATATGCCAGATTCTGGAAGGTCTTTCCACTTTGTGCTGAGAGGCTTTACTAAAGAGAACTGAATACACAGGAGGTTGCCAGTGGAAACAAAAGCACGGGCTGCCCTGAGCACAAAGAGGGGAGGATGCTCATGGGCTTCTTGCCTGGTATTCTGGAGTACCAAATGACTAAGCTGGCATGGCTGCCCATTCCATATGGCAAGTGAGCTTTGCCGCAGATCCTTTTCTGGCCCGGGCAATCTGTCTTTGTTCAGGAATGGCACAAGCTGAGCACCACTAATTTCAACAACAAGTAAGCATTTGCTGAATTCCTACTGTGTGCTAAGCACTTTGCTAGGCACAAAAGGATATGAATCTTTGCCTGCCTTCATGGAATCTAGATTCAACTGGGAAAAGAGCATTTGTACAACTAAGCAAGTAGCAAAATAAATGCAAAGTAATATGAGGAAGTGGGAGAAAGAAAGACCTAACAACTGAGGGAATTGGAGTAGGCTTCTTATACGAATTGGTGCTGATATGAAAGGTTCTGAAAGAAGTCAAATATTCTAAGAGTTAGAGATAAGAGTAGGATGAAATTCCCATTTTCCTTCTCCAACTCATTTTATAGATGAGGAAACTGAGGAAAACAGGATTAAGTGACTTCTTCAAGGTCCCACAACTAGTAAGTCTCTGAGGATTTGAACTCATGAAGATGAGTTTTCCTGACTCCAGACCCAGCATGCCACAATTCCTTGAATAATTAAGAATAAGAGGGGGCATGTAGGTAGCTCAGTGGATTGAGAGCTAAGCCAAGAGATGAGAGGTCCTAGGCTCAAATCTGGTTTCAGATACTTCCTAATTGTGTGATCCTGGGCAAGTCACTTAACCCCCATTGCCTAGCTCTTACTGCTCTTCTACCTTAGAATCGATACACAGTGTTGATTCTGAGATGGATGGTGAGGGTTTAAAAAAAAAGAAGAAGAATATCATAGAGGTAACTAGGTGGCTCAATGGATAGAAAGCCAGGTCTGGAGACAGGAGATCCTGGGTTCAAATCTGGCTTCAGATACTTCCTAGCTGCTTGACTCTGGGCAAGTCACTTAACTATATCACTTTTCTGCCTTGTAACCAATATTTAGAATCAATTCTAAGACAGAAGGTAAAAGGTTTTGTTTTGTTTTGTTTTGTTTTTTTAAGTAATGCTACTATTGCGTTGTCAGAAAAAGAAAGTTTGAAAATGACTGTATTAAGAAATAAGTGGAAAACATACTTCATATAGTCAAAGCTACCATTAGGTCCCAATTAGTGCAAATTATGAATCCCCTGAAGCAGTGGCATTATTTGGATTCACATTTCAATATTGCTATTGGCCTGGAAACAACAACTATACTTTATATCATGATAACGTTGAATAGTGCAAATTTTAATAACTGCAGCCACTTCAGAGGAGTCATTATTAAGGTGATCAGGGACCTATTTGTGTTTGAAAGGTTATCGATCTCCTGAATTGAGTCAGTTGACAGGAACTGGGACTGTATGCTTGTAGAGTCCTTTGGCAGAGAAGATGCTATCCTGCTTTGGTGGCACTGGGCTATTTGTGTTTGTGGTATGAAAATGGGGGTCTATTTAACATCATAGGATGCTGGAGATGGAAGGGACTTTTGGGTGCAATGCTCTCATTTCATTTTGTGTTGTTGAGGGGCAGCGAGGTGGTACAATGGAAAGAGCTCCATGCCTGGAGTCAGGAAGATCCTTCTTGAGTTCAAATCCAGTCTCAGACACTTACTAGCTGTTTAACCCTGGACAAGTCACTTGATTTCTGACTGCCTTAGTTTTCTCAACCATAAAATAGAGATGGTAATAGCATGCACTTCACAGGATTGTTGCAAGGATCAAATGAAATATTATATGTAAAGCCCTTAGCACAGTACCTAGCACCTAGTAGATGCTGTATAAATGCGAGCTGCTATCATAATCATGATTATTGTTTCTGCCTCCTGGTTTCACTGGCTTCTTTCAAGTCCCGAAGAAGTCTGGTATATAGTAGGTGTTATATTAATGCTTCTTCCTTGCCCTTTTGCTGTAGTATTGCCTTCTCTCTCTCTCTCTCTCCTCCTCCCCATCCCAAAAAAAATCCCCTGCCTTTTTTTTTTTTTTTTTTTTTTTGTCTCAGAGTTATATTCTAACAAATGTAGTATGATTTAGAGAGAACACACTGGGAGTCAGAAGCCCAGTCAGGTTCTGGACTTGGCTGTGCCATTGACTCACTGAGGGACCTTGAGCAACTGATTTAATTACTCTTTGCCTCTCATTTGTGTTCTACAGGGTTAATCAGACACGCCTCTACCTGCCTCAAATTTTGCCAGGTCACATGAGAAGATAGATATGCAACCACTTAGGAGCTCTTCAAGGGGGAAAAAAAGATTGATGTTCTAATACTGAAGAGTGAGTTGCATGTAACTAATGGAGCTAACAGTAGTAAACCAGGACCAAGTCGGAGGCAGGATGTGAGCTCAGATCTTCCTGAATCCAAGTCCAGCCCTCTATCCCTTTGCCATTGGACTGCCCCATTGTTCATTTTCTTAAGAATCCATTCTTGTGCTACCCCTTCCATGCTCAAGCTTGAATTACTCTAATATTTCAAGGGAGATGCTAAGGAATAAGGCCTTCTCTATCTGTGTTGTCGCTTAAGCGGTACAGTGAAGTGTCCATGCAATTTCCACAGATGATTTCCACAGAAGAACCCCAGAACATTAGGTAGATCCCTCCATGCCAGATTTATGAGAGCATATGGAAAAGAGCCCAGAATGGCCAGGGATAGATAGGTTGCAGTCTTCATTGCTGGAAGCAGTAGCTTCATTGATTAGATGGCACATCCATTGACCTATCATATTAACGTGCTATTATTGGAGGAAGGTGTCAATGTATTCATAAAACGTTAGTGCTGATCTTTAACTCCCAGTTATCCCTACTGAGACACAAATGCTAGACTGATTTTGAAGTAGGCCATTTAAACCAGAAACCATTCAACCTTGTTTGACCCTGGTGAAACTGAGTAACATACCAGACTACGAATTTGAAGGCATCCATTCTGAAAGAGTAAGAGCCATATTTAATCTTTACAATCATCCAGGCCATTTTATGCCTTATGGAATAGACTCCCATACCAAATGGATGTTAATATTATTTCTAGGCCAATGGACACTATCATTAATAGGGTCCGTGTCCCCATGAACATTTACAGAGTTGGGCGAGATGGTAGTGAGCAGTTAATATATTCAGGGTCCTTGTCAGAAGCTGAGAGCAACGATGGGCTGCCTTATGCAGCTCCCCTAATCTTGGGCTCTTACTAAAGAGCTCAGGTACTACTATTTATTATTCTTACTCTTACCTGGGCTGTTACTTTGGCCTAAAGAGGGAATAGTAATTAAGTTCTAAGAATCATCCTAGAAATGCACATATCGAACTCCTGCTTTTGAGGCACAAAGTAGAGAAAAAATAATAACATTGATAGCTGATATTTATATAACACTGTAACTTTTGGAAGAGGGCAGCTTAGAGGGCATGATGGATGCAGCATCAAACTTGGAGTCAGGAAGACCAGGCATTTACTAGCTATGTGATCCTGGGCAACTCACTTAACCCATTTGCCTCAGTTTCTTCATTTATAAAATGAACTGGAGAAGGAAATGGCAGACCACTCCAGTATCTTTGCCAAGAAAATCTCAAAAGGGGTCATAGAGTTGGACATTATTGAACAACAACAGATTTATATAACATTGTAAGGTTTGGGAGATGTTTTACATATATGATTTCAGTTGGCTCTCCTAGCAACACTGTGCATTAGGTCCTATTATCACCTCCATTTGACAGATGAGGAAACTGAGGCCAAGAGAAGTTAGATGATATGTCCAGGGTCATACTTCTAGGATCACTGAATAAGGATTACCCAGTTATTTCTGGTCACAGGTCTGGTACTTTCTCGTCTAAACCTCTCTCTGCCTCTTATTATACAAATTACATTGTGCTCTGGATATACCAATGGGTCCGCTGATTACTGGTCACTTGGCTTATTCTTTTGAGGATAGTCAGAGTTGGTTTATCTGGCATTCCAAGAACAGAACTGGATGTGTTATGATGCTTCCACACAAGAAGAAAGCATGTTATAGTAGAAAAAGTACTGGGATTAGAGAGAATAACTAAGTTTGAATCCTGACTCTGCATTTACTACCTGGGTGGTGCTGGGTCAATATCCCCCAGTTTCTTCATTTGTAAAATTAAGAGGTTGAGATAATTGATCACCCTAAGACCTTTTCCACCTCTAAATCCTATGACATACAATTGTTGTTTGTCCCTCATTTTTTGAAAAGGACCAGCGGCTCCACAAAGTGATTCTTTGATTTGTGTGTGCATTGGATTTAAGTGAGGCAGAGTTGCACAAAGCCATTGGCCTCACTCTTTCTTCTAGAGTCATCATGGGGCAGTAGTGAGATTAAAGTCAGGATAACTGGTCATGGCCTGGAATGAGGTGAATAGACTTGGTGTCTTCCAGGTCTAAGCAATCAATAGTGCCTGCTTCAGCCATTGTTATAGCTATTGGAGCAAATTGTTCTCATCTGCCCATTCCACTGGGGAAAGTCTTCACACGCTTGGGGTAGACACCCCTCTGACCCACCTATGGGCTTGTGTCTCACTGGTTATCCTCAACCTGATTTAACCCATCTTCCAAGATGGTTTCCTGGGATGTGGCCACTGTGTGTGCTACAGCTTCTTGGTGCCACAGGTGAGAGTTGAATGCCAGGTAGACACCAAAGATGGATGAGCAGCCCTGAACAGCCCTTGAAAAGGTCCTCACACCAACGGTTCTAGTCCTCCTTGAACACCTGTCCATCTGATAATGTTTAACAAATTTTAGCTGAGATATATTGCTCTATATATCTATATGTAGATATATATCTCCCTGGCCTAGAGTAAGCATTTAATAAATACATGTTGCTAAATCAATACTCCTACTGATATGGATATGATGCTGCTGCAAGATTCAAGTACCTTTTAATCCATTAACAGTTTTATGTTAATGTCTGTCTGTCTGTCTATCTATCTATCTGTCTGTCTATCTGTCTATCTCTGTTATATGTGGAACTTTCCTTTTACTTGAATCCCTTAAAATATCTGTTATTTCATTGGTGTGGGTGTAGACCTTCCAGGATGCAGATTTGCAACTCCTTCATGAGCTACTATTGCCCAAAACAACAATTACGTGATGGTCAGCTTCTTTAGGCAGTAGACACCGTCTATAACAGGATTATAGCTCACTTGTAGCCTTTCCAGTAAATAGTCAGCATTTTTTCTAGTTTTTCCAAAGTTTCCAAAGTGCTTTACAAATACTATCTCATCTTATTCTCGCAACAAACCGGGGAGCTAGCTGCTTTTATCATTTCTATTTTACAGGTGAGGAAACCGATGAGATTGAAAGAGGTTATTTAACTTGCCTGGGTCATGTAGCTAGTAAGTGCCTGAGGCAGAATTTGAACTCAGGTTTTCTTGACTCTAAGTCCATTACTCTACTCATTTTGCCATCTAGCTGCTTCTGATACCTGCCAGAACTCAAGGCACCAGTGGACTAACATTTAAGAACTCTTGTTATCTCTGTCCCATTGAAGAGGCATGGAAATAGGACTTCAGCAGACGGGGCAGGGAGTGGGGTGGAGCAGGTGATATTTTATAATAATTATATGTATATATAATTCATGTTTAAATATATTACTTCATTTCCTAAGAGGTAATTCACTGTAGTAGAAAGTGCAAAGGTGTTAGTCAGGAGATTTGGACTTGGCACTAACTCATCATGTATCCCTACTCAAAATTCTTCCATTCTTTGAATCTTAGTTTCTTGCTAACCAACTGGCCTCCAGATTGGAATTGTATATCCCCCTTGGAAAGTATTTCATCTATTTTGTATTAACTCATGTATACATATTTCATGCTCCCTTGCCTCATAGAATGGGAGTTTCTTGAGGATGAGGGGCTGGTTTATTTTGTAGCTTTCAGACTTAGCATGGTGTGGGATATATGTTGGTTTTTAATGGATTAGTTGTTTCTGACTCTTCATGACCCCATTTGGGGTTTTCTTGGCTAAGATTCTGGAGTCATTTGACAGCGCCTTCTCTGGCTCATTTTACAGATGAAGAAACAGGCAAATAGGATGAAGTGACTTGGCCAGGGTCACATAGCTAGTAAGTGTCTTGATTCTGGATTTGAATTCAGGTCCTCCTGACTCCAAGGCATCACTCTATCCATTGTGCCACCTAGCTGCTGGGGCATGTAGACAGTGCTTAATAACTAGTTTTAGAAGTGAATTGAATTGAATGAGGATTTGGGACTAGAAGACCTAAAAGGTCTCTTCAGTTAGCACTTTCATCTTTTATTGGTGAAGACCAGACCTGGAATCAAGTTTTGGCTCTTATGCCTACTAATTGTGAGAATCTTGACCAAGTCAGAAATCATCCTTATGCTAGCTACATCACAGAGTGATAAATAAAACATTTCATAAACCTTCAAACATTATGATAATTTGAATGATTTAACATTCCTAATCACTAAGGGAGTTTGGGAATGTATTTGTCTTCCAGTTCATTAGGTGGGATTTCCCAGCTTTTTGCCCTTCTTCCAAAGAAAAAAAGCACGAAGATGGCCACCTCTTTTGGCTAAATTGATAGCATTCAACTGTAGTGTTCTCTTTTGATGCTCAGCTTTAATGGGGAACATGGTACATTTCTTTTTTTTTCTCTCTTTCTCTTGATTTCATCCCTTTTCCCAGCTCTGACAGTTAAAATAGATTCAATTTAGGATATTTATGGCTTGTTTCTGAAGTCAGTTTCGAAGCATTTTGGATTTGTAGGGATTTTTTTTTAGTTCACCTAATTAAACTGACAGTGTAGATGAGAAACTTTGATCTCATTTAGGGAAAAGCACCAGGCAATCTTCGTTGTTGCCAACTATTATATTAAAAAAAAATCTTCCTTTCTAACCTCAGCTCCCTGATGTAATATATAAATCTCGTTAACCTTATAAATGTGATTATCCAGGAGCAAAGAACCCCTTTCCTTTCTTTATTATGTCTAATTTGCATATCAGCACAGAGTCCAAGTGTTGCTAGATAATAATATTTTAAAGGGCACCGAAGTATAAGGATAACTACTGTACTTGCAGATATATTAGGGAATGTATCCTATTAGTCACTTTATAGCTGAAAAGCAGAAAAATAGGCACCTAGCAACAGCATGTTCTCATTCAGGATTAAAGAAAAGCCATTTCACAGGCAGCAGACTTTTTTTTTTAACCTTTTTCTTCTTTTCTCCTTTCTCTGTCTCTCTGTCTCTGTCTCTGTCTCTCTCTCTGCTTTAGCTGTCAGAAGAGAATGCTTAATGGCAGAAAAATCATAGAAAGAAGCATTTTCTATTGATTGCCTGCATTTAGGATGAGTGGTGATAATGGCGCCCAAATAGGATGCGTTTTGGCAGAGGACAAATTTGGGATTTATTCAGTCTTACAGATAGATCCATTCAATACAAAGAGAGATGTGGAGTTTGAACATACTGGGCTGAAAATGGGGGACTTGAGATGGCTGTTCTCAGATCTCTCATTAAGTTGTTATGAATCTGAGGAGGTCATTAACTCTCTTCTCCAATCCTTTACCCCTTCAAAATGGGAGTTACATTGGGTTTCTTCAGAGGGACATTCTGTAGCACTACAGGGAAGGGACAAGATACTTAACCATGGTCCAAGACTCCCTCTGGAAATTGCCACTGTCCTGCCAAACCCTCTCCTCCCATAGATTACTACTTCTTTACTGAAAAAATTGAGACCATCCATCCATAGTTTGCTCATTATCTTTCCCACCTCTTTCCTTATCCCCTCCAAGTACCTGTGGATCTCTCTCTGCCTCTAATAACAGGAAAGGGATCTATCCCCTAAGTCCTAAACATCTTAGATGGCATCAGTTTCATAGTTTTCTTCTCTAAAAAAATTCATACATTTGAAGAGAGGTTTTTAAGGAGAGGAAGAAATCTCCAGTAAGAGCATTTCACATACTCTTTGGGTTAGGGGATGAGGGACAAGGGTAAAGGAAGGACTCTAGGGTAGTAGAAACAGCCTTTAATATATAAAGAATGTGATCTTGGTATGTAGCTAATTGGATTCAAAGCTAGCTAATTAGACAATTTACTCATAGGATGTTGATATGGGCTAATGCCAACCTGGGATGATAGTTTCTAGAAGCACGTGCCCTTATCCCCTACATGTTTGCCATTTTTATTAATAACCTACATGAATATTTAAAAGACATCCTGATAAAATTTTTGGATGACCCAATAGGAGGGATAGCTAAAATGACAGATGACTGAGTCAAGATTTAAAATGATCTTGACAGGCTGAAACATGTGCTAAAATCAACAAAATGAAATTAACAGAGATGAATTTAAATTTTAAGAATTCCATTTCAAAATTGCCACTATCTTTGACAGTTGTTCAAGTGAAGAAGAGCCTGGAATTTTAGGTGACCATAAACTTATTATGAGTCAGTAGTGTGAGATGCTGTTATCAAAAGTAATTTTAGGCTAGTGGTGGTATCCAGATTATGGCAGTGGCAGGATCTAATTTGTCCACAGCTCAGAGAGGACATCTGAAGAATTGTATTCAGTTCCAGACACCACATTTTAAGAGTGGTGTTGACAAAATTGTGTGTCCAGAGGAGGAAAATAATTATAGTGAGAGGCTTGAAAGTAATATCACTGAGGAGCAAAACACTTGAAGGATTTTGTGGTTCAGGGCTGGAGAAGAAAGGTGTTAGATAAAATCACTATTTTAAAGTAGTTAGACAACTGTCTTCTAAAAAAGCAGTAGACATTGAGTTTTTCCAAAAGGCAAAACCAATGGATGAATTATAGAAAAGTAAATTTTGATGATATATAAGCCAGAGAATTTTGGATTTAGAATAAGAAGACCTAGGTTTGAGCATTAGCTCTACCACATACTCTGTGTGTGAGACTTTGAGCAATTCACATACTTTCAGCCTTATTTTCCTTTTCTGTAAAATGGATATGATGGTGGGAACACTTAGTCTGGAATCAGAGAAGCTGGGTTTAAGTCCTTCTTTTGACATTTACTATCTCTGTGACCTTGGGCAGGTGGCTTCATGTTCCTGGTCCTTCTTTTCCTTATCTATAAAATGAGGAGGTTAGACTTCTGAGGTCTTATGGTACCTTCCTGCTCACAGCATAAACTGTTGTAAGGATCAAATGAGATGATGTATGTAAATAGCTGTATAAACTGTAACGCATCTTATAAATGTCAATTATTATAAGGAAGAACTTTCCAGACAATGTGACCTTGTCCAACAACAGAATGGATCGCCTTGTGTCATGGTGAGATCCTTAGCTGCTTGTTGATTGGAAGATGATCATATTTCAGGGTTATTGAGAAGAAAATTCCAAATCCGGAACGTTGGGTTCAATGGTTCTAAAGGACTCTTCCTACTTTAAGACTGTATTAATATAAATGACTTTATGCTCTACTTATGATATGGGCAAGCTCCTTCTCTTCCTGAACAGAGAACAAACTATCCAATATCCTCACAGACTACAACATAACTGGAGTTCATCCTCAATCCATTTCGAAAAGTGAATAAAACATGTTCACTGCTTTTCTTATAAATTAAAAAAATTTATTGATATATTTTGTTTTTACATCACAAACATTTCCCAGTGTCCTCCTGTTTCCCTGTTAAGAGAAATGAATTTTTATACACAATTCTATTTGTATCTATTCTTTCCTTTGACCAATTCAGATGATAGTGCAGTTCAAGTAATGTTTGCTTCCCCTCACCCCTTCCTCTTTGTTTATATGGATTTCTACTTGAACACTTCAATTATTTGAATTATATTTTTTCTCTCCCTTCCCCTACCCTCAAGTGTATTCCTCTTCTCCCTTTCTCTTTTTCTTTTAAGCTCATCAAAATATAATAGAAACATTCTTAGACCCTATGTCAAATTAGGCTTCCGCTATGACCCTTGATGATTATAGAATTCTAAGATTTGGGCATCATCTCCTCATATTAAAAGTATAAACTGGGATGGCTAGGTAGCTCAGTAGATTGAGAGCTTGAGGTCCTGGGTCTAATCTAGTCTCAGATACTTCCTACCTGTGTGACCTTGGGCAAGTCACTTAACCTCCATTGCCTAGTCCTTACTGCTCGTTTGCCTTGGGGCCAATATATAGTATTGATTCTAAGATGGAAGGTTAGGGTTTATTTTTTAAGTATAAAAATTTTTACTCTTATTTTATCCTTTATGATTATTCACTAATGCTTACTTTTTTATATTTCACTTGACTCTTGTGTTTATATTTTAAAATTTCTACTCTGCTATAATATTTTCATCAGGAATGCTTAGAAGTTCCCTATTTCATTCAAGATCTATTTTCCCCTTGTACTCACTTTGGCTGAGTAAGTTATTCTTGGTTGTAAACTTACATCTTTTCCTTTCTGAGATATCAAATACTAACCTCTCCAGTTTTATAGTGGGGACTGCTAAATCTTGTGTGATGTTAATTATGCCTCCTCAGTACTTAAATGTTTCCTTGCTTGTTGCTTGTAGTATTTTTTTTTAACCTGGAGTTTCTGAATTTTGACCATAATATTTCCAGAAGTTTTCACCTGAGAGGCTTTTTTTTTGAAGTGAACAATGGATTCTTTTGATTTCTACTTTGCCCTCTGGTCCTAAGAGGTCTGGAAAGTTTTATGATTTATTGAAATATGTCTAGACTCTTTTTTGGTCATGATAGGTCATCCAATGATTTTTAAATTATATTTCCTCAATCTGTTTTCCATGTCAGTCGTTTTTGCTATAACAATTTTTTTGTATTCATTGACTCTTCTGACTTTATTTTAATATTTCTTGTCTCATGGAGTCCATTCTAATAGTCCTGGACTTTGCTGATTGGATAAGGTTTTGCACCTTTTGTTCAAAGGTACCAATTCTCTTTCCAAATCATTTTTCTGTAGATCTCATTTCTTTTCCCATTTTCCGCTCTAGTGCTCCCATTTGTCATTAAGAATCATTTTTAGATTTTTAAAAATTACTCTTGCTTCATCTCTTCCAAGAATTCTAGTTGAATTTGTGCCCAAGCTAAATTTTCTTTGAGGTTTGTAGGTATTTTGGAGTTGTTCCCTTCTTCTGAGTTTGTTTCTTGAGTATCCTTTTCACCATAATAGCTTTTTATCATGGGATTATTTTTTTCTTTGTTCATTCTTCCAACTTCCTAATTTAGGACCTTATTTTAGCCTCTGTATACTGCTGGGGGACTAGTATGCCTTGTGTAAGCCTTTGTCTTTTTGTGTCCTCCTGCTACTTTCTTGGAGTATTGAGTGTTGTATTTTTTATTGAATATTGAGTATTCTATGATATCAAAGATGTTTCAGGCTTGGGACCTGGAAGCTTTCAGAGTTTCTAGTGAGTGTTGATCCAGGGCAAAATCTGATCATTGCCTTTCTCTTCTGAGCTCTAAAAGTTGCACAATGCTCATGAGTTTGTCGCTGGTCAGAAGTTCTAACATATTGCTGCTAGACTCCACTATCAACCAGCTGGAAAGCTTTACAGATTCAGTGACACAACTGCAGGCTCCCCTTTGATCTGGGATTCCTACCCTGATTATTCAATTGCAGGCTTTAGTGTGGGCTGAGGCTAAAACTGAGACCCTGCTCCTCTCCTGGGGACTGAGCCAGACAGTTACTATTTGTTATTGAACTTCTTTTAGTACATCTGTTATAACCTCTAACTATCACCCTAGACCATCACCCAAAGGCACAAGTCTTCTCCTAAATCCACCTCAGATCTATGTAGGAAATGACAGATACCACCAGTTGGTACCCATTCCCATATCCTGTGCAAGGTCAAAGTCCTCTTGTATGGCTACGAGACCTTTTCCTTCCCTGTTACACAACCCCAATCATCTTTTAATTCTTGTGCAATGGAATGCCCTATATGACATCTCTGCTGCTTGTGGAGCTCTCTTGTCTCCCTGTGCTGACGTGGATTAGAAATATTTTTTCTGTGATTTTTTTTCTCTTAGATTTCCCATTAAAGTCTCAATTTGGTGCATTTTCTATGTCTTTATGGAGGTGATGCATAGGAAAATTAGGCTCTGTTTCTTGTACCCTCACCACATCCTAGTAAGGATTATTCTGCCATCTTGGTTCTGCTTCCCTCTTGCTTTTCTTTCATTCATTTCTTCAACAGGCATTTATTAAGTACTTTCTATGGTGCCAGGTGCTAGGCATGGGAGACAACATGAAAAACTGTCCCTGATTAAGTGGAGTTTGTAGTCTATCAGAAAATGTAACATTTGAACCAATAAATACAATATACTTTCAAGAAAGAAAGAGCACAGACAAATGGGGGCCATCAGGAAGACTTTCTGTAGGAGGTAGCACCTGAGCTAAGCCTTGAAGAAAGCTAAGGAAGCTAAGAGGCAAAAGAAAGGATATGAACTCAGTCACTCATATTCAGGTTCAACTCTCTGTTAGCCAGTTTGTTCTCTTCTTTCTAGTCCTAGAATTAATCTCCTTAAAAGAGAAAGCAGAAGGGACATAAAAGTTCAATAAGTTAGCCTTCTCACCACCCTGTTCATTTTCATCCATTCCGAGCAATAGTCTTCCCTTTGATCTTCCTCTTGTCCCTAAGTAGCTTAACAAATAACAAAGAACAAAGAGCAGAGACACATATTCCCTGCCCCCCTTTGATTGTCCTTAGCATTCATGGCTAGCCTCAGCACAATATGGATCTTAGCTTTTCTACTACTGTCCTTTAAGCACTCTTGCCACTCTTTGTTTTATCCTTTTGTTCCCTGCTTTCAAGCTCATCTTCTATGCACAGAGGTTCATAAATTCAAAGCTGGAAGGGAACTTGAAGTCACTAAGCTTGACTCACCCATTTTATAGATGAGAAAGCTGAGGTACTGAGAGGTTACATGGCTTTTCTCTTTTTCTTTTTATTTATTTCTTTTTAATTTTTTAATTTAGAATATTTTCCCACGGTTACATGATTCATGTTCTTTCCCTCTTCCCCCACACTCCTCCCCTCCCTGTAGCCGATGCACAATTCCACTGGTTTTAACATGTGTCATTGATCAAGACCTATTTCCATATTATTGATAGTTGCACTAGGGTGATTGTTTAGTGTCTACATCCCCAATCATATCCCCATCAACTCATGTGTTCAAGCAGTTGTTTTTCTTCTCTGTTTCTCCTCCCAGTTCTTCCTCTGAACGTGGCTAGTTTTCTTTCTCATAAGTCCCTCAGCATTGTTCTGGATCCTTGCATTGCTGTTAGTAGAGAAGTCCTCTCTTTTTCTTTTTAAACTTATATTCTGTCTTAGAATTAATACTATGTGTTTCCAAGGCGGAAGAGTGGTAAGGGTAAGGCAAAGGGGGTTAAATGATTTGTCCAGGATCACACAGTTAGGAAGTATCTGAGGTCAAATCTGAACCCAGGACCTTCTGTCTCTAGGCCTGGCTTTCAGTCCACTGAGCCACCTAGCTGCCTCCAATGAATTTTTAAGGTCATATATCTAATATGTGTTAGGAACAGGATTCAAACTTAGGACTTCCTGACAGCACTCTATCCATGGCACCACCCTGTTGCCTTGGAGTAGAGCACTTTCTAAACGTTTAAATTATGATGGCACTTGTGCTAGAGTCCAGACTCTTTTGTCAAATTGCATACCTTGACTGGTACAGTGGCCAATGCTACTTCTTCTTTCATAATCATTAAAATCATGCACATTTGTGCCAGTGTTTGTAGGTGACCACTGAAAAGAGTACATGTCTTGGTATTTAGACAACCAACTCCTGATTGTTCTGGGGCTGGTCCTTTACAGCTCTTTCTCCATCTCGCTGTTTGCTTTGGGACCATTTCACTGCTTATTAACTTATTTGCCAGGAGGATAGAGGGGAAATGAAACCTGGTTGATTTTGCTCTTGGCTCTCTTGGCATATCAGGTTGTTGTGGGAAGACAGTGAAACTGGTTTAAAGATAGTTACTGATTTCTGTGTTTGTTTTGATTACTTATTGCCTCTAATTAGCTAGCCTATTCTTACTCTTCATTGTTGTTGTTCATCCTGTTTTTGAAGAAGATCAATGACATCACAATGAGGGATGTCTTGACTTGTGAATGAATTGGATTTTAGTTAGGCAGAGTTGCATAAAAATCAGCTTCTCTCTCTCTCTCTCTCTCTCTGTCTCTCTCTCTCTCTCTCTCTCTCTCTCTCTCTCTCTCTCTGTCTTTCTCTCTCTCTCTGTCTTTCTCTCTCTCTTCCTTTCTCTCTCTCTTTTTAACTCTTACCTTCCATCTTAGAACCATGTATTGGTTCCAAAGTAGAAAAGCTGTAAGGGCTCGGCAATGAAGGTTAAGTGACTTGCCCAGGGTCACACAGCTAGGAAGTGTCTGAGTTCACATTTGAATCCAGGACCTCCTGTCTTTTGGCCTGGTTCTCAATTCACTGAACCACCTAACTCCCCACAAATTTATCCTATCTTACAGAGTCACTGAGGTCCAGTGGCAAGACAAGTCAGGATGAGTGGTGATGGCTTGGAAAGCAATGGATGACCTTGGCTTCTTCAATGTCTGACCAAGCTCTAAGCACTCCAGCAGCACTTGCTTCAGCTATCTTCATGGCCATTCAAACTGTCTTCATTTACTCATTCAGCTGGGAGAAGTCTTCAGGTGCCCAGGGGTGGGCATACCCCTAGATCAGTGATTCCCAAAGTGGGCGCTACCGCCCCCTGGTGGGTGCTGCAGCGATCCAGGGGATCAGTGATGTCCACAGGTGCATTTATCTTTCCTATTGATTGCTATTAAAAATTTTAAAAATTAATTTCCAGGGGGCTAAGTAATATTTTTTCTGGAAAGGGGGTGGTAGGCCAAAAAAGTTTGGGAACCACTGCCCTAGATCACCAACAGGTTTAAAGCCTCTTTGCTACCCTCAACCTTGGTTAGCCCATCTGCTGAGAGTGTTTTGCTGGAGTGTAATTGAAGCCTATGCTAGAGTATCATAGAGCCGTAGGTGAGAGTCTGGTAACAGGTGGACAGCCACGGCATATGAACGGCTCCAAAAAGGGTTTGAGCCTTCACACCAGAAGTGCTAGTGCTCTCTGAACACTCCATGCAGTTTACCTGTCATAACTGGTACTATGAATAATCTAGGGAAAAGGCAAGGAGTTTTTCTTCTTTTGGGATAAGATTTAGTGTAGGGACATAAAGCTATCTCTGTGGAATAAACAAATGGAGGCAACTACATCGGGTAATTCAGTGGATAGAGGGGGTAGACTTGAAATCAAGAAAAACATAAATTTAAATTCTGCCTCAGAAACTTACTAGCTGGGTGATCTCAAGCAAATCACTTAATTCCTCTGGAACTCAGGTTCCTCATCTCTAAAGGGAGGGAGTTAGATTAGGTGACCTCTGAGGTCCCCTTGGCTCTAAATCCCTGATTCTACATCTTATGGTGCTTTAATCAGGAGACTCATTCTGTAACCTGAAGGAGAATCTAGTTGGATGAACACAATAACAATAACAATAGCTTGGTACAGGACTGAGATGCAGTGTGCCATTGTGAATTAGAAACCTGCCTCTGAGTTAGGACCATCTGGATTCAAGTTCTGTCTTTGACATATTCTGGTTGTGTTGCCCAGAACAAGTCACAACTTCTTGGGGCTCCAGGAAATTCTTTAAGAGTTTGCAGAAGAGTTCCTAATCTCTCCATTAGTAGAGAAAACTTTCTCCAGGATCATAAATTTAGAACTGGAAGAGGCTTAAGTCCAACACCTTTATTTTGCAGAGGAGCAAACCCAATAAGATTTGCTTGTTTTTAATCTTTTTTTAAAACCCTTACCTTCTGTCTCAGAATCAATACCATGTATTGATTCCAAGGCAGAAGAGTGATAAGGGCCAGGCAATAGGGGTTAAGTCCCAGGGTCACACAGCTAGGAAGCATCTGAGGCTAGATTTGAACCTAGAAACTCCCTTTCTCTAGGACTGGCTCTTATCTACTGAGCCACCCAGCTGTCCCCTTCAATTTTTTTTTTTTTTCCTTTTCTCATCTGGATAGGTTTAATTACTAATAGTCTTTCTTTATATAAAAATATAAATTTCCTTTTCTACTCTTTTTTTTTTAACATTTATTAATATACATTTTTAACATGGTTACCTGATTCATGCTCCTCCTATCCCCTTCACCCCCCCCCCCCGCACTCCCCCCACCCATGGCCGCTGCGCATTTCCACTAGTTTTGTCATGTGTCCTTGATCAAGCCCAATTTCCAAATTGTTGGTAGTTGCATTGGTGTGGTAGTTTCGAGTCCACACCCTCAATCACGTCCACCCCGACCCATGAGTTCAAAGCAGTTGTTTTTCTTATATGTTTCCTCTCCTGCAGTCCTTCCTCTGAATGTGGGTAGCGTCTTTACCATAAATCCCTCAGAATTGTCCTGGGTCATTGTATTGCTGCTGGTACAGAGGTCCATTACATTC
>NC_058133.1:358911219-358933560 GCF_016433145.1 Gracilinanus agilis
TTTTTTTTTTTTTTTTTTTTTTTTTAATTTAAACCCTTACTTTCTGCCTTGGAACCAATACTATTTTTTTAATTTTAATTTTTTTAAGTTTAAAATTTTTTTTTAATTTTTAACTAATACTATATATATATATATGTATGTATATATATAAATTTTTATTTATTTATTTATTTATTTATTTTAAATACCAATACTATGTATTGGTTCCAAGGCAGAAGAATGGTAAGGGCTAGGCAATGGGGGTTAAATGACTTACCCAGGTCACACAGCTGGGAAGTGTCTGCGGTCAGATTTGAACCTAGGACCTCCTGTCTCTAGGTCTGACTCAATTCACTGAACCTCCTAGCTGCCCCCACCAAGCAAGTCTTGAGGAAGCTATTAATACCTTTGGGGGAAAAATCATCTGAACTTGCTTGGGGGAGGGTTCAGCATATTGTTCCTGCTACAAGGAGCAATCCACCCTCATCAAGAAATTATTGAGAAATGCTTTCTTTTCCCAACTAAGTGACCATTGGCATCAATAGTGGTTTGTGGCTGTGACAGCAGTGGGTCTATCCTGGGGAACTGTGGGCTAGAATGGGATACTTCAAAGTACAGCAGAGAATCTAGCTCTCTGGCATCAAGGGAAAACATCCTGCCTAACAAGGCTCATCTCTGGAATGAGAAATAAAGTAACCTACTATGGAAAGATTGTGTCTTCAACCTGGAGAAGAGATTTTTTAAAAACTAAAAAAAAAATTTTTTTCAATCACATGTAAAAACAAATTTTGAGAATTGTTATCTGACATTTTGCATTTCCAAATGTCTTCCTCTTTCCCTCCCTCCCCTCCCCTCCCTCAGGCATAAGAAGTCTGATAAAGGTTATACCAGTGCTGGCAATATATATTTCCACATTCCTCATGCTGTGAAAGAAGACATATACCACTCATACAATAAAAATCTCATGAAGGAAATAAAGTGAAAAATGGCATACTTTGTTCTGCAATCAGACTCCAACAGTTCCTTCTTTGGCTGTTGATAGCATTTGAGAAAAGATATTTTCCCATAATACTGACAACATAGGGAGTCAAAGCAGAGATGTACTAAAGTCCCAATCTATCCATAACAATTATTATTAGGAGTTTAAAAAATATATACCAGAACTTAATAAAGATGGACCCAGTGGATAGAGTGTCTTGCCCCAACCTCAGTCAGGAAGACCTGAATTCAAATCTGGCCTCAGATGAGCTGTGTGATCCTGGACAAGTCACTTCACTCTATTTGCCTCAGTTTCCTCATCTGTCAAATGACTGGAGAAGGAAATGACAAACCACTCCAAAATCATTGCCAAGAAAACCCCAAATGGGATCATCAAGAGTCTGACGCCAATGAAACGAATGAACAATAATTTAATAAAGATATGACCACTTATCAAGTCTCCCCAAACCTTTGCTGATCCATACTGAGGAAAGGTTTTTTTAATCATTATTCATTCCAAGGGAATAGGTCAAACCAAGAAGGCCAGAGGAAACCTGAGGGATGATAATAAAATTCTCTGTGCTCCACTCTGCCCATTTTCCATGACTAGGTTAACAATACCTTAGGCTGGCAGTGGGCTCTAAATCTACATATTAGCCAGGAATTTCAACAACTATTTTAGTCCTCTTCCTGGCAACAAGAGGCTCAGTCTAGAAATCTAGCTATTCCCCATTTTTGATAGAAATGACTGTGGCTAACTAAGCATCACTCTGGATCTCATGGCTAATTATGGAGATCACTGAGCATCTTCTGACCTGATAAAGCAGAGAGATGATAATTTCAGGGTGCAGAGAGACACAGGACTCCCTGTTGTAATAGAACCTCTCTTATGCCCCACTGGGATCTTAGGGAACATAGTCTTCATCTTCTATCTTACTTTTTGACCATTTTTCTGACTTGGATCAACTGAATGCCACTACACATTATCAGGGGCTTAAAGGCCATCTCTGCTATTCCTTGATGAAGCCTTCTTAGCATAAGCTTGTATTCTGAGTTCTTATCCCTTCTGGAGTTTGATGATGAGGATGTCATCTTGTTCCTTATAGTCTCTGAGGTTCCTTATAGTCTTTACTCTGAGCTGTCACCAAAATGTGATAAAATATTAAGATATGGCCTGGTGAGTCTGATCTTCTTTGCAGGAGACATTAAGTATTAGACCTATTGAGTATTCAAGGAAGAATTTTTCATATGTGTAGTTCTTGGAGTACTGTATAGTTTGTCTACAATATTAATGAGTATGAGATGGATTAATCTGAGACTGTGAGCAATGAGCAACACACTATGCAGTGCTGATGACATGGTCTTGTTTGGACCTAGTCTATGGATATAAATGGGCATGGCATAGATGAAGATGTAGATAGCATTGGATTGCTAAGTCCTTAGTCTCATTGATGAACTTGATGTTCTTCTCCATAAACTTGTATATTCACACTTTTTTCCTTCCTTCCTTCCTTCCTTCCTTCCTTCCTTCCTTCCTTCCTTCCTTCCTTCCTTCCTTCCTTCCTTCCTTCCTTCCTTCCTTTCTTCCTTCCTTCCTTTCTTCCTTCTTTCCCACTTAGAATCAATCCTATGCATTGGTTCTGAGCTTTGGAAGAGCTATAAGGGCTAAGCAATGGGAATTAACTGACTTGCCCAGGGTCACACAACTAGGAAGTATGTAAGGTCATATTTGAATTCAGGACCTCCCATCTCCAGGCCTGACTCTCAATCCACTGAGCCACCTATATCTTTCCATAAATAGTCTATGAAAAATCTTTTCAATAGACTAGGTGACCTCTTATCTTCCTTTTTAACATTTTGTTGTCCCTTATGTTCAAAACTTGATTGGCTGAACTCTTGGTAATACATATCCTTCAATCCTGTCTCTTGAGATTTACTAGTCATATGAACTTGGGAAAGTCAACTTCTCATACATCTCCTCAAGATTTATCTACTAATCTATCTGTGCTTTAGTTTTCTTCACATGTTTGCAAAAATAATAGTGTTCAATTGTAGAGTCCCTTCAGTTTTAAGTCTATGATCCTATAAATTGAATATCACATCACAAGGAGAATATTAGTATTAAAAGATAGCCTTTGTAATAGGCAACAACACTTAGGGATTATTGAAAGTTCTAGAAGTCTGTCAAAGAAAGTCTTTATTTTTATTTTTTTCAAGTCTTTCTTTCTCTTTTTTATTTTTATTTAAAAAATTTTCCCGGCATTTTTAAAAAAATTAAATTTTATTTTATTTTCAAGTAAAGATCTACCATCTTTTCTCCCCTTTCCCCCATTGAGAAAGTAAGAAAAATAAAATTCTCTTATAAATGCATTGTTTTCAGTCATGTCCAATTCTTCATGACTCCATTTGGGGTTTTCTTGGCAAAGATATTGGAGTGGTTTGCCATTTCCTTTTCTAGATCATTTTATAGATGAGGAAACTGAGGCAAACAGGGTTAAATAATTTGCCCCAAATCTCACAGATAGTGTCTGAAGCCAGATTTAAACTTGGCAAAAGGAGGCTTCTTGACTCTAGGCTCTGTTTTCTATTAACTCCATTACCTAGGTACTCCATAATCAAGTGTAGAGTTAAATAAAACAAATTACCACATTGGCCATGTTCAAAAATATATGTCTTATTCTGTACTGAGTCCATTACCTCTTTTTTGGAGGGGTGAGGCTATCAATTTATTTAAAATTTTTTTTTAATTTATATTTTTTCCAGGTTATACATGTGTCATCATGCAAAACATATTTCCATATTGCTCATTCTTGTAAAGTGAATAATCTTATAAGACCAAAACCCCAGAACATACCAAAATAAACATGTGAAAAATTGTATGCTTTCATCTACATTCCAAATCCAATAGTTCTTTCTCTGAAGGTAGATAACCATCTTTGTCACAACTCCCTCGGATTTGTCCTGGGCCATTGTATTGCTGATAGTGGCTAAGCCTATCACAGTTAATCATGCCACAATATTGCTGTTTCTATATATGATGTTTTCCTGGTTTGGCTTATTTCATTCTGCATCAGTTCGTGTAGGTCTTTCCAGCCCTTTCTGAAATCATTCTGTTCATTATTCCTTATAGTACAATAGTATTCCATCACCATCCTACACCACATTTTGTTCAGCTATTCTCCAATTGATGGACATCCCTTTTGTTTCCAATTCTTTGCCACCACAAAAAGAGCAGCTATAAATATTTTTGTACAAGTAGGTCCTTTCCCATGTCCATCACCTCATTATCTGGAATTGGGCAGCATATTACATCACGAGCACAGACTTGTGGTTGGCCATTGTGTTGATCAGAGTTCCCAAGTCATTCAAAATAGTTTTGTCTTTAAAATATTGTGGTTATTGTTAAATTGTTCTCCTGGTGCTGCCTACCCCTCTCTGTATCAGTTCATCTGAGTCTTTTCCAGTTTTTCTAAAACTGCCTTCTTAATTTCTTATACTATAATAGTAAACCATCACATTCATATGGTATAACTTGTTCAGCCATTTCCCAATTGAACAATTTCCCTGAGTCTGATTCTTTGACACCATGAAAAGAGAAGAGGATCTTTCCAATTATTTATCAGAAATTAGTATTTCAGTTCTCAGATATGCTATTTTAATCAGCTCTATCTATGATAGGCAAAGCACTGTGTTAGGTATTGGGGGAATTCCAAATATGAAGGCAGTGTGTAAAAAAATGCTGGATTTGGAATCAGAAAAACTGGATTTGAATTCTTGTTCTGCTGCTTTGCTGTCTGTGTGACTTTGGATAAGTCACTTTGATTCTCTGCAGTTCCCTTATCTATAAAATGAGAGCTTTGGACTAAAAATGAGGGGTTCTTAACTTTTTCATGTGTCTTGCTTCCCCTTTAGCAGTCTGCTCAATACCATGTACCCCTTTTCAGAATAATGTTTCATTTTTCTCCCCAATTACATGTAATAATATTAAACATTCTCTCTTTTTTTTCAATTTTGAGTTCCAAATTCTCTCCATCCTTCCCTTTTCTCCCTCTCTCTGAAAGAGTAAGCAATCTGGTGTAGGTTATATATGTGCAATCATGTAAAACACATTTCCATAGTTGTCATTTTATGGAAGAAAACTCAAACAAACCAAAAAGAAAGAAAATGAAAAATAGTATGCTTCAGTCTGCATTACGATTCCATCAGTTCTTTCTCTGGAGGCAGATGGCATTTTTTATCCTGAATCTTTTGGAATGGATCATTGTGTTGCTGAAAATAGCTAAGACTTTCAAAGCTGATCATCGTACAGTCTCACTGTTAGTATGTGCAACATTTTTCTGGTTCTGCTCACTTCATTCTGTATCAGTTCATGTAAGTGTTTCCAGGTTTTCTGGAATCATTTTTTAAATGCATAAAATACATAGGATTACAAAGGCAATCTATATTGAAATACAGTTAAAAGAATAAGTTCACTGACACTAGGTAAAGAGCTCCCAGCTGAACTACATAATTTCAGAAGTTCCCTTTCTGTGTCAAATCCCAATAATCCCCTGCATCATTCCTACCTTGCCAGTCCAGTAGGGTATATAGCACATACACACATAATTCTAATCCAAAATAGAACTTGCCAAATGTAAAACAGAAATATATGAAATGTAATTCAGAATAGGAAAATTGTTTCTGACTGAGGAGATCATGGAAGGCTTTATGAAGAGGTGGCACTCAAACCTCATCTTGAAATATTTCTGTTGGATGTGGACAATTTCACCTTCTCAAGGGGAGATGATTACTTTTTGTTTAGGAATGGGGGTCCTTAGATGATCAACCTAAAGGCTTCTTTCTAGTTGAAGTAAGGGGTCAGATATCCCTAAATTCTTTCTTCTGCATCTTATGTCCAAACTAGTTCCCAAATCCACTGTCTTACAGAATTAACAAAGATTCCCTAGCACATCAGGGTACACCACTGGAGAAGAGGATACCTCTATTACACCTATCGAAAAGGAAGCCTAAGAATTCACTTCAAGGAGGAATTGAGGTTCCATAGATTATGGTCACATACTTTTTAGGTGGAGGAGGGCAATACTTTCAATTCAACATTAAAGTCTAGTATTTACTACATTCATTGCTAATGAGACAAAGAAAAAAGAATGAATCAGCTAACATTCTGTCGGGGAGAAACAAGATATATGTTAAGTAAGTAGAAACTAAGTAAGTCGGATAAAGTAGAAATAGTGCTGTACTTAGAATCCCAGATCTAGGTTCAAATCCAGACCTTATCTTTCCTTATCCATGTAACTTTGGGCATTTAAATTTAGGAATTGGATGAAATTCCTTTGACACTAAATCCATGATCCTATGATCTTCTGAGGATGTACCACCACTTGGAGGTTACCCTGTGATGAAAAGCTTTAGCCAGTAAAGGAGAAGGTGAGAATTTGAGTTTTGAGTTTCAGTTCAGCTTATGGACAGTTAAGTAAAGTTACAGAAATTAGGGAATAAGGCTCAAGGCAAAGCCACAGAGATCAGCTCATTGATCAGTCTTCTCTCAGCAGACTAGACCTGGGAGATTTTTCTCTACATTAAATAGGGATCTTTTGAGTTTTCCTAAATTTAATCTCTTAAGTTAAACTAAAATATGAAAGCTGTCTAGCTCCCTGCTGAAGAGTAGCTTCTGGAAAGCAATTTATCTTTTCCATTTGAAGCTTAGTCACCTGTACCCACTGCTGTTGACATTGTGGGAATAAACTAAAGAAAAATATTCAAGTCCCTCCCCCCAAAACATCTGGCAGCTGGGCAACCTCTTACTATTTTTAAGAGAGAGAGAGAAAGAAAGAAGGAAAAACCAAGCATTCAAAAATTCCCAACTTAGCATCTTAAACATTAGGTTGGATACTTTTTCTACCTTTGCTGCCAGCTGCCAGTATTCCCTCCCCACTTCTCCTTTCTCTTTCTTCTCTCTGTCTTTCCTTGCCTCCCTCTTTCCTTCCTCCTCTTTTCCCTTCTCTTTTCTCTGTATCTCTGTTTCTCTTTTCCCTTCCATCTCTTTCTTTCCTCCTTTTTCTCTTCTCCTTCCCCCACCTCTTTTTTCTCTCTCTTTATCTGTCTCTCTTCCCTCCAGCCCCCAGACTGCACTAGAATGTAGTGCATGGGGAAGAACAATATGTAAATCTTCCTGGGAAGGTCAGCAGAAACCAAGTAAACTTTAAATGCCAAACAGAAAAGTTTCTATTTTGTCCCCAGAGGCAATGAGTAGCCTTTGAAGTAAGTGACATAGTAAAACCCTTGCTGCTTAGAGGCAGGCCCTGTTGTGTCTTAATATAGTGTTAAAAATAGTTTCTCAGTTGGGTGCTTCAAAAAATAGAGAAAAGCTGACTGAAGAGCTAGGTCTGGCTCTTACCTATCCTTTGCCTCACTTAATTCCCTTCCCTCTCCCATCCCCTTTTCCAAATTTCTTCCAAATATGTATCCAAGTCTTGTGAGTTCATATTTATTAAATATATAGACATTCTTATATGAAAAAGACTATTAAAGTCATAGAGGGAGATGGAAATTACAATAGCTCACATTTATTTGTTGTTCAGTTATTTCAGCTGTGTTCGACTCTTCTTGACATCATTTGGGTTTTTGGTTTTTTTGGGCAAAGATACTGGGCTAGTTTGCCATTTCCAGTTCTTCTCCAGTTCATTTTACAGATGAGCAAACTGAGGTAAATAGGGTTAAGTGACTTGCCCAGGGTCATACAACCAGATTTGAACTCAGGAATATGAGTCTTCCTGACTCCAGGCCCATCACTATATCCATTGCCACTTAGTTGCTCTACACCTTTATATAGCATCTGTGTAAGTATCAGCTATGTCCATTTCATAAATGAAACAACTAAAACTCAGAGAGATTAAGTGATTTACAAAAGTAAGTTTATGAATTTGTACTCTACACTCTGTTCTACATTCCATACATACTCTATATTCTAGTCCAGTAGACAGAGACAAAGAGAGGTAGAGACAGACAGAGAGACAGAGACAAAGTCAGAGAGACAGAGAGAGAGACAGAGACAGAGTCAGAGAGACAGAGAGACAGAGACAGAGAGAGACAGAGAGAAAGAGAGGCAGAAAGAGACAGAGAGAAAAAGAGAGACAGAGGGGAGAAAAAGGGAAGAGGAGAGTGAGGGAAGGGAAACGAGACAGAGAGAGTCAAAGACAGAGACAGGAAGGGGAAACAGAAGGGAGAGAAAAGGGAGAGGAAAGAGAGTGAGGGGAAAAGAGAGAAGAGAGAGAAAATAGAGGAGAAAGATATAAAAGAAAAAGAAAGAGAGAGCCAAGTATATGCATCCAGGTTTCTTATTGCCCTGCCCAGTACACTTTACACAACATCACACTCCATTCTCCCCTAAGTCCTTCTGTCCCTCCTCTCTAACTACCAGCTAAGACCGATCTTGGACACTTATTGCCCATGTACATTTTGCAAGTTAAAATGAGAGAGGGGTAAAGATCTCTATAAGCAGAACTAGTACTAGGCAAAACTGTGAAGTGAATGAGAGTTTACTTTGAGACTTTCATATTCTACAGTCTGCTCATCTGGCCCCCTTCATATACTTTTCTCTTTCCTGTTGGTGCTCTTTCTTCCCTTCCTCTCAGCCTTGGCCAATCAAGCTCCATCTCACTCCCAATC
Organism: Gracilinanus agilis; assembly: GCF_016433145.1. NCBI lineage: Eukaryota > Metazoa > Chordata > Mammalia > Didelphimorphia > Didelphidae > Gracilinanus > Gracilinanus agilis. The sequence goes on from NC_058133.1 coordinate 358,919,845, forward strand.
CCATGGTGGTGTCCTCCACTCAGTTCTACTGGAAATCAAACTTATCTGCCTCTTGCCCTGTTGCTACTGACTAGTTTGTGTCAAATAAACCAATAATCCTCTTGGGGTCAAGTTTTCTGGACTCTAATAATAGCTTAGTGCCTAAGCTTTTCAGGAAAGAGTTAATGTGTCCTCTCTTGGTTAGGGTTGTTTAAATTATAAAAGGAAATTCAAAATAATGTCGAATAGAAACAAATGATGTTTGAAATCTGAAAGTAGTTTCCTTTCATATTTCTTTCAATTGCCTCCAAAGTGTTGTTCTCTGAAAAACTCAACCGGAGAACTTTTTGGTCAATTCAATGAAAAGTCAGAATACATGTATTTAGATACTTGGAGACAGAGCCAGCCTTAGAATCATGTGATTTTGGGGATGCCAAAAATATCTTCATCTTACCCTCCCCCAAAGATCCTATCATGCTCTTGGGAAGAGGGAAATCCCATTCCTGCTACTTATTGCCTAGGGCTCAGTTTCCTCCTTTGTAAAATCAGGATGTTGGACTGAAGTCCTTTCCAATGCTTAAGTCTATGATCCTACCATTCTCACTATTTGGCCTGCTATGGCATTTAAAAAAATTAAATTAAAAAAAAAACTTTAATCAGCAAAAATCTACCCTTTCTCCCTCCCATCTCATCCTGCTTAGCTAAGAGTGAAAGAAAAACAAAACCCCTGTTGTAAACACATATAGTCAAGCAAAACATATTTCCTCATTGGCACCATCTGAAAGGAAAATAATATATAACTATATGCGTCAATATATATACATATACCTATGCATATATGTATATGTGTGAATACATGCTATGCACACATACATATGACTTATTCTGTACTCTGAGTATTTCACCTCTCAGGAGATGAGTAACATGTTTCAACATCAGTCCTCTAGAATCATGGATGGTCACTAAGTTGATCAGAATTCTCAAGTCTTTCAAAGTTGTCTCTACAATATCATTTTCATTGCAAAAATTATTCTTCTGGTTCTGTTTACTGCCCTGGATCTGTTCATACAAGTCTTCCCAGGTTTTTCTGCAATCATCTTCCTTCATCATTTCTTACAGCACTACAGTACTCTATCACATCCAGCTACCTAAACCATTCAGCCATTCCTAAATTGGTGATTGTTTCCATTTCTTAGATTCCAATTCTTCAATTCAAAAAGACCTATATCTGTTTCCCACCCCCCTAAAACCCTCACTTTCTGTCTCAGAATAATACTAGGTATTGGGCAGTAAAGGACTAAGAGAATGGATTAAGTGACTTGCCCAGGGTCACAGAGCTAGGAAGTATCTGAGGTCAGATTTGAACCCAGGACCTCCCATCTCTAGATCTGACTTTCTATGTATTAGCCACCTTGCTACACTGATATATATGTAGATATATATACTTACGTGTATATATATCTACATATATATATATTTTTTGATATATCAGATATATCTATTTCTTAGAGTTTGCTTTGCTTAGGGCTAATCTCTCCCTTAATCTACTCTCTCTCTAACTACCTCCTCCCCCTTTTCCTTGTGAGCTGATATGATTCTTTGTAAACCTATAGGAAAAGCACAGGGCTTGGAATCATGAGACATGGTTTTCACTCTTTTCCAAACCTATGGAAAAATGGAGTAAGTAATTTTACCTCTCTTAGCCTCAATTTCTTCACCTATAAAATGGGTGTCATAGCCTTGTACCACCTACTTCACAAAGTGAGGAAAGTACTGTGCAAACCTTAAAGTATAAGTGAAATGGGTAATATCATTTTAAAAGTGTGAACTTTCATTATTTCTATCATTGAATTATTCAAGAAGCAATTATTATGTAGCTACTATATGTCAGTTGTTGTTGAGTCATTTTTGGATGTGTTCGACTGTTGGTGGCCCCATTTGGGGTTTTCTTGGCAAAGATACTAGAATAGTTTGACATTTCCTTTTCCAGCTCATTTTTGAGTGGGGAAACAGGCAACAGGATGAAATGACTCTGTCAAGATCACATAGTTAGTAAGTGTCTGAATCTAGATTTGAAATCAGATCTTCCTGACTCCAGGCCTGGATGGCAATCTATCCACTGCTCCATCTCGCTGCACACTATGTGTGCAGCAGTGTGCTAATCGTTACACCACAAAAATAAAAATAGTCCCTGCTCTCAAGGGGTTTACCTTCTAGTAGGATAAAACCCCATGCATATATAGATAGAAAATTAAATATAAAGTCATTTCAGGGGACAAGATGTTAGCTACTGGGAGGATAATGGTAGCTTTCCTCTAAAGGAGGGTCTACTTCTTAGCTGGGATTTGAAAGAAGCTAGCTATCCTATGAGAGAAGGTGAGAAGGAAGTGAATTCCAGGGATGGGAGACAGACAGTGCTAAAGCTACAAGGTAAAGCAAACTGCCTACTTTGGCTGCAACATAGTATTATTAGAAGTAGAATAATGTAAATAATTCTTAAAAGTTAGGTTAGAAACAGATTTTAAAGCGCTTTGAAAAACCAATAGAGTTTGTATTTTGTTTTTTTTTTTTTTTACATTTTTAAATCCTTAACTTCTGTGTATTGAGTCCTAGGTGGAAGAGTGGTAAGGGTAGGCAATGGGGGTCAAGTGACTTGCCCAGGGTCACACAGCTGGGAAGTGTCTGAGGCTGGATTCGAACCTAGGACCTTCTGTCTCTAGGCCTGACTCTCAATCCACTGAGCTACCCAGCTGCCCCAGTTTGTTCTCTTGAAATTAATTTTTTTATTTTTTCAGTTAATAAGCACTTAATTTTTTATTCTCTCCTCTTAACTGAGAAAGAAAAAAAAGTGGGGGGGACTTTGGAAATAGTTTGCATAATGATAATACATGTATAACCTAGATCAAATTTCTTATCATCTCCCAGAATGGGGAGGAAAGGGAAGGAGATACACAATTTAATCTTATAATTTCAGAGAACATATGTGGAAAATTGTTACTATATGCATTTGGGAAAACAAAATATCTTTTTAAAATGTTTTTAAAATTTTTATAGTCAAGCAAAACGCATTTCGTCATTGGCCAAGTCCCAAAATGTATGTCTCCTTTTGTACATTTAGTCCATCATCTCTCTGTCCAGAGTTAGATAGCATTCTTCATCACTGGTCCTCTGGAATCATTGGTCATTGAATTAATTAGAACTCTTGAGGTTTTCAGAATTATTCATTTAAAAAAAAAACCCTTACCTTCTGTCTTAGAATCAATACTATATATTGGTTCCAAGGCAGAAGAGCAGTAAGGACTGGCAATGGGGGCTAAGTGACTTGCCCAGGGTTCCACAGCTGGGAAATGTCTGAGACCAGATTTGAACCCAGGACCTCCCATCTCTAGGCCTGGCTCTCCATCTACGGAGCCACCCAGCTGCCCCAAGAATTATTAATTTTTAAAGTATTGATGTTATAGTACAAACTGTTCTGGTTCTGTTTACTTCATTCCAAATCAGAGCATACAAATTTTCCCACGTCTTCCTGACACCTTTTCTTTCTCCATTTCTTATACCACAATAGTATTTCATTATATTCACATATAACATTCAGTTTAGCTATTTCCCAATTGATGGGAATACTTTTTGTTTCTAGTTCTTTGCCACCACAAAAAAAAGATTGCTATAGATATTTTTTAATATATGAGATGCTCATATCATATCATATCAATCTTTCATTAATCTATTTGGGACTTAGCAGGGGTATTGTTGGATCAAAGGGTATGAACTGTGGAATGACTTTTGGGGTGTAGTTCTAAGATAGTTTCTAGAATGTCTGAAACAATTCACAGATCCATTAATGACGCATCGATGAGCCTGTTTTCCCATAGTCCCTCCAACATTTTCCAGAATTTCCTTTTGTCAATCTGATGGATCTGAGGTAAAACCTCAGAATTTCCTTAATTTTCATTTCTCATATTATTAATGATTTGGGACATTTTTTTATATGACTTTAGATAGCTTCAATTTCTTCTCTTGAGAACTGCCTATTCATATCCTTTGGACATTTATTGGGAAAGGAAGCCTCCAAATAGCCTAAAATTCTCACATTTTTTTTTCCTTCTGGATATTCCTATTTAAGATACAAGAATGTTTTCTGGAAAGGATGGCATGTTATGCTCTCATCATTTTTGCCTATGAACGAGTTCAACAATCAGACTAGGTGTCAGGATACTTATCTATCCCTAAAGAAGTCAGGCCAAGAACTAAGATTTAGTAAGAGAAGGATAAGAGAAAAAATTCTAAATCCTGGGGAGGGCAGGTCTTGGAGGTTCTGAGCTTCTGGTAGGGGTGAAGGCAGCATTAAGAGGAAGTAGAACATTCCTTCTAAAAAAGAAAAGGAGCCGGGAAAATATGGTAGAGGGGCACCAGAGACAGTTTCGCTTATTTTAATTTTGTCTGGGTCTGCCCTGTGTAATAGGTTACTTGTTCTCTTGTATAATTCCTAAGATCTTTGAACCTACTGATGGACCTTCAAACTCCAAATATGCAATAGTTCACTTTAATAAGGTCACAGCTTCTTTGGCATTCAGTGGGACTGCCTTTATATTTAATATCTCCTCTCACTGTCTAAGAAAAAAAATAACCACCCTTGAACTATTCCAGGGGATCATTTTCTATGATGTAGAGAAAACAATGATAATGCTATAAAGCTATTCATGAACAAAGTAAATTTGTTTCTCAAGAGTTATCAACATGATATAGATGAGTTTTATGTGATTATGGGGTCAAAGGGTCCTGAAAGGTTCATCTAACCCTGGTAAGAAGTCATCACTGCTTGTAAATGCTTCTTTCCTTACTTTTTCCATTCTTGCTTTTTCCATTCCATGACTTTACAGATTGATACTCAATAAGCTTAAAATTTTTTTAATAAACCCTTACTTTCTCTTTTCTTTCTTTCTTTCTTTCTTTCTTCCTTCCTTTCTTTCTTTCTTTCTTTCTTTCTTTCTTTCTTTCTTTCTTTCTTTCTTTCTTTCTTTCTTTCTTTCTTTCTTTCTTTCTTTCTTTCTTCCTTCCTTCCTTCCTTCCTTCCTTCCTTTCTTTCTTCTTTGTTTGTTTGTTTGTTTGTTTGTTTGCTTCTTTCTTTCTTTCTTTGTTTCCTTACTTTTTCCATTCTTTCATTACTTTTTCCATTCTTACTTTTTCCATTCCATGACTTTATAGGATGATATTCAATGAGCTTAAAAAATTTTTTTAAACCCTTACCTTCTGTCTTAGTATCAATTCTAAGACAGGAGAGTGTAAGGGGGAAAAAGGGGTTTTATGGGTTCAATATATTAAAAGATGGTCACCATAGGATTGAACTATTATCAATCCTCAATTAAGAATAATCTCAAGTCAAAATTGACTTTTATGAAAGTTTATTTACAATTAGGAAGGTTGAAGGTAGGGAAATTGAGAGAGAGAAACTCTGGCCCCGACTTGAGGTCCGGACCAGGTAAGAATTTAGAGGCCCAGCAAAGGGGCACGGAGGTTAATTAAAAAAGGCTTCTAGCCACAAGGCCTTTTACAATTAGAGAGGCAAGAGAGGTTTTCCTGAAGGGTAGAGCCTCCAGAAATGCCAAGGGAAGAGAAGGAGAGTCAGCCTAACTTACCTATGTGACAATTCAAAGGGAAGCAGTCAGAGGTCCCACCAGAGATCCTTCAACACCAAGTTCAAAGCACCAACTGCCTCCACAGGAAGTTACCATTATATTTAAAAAATAGCATATTTCGTCACTTCTTGCATTCACCTCCAATTTGCATGTCCAATCACAATAGATGATTTTCATAGTACTGCCTAGGGGAAGTCAGTTGATTCTGATTCATCACCCACTCTAGCACACCTAGAATTATACAAGAGGGTTACAGACCTCCCAGAATCTCACCTTTGGTGATTAAATCTAAAGATGGGCAGTGTAGACTTTATCTAATTATCACAAGAGTGGCAAGGAGTTAGGCAATTGGGATTAAATGATTTGTCCAGGGTCACACAGCTAGAAAATATCTGAGGTCAAATTTGAACCCAAGTCCTGCTGAATCCAGCCCTGGTGCTCTATCCATTGTGCTAACTAGCTGTCCCATAAGCTTAAATTCTTTAAAAATGTAGTAAAAAGGAACCTTTCCAGACCACTTCAATTGCTACTGTTCCTCATCCCCTAACTTATCCATCCCCAATTATTTTGTATTTTCTTTGAGAGATGTAGCATAGTGTAGTGGATGGACCAAAGTCAAAGCCAAGAAGTCCTAGGTTCAAATCCTACATCTGACATACTATCCCTGTCACAGGAGCAAGTGACTTAATTTCTCAGTGTTCTAGACAATTCTCCAAAATTATGGGTTGCAGATGAGGGGACAGCCTTGTATTTGCAAAAAGGATTTCTTTACCTAGGAGTTCTCTATACCAGTAAGATCAGAGGACCAATTCCTATCCCTATCCTTTAATTTATAAATATTTTGTATTTATTTCCCTATTTCCACCTCATTTGTTCCCCATCACCAACAGAATGCAGACTCCTTGAAGAATGGGATTGTCTTCTTGTTGTCTTGTATCCCAATTACCCAGTTCAGTGGTCTCTAAAATGGGGCCTGTGAAGATCATGACCCTAAGGGACATATGATCAACCAGTGGGAAGGTAGAAAGATAGATTAGTAGTGTGCCCTGGCTATGATAACCTATTGTGGGACTTCTCTGCAATATAAACATATATACTTTTATCCCTGAACACTCACTCTCCCACTCTATCCCTTCCCCCTGCTGTGAGAGCTTCTAGCTTTAGACTTCCACAATATATTATTTAGTTTTCCTGAACTACTGTCGTTTAAAAAAAAGGAAAAAAGGGGGAAGAAAATATAAGGAAATGTAGGCGGTGTAAATAAAAGATAGCAACTAAAAATTTATTTTTCAAGAAATTATATTTCAGGGAAAAGAGGAAGATAACCAAGAGTACTGCTCTGAAGCTGGAAGCATGAGGGACCAGGCAACCTAGACTTTGATAATCCTTCATGATATTATTGTAAGTTCTTTGGACAATGCAGGGATGGGAGATGGAGTTTCTGGCAAGAAAGAACAGCAAGCGTAACTGGATCATAGAGTGTATGGAGGGCAACAAAATGTAAGAAGTCTAGAAAAGCAAGAAGGGATCAGATTATAATGGGCTTTAAATGACAAAGGATTTTATACTGGATCTTCAAAATTAATAGGAATAGGAGACAGTCGCTGGAAAGGCACAAGGATGAGAACTGTGTGAATGGAAAGAAGAGATGCTTATAGGACAAATTTTGTGAAAAGTAACATGACAAGATTTGACAACTGATTGGATATGGAGGGTGGTGCTAGTGAAGAATAAAGGATAAAGGATAATACTGAGGTTGCAAACCTAGGTGACTGGAAGATGGCAGTACCCTCAATAAAAACAGGGAAGTTTGGAAGAAGGGAAAGTTGTGTGTGTGTGTGGGAAGGGGTAGGTAGGTGGTATAGTGAATAGAGCACTGGGCCCAAAGTCAGAAAGGTTCACTTTTGTGGATTCAAATCTGGCCTCTGGTTCTTACTATCTTCTATATGACCTTGGACAAATCACTTAATCCTGTTTGCCTCAGTTTGTTCGTCTGTAAAATGAGCCAGAGAAGGAAACGGCAAACCATTCCAGTATCTTTGCCAAGAAAACCCCTAATGGGGTCACAAAGAGAGTCAGAGACAACTGAAAACAACTGAACAAGTATTGGGGTGGGGAGAAGATAGTGAGTTCTGTTATGGACATGTTAAAATGTGAGATATTAACAGGACATCCAATCCTTTGGACATATAGAGTGGAAGTCAGGAGAGAGACTAGGGATGAACTTATAGACCTGAGATCTTGCAGAGATGATCATTGAACCCAATGATCGCTAAGTCAGATAGTTGAGAGGGAAGAGATAAGAGGGCAAGGGACAGAACTTTGGGGGACATCTAGGATTAGTGTGACATAGATGGAGCATCATCTAAGGAAATTGAGAAGGAGCAGTCAGATAGGTAGGAGAAGAACCAGGAGAAAGTAGTATCATGAAAAGCTAGAGAAGAATATATCTAAGGAGAGAGTGATCAACCGTGTTCAGATACAACAGAGAAGCCAAGAAAAATGAGGACTGAGAAAAATCTGTTAGATTAGGTAGAGTCAATTAAGAGAACATTGGTAACTTGGGAGAGAGTGGTTGCATTAAAATGATGATATCAGAATTTGAGTCTGACAACAAACCTGTGAAGAAGCTGCTTTTATTTTCCTTATTTTAAAGATGAAGAAAAATGAGGCTGAGATTGAGATTTACCCAGGTTAAACAGCTAGTAAGTGTTTGATTCAGGATTTGAACCTAGATCTTTCTAAGTTCACTATGTCACAGTGCTGCTTTTAGTACCCAGCATTATTTCTGAGAATTTTTTTTGGTGAATTGGGAGAAGAAAAGAATTTGTCTCTAGCACCCTTGTAACCTCCTTCTCACCCCTTTTGTTTTAGTTTTTCAGATTCCAGGACCAGGATCATAGCTTGAAAACTGGGAGGAAGCATAGAGGTTACACAGTCCAGCTGCAGCATTTTGCAGATGAAGAAAATTAAACTAGAGAGGTTAAAGGAACTTGCCTGAGGTCAGGCAGGTTATAAGTCTTTGAGTCCAGGTCCTCTGCTGTCCAATCCCACTGTACCACATTGCCTCCTTGTATTTGTAATCTTTAGCTTCACTATGGCACCAAGAGAAGTGGAGATGTTTGTTCCATCTCAAATATTTTATTGAAGTTCATTTTTTTTGTTGTTGTTGTTGTTCTCAGGATAGCCCAACAGAGTACTCTGAGCAGTGAGCTCCTAGGAGATGCTCTCTGTGCTTGGCTCTGGTTCTAGTCATTTACCTGATCTGAAGCTTGGTATGGCTCCTTCACTGCTCACCACTGATGCCCTTAGGCATTTCACTTGTTATCTGCATCTTCTATTTAGTCATTCCTCCACTTAGGCACAAGAACTAAAATTAAAATCTACAAATGTTCCCTAAAAACAAATTTGCTAATGAATGAAATCATCACTGATGGGCCAGGGAGGACAGGCAACCATAGTGGTAGAGAGACTGTTTGGAGGCAGCACACTATGTGATCTTGAGGCCTCAGTTTCCTTAGCTGTAAAATTAGGGAGGGAGTGAACTTGAGAGTCTCTGTGGTTTCTCCCAGTTCTAGACTATGAAATTTGGAAATGGTAGACACATGGCTATGACCACTCATAACTCCTAATAGAAGTTTTCCAGTATTTCATTATTGCCCTGAATCTTTTGAATAGAGCAGGAGAAAACAGCTGAAAAATGAGGAACGAGAAATTACATTCTTCCAAATTCAGATATTTTAAAGTTACCCATCTCTTTAAAAAATGGGAAAGGAGCTGTTTGTATAAAAATATTTATAGCTGCACTTTTTGCAGTGGCAAAGAATTGGAAACTAAAGGGATGTCCCTCAACTGGGGAATGACTGAACGAAATGTGGTATATGATGGTGATGGAATGCTATTGTGCTGGAAAGAAAAACTGGAAAGCCCTACGTGAACTGATGCAGAGTGAAATAAGCAGAACCAGAAGAATATTATACACAGTAACTGCAATATTGTGAGAAGATCAAATTGATGGATTTTGCTACTAACAGCTATGCAATGGTCCAGGACAATTCTGAGGGACTTATGAAAAAGAATGTTACCCACGGCTAGAGAAAGAACTGTGGGAGTAAGAATGCAGATGAAAATATATGATTTATCACTTATTTATTTGGGTATATGATTTAGGGTTTTGGTTTTATAAGATTATTCACTTACAAAAATTGAATAATATGGAAAAATGTTTTATATGATAATACATGTATAACCCAGTTGAATTACTTGTCATTCAGAGACAACATGAATCATGTAACTTTGGAAAACTTATGTGTAAATTTTTTATTGGAATAAAATAAAGATAAAATTAAAAAAATAGTAAAGTTACCCATCTCTTATGTAGGCTGCTCCAAGCAGCCTTTATGGCAGAAGAGTGTATATGTGTTCATTTTCTTATTTTGTTTTATGACAACTGGAAAAGGGCCTTTTGGGGACATTTTTGCCTGGTGGTCTAGAATTTAAACTTTAGTTGCTCCTCAGTCCCTTTCACACACTAGGCTCAGTAAAGAGGGTTTGAGAACAGTGTCTGAATGGGCTAGTCTCTGTCTCTTCACCCTGGGGAGGAAGTTAGGCTTGTCAGATGAGTCCTGTGTTCAGGCTTTATTTCTGGGGATCCCCTTCTCTTCCGAGTAAGACAGAATCCTCTTTGCTGTTCCCAATGGATTTCTGTGTAAAGGTCCTTCCTTCAAAGCCTCCCATTCATCCTCTTTTGGATCCTACTGAGGAACTTATCCAAGAGAAAAGAGGTGGCCTTTATGAGTGAGGTGTTGGACATGGGTTGGCTGGTTTCCTACATGAGTGTGGGAGAGTTCTCTCCACACAATCGATTCATTCCTCAGTGCCAGGTGCTCCATTGGACGTAAGCTAATGGCTTCTTGCTGCCACATCCTCCCCTGGCAAGAGCCTCTTAAAGTCCTGGGCGAAGGAAATAAGGGGCAGGTTTGAGCTTTTCTTTTGCAATGATAAGGAAAGTAAATCATGTTACTTTGAAAAGACAGGATTACTGGTATTTGGAGTGCAGGTGCAGCCCAGCTCCTGGCACACAATTCAGTGCCTAATAAATGTTTGATGATCTGAGGTGGGGGAGGTCCACTGAATACTCTCAGTATAAATGGACAGCATAGAATATAAAGAGGCATCATGGTGGAGTGATTAGAATGCAGGGCTGTAAGTCACTATCAGGCAAATAGGGCTGGAAGGGCTCTTAGAGGTCATCTGGTTCAACTCTCTCTTTTGAACAGATAAGGAAATGGAGGTACAGAGAGGTTATGTGACTTGTCAAAGGTCACACAGTCAGGAAGTCACAAAACCAAGATTTGAACCCAGTCTCTGGTTCTAAACTCAGCACTCTTTCTACTATGCCAGTAAAGATCTTGGTTTAAAACTACTTCAGACACTAACTAGTTGAACGGTATTGGGACAATCACAGAACCTTCCCCAGCCTCAGTTTTCTCATCTGTAAAATGGTCATAATAAAATTTACAGAATAGGGTAGTTGTGATAATAAGATGTTTTACAAACCTAAAAGCATTTTATAGCTATCATCAGTGGAAAACACACTGGATTTGGAATCAGAAAATGGTCCTAGATCTAGCACCTGGTCATGTGCCTGTGGACAAATTGCTCTGTCCCAGTGATGGCAAATCTTTTGGAGTCTGAGTGTCCAAACTGCAACCCTCATGCTACATATGAGCCGCACCCTTACCCTAGACAGAGAAGGAGGAAGTGCTCCCATTGGGTTGCTGGGCAGAGGGAGGGGGAAAGTGAGGAATGTCCTCAGGAATGGGGGAAGGGAGCAGTCCCCCTCTGGCACACATGCCATAGGTTCACCAACACAGCTCTATCCCCCCTCTGAGCCTTGATTTTCTTACCTGCAAAGTAGGGATGCTGATAATTGTTATACAAAGTTGTTATAAAGAGAGCACTTTTTTCAACTGGAAAGGGCCAGAGGAAACCAAATAGTTGTTATGACAGCATTTTAGGAGTTCAATACAAATGGGCAAGGGTTCAATAAAAACTTTTTACTACATCCCTGGTCCCTGATGTTCTTGAGAGAGACAAAAAAGGAGGAGGGAATGGAGGGAAGCATTGTCCATAACTAATACATTTTCACTGGGAAAAAATCGTTGGAACCAGAAGACATGCATGCTCGGTATTGAAGAAAAGCCTGTTTGTTCCTCGCACATTGGGGACATTGTTCACGAATAGTTCATCCTTTTGTAAATATTGCCCCTGTAATGGTGCCAAGGTCACTGCCAGCTCGGGGTTATCAGCTGAGTAAGTGTTCCCTGTGCACAGGGCTCTTTAATCTGGGTCCCACATTTATCTTTATTCTAAGGAACCTCATTCATTTGTATTCAATGCTCCCCCTACAGACATTTTCAATATTCTTTTTTTTTTTTTTAAGTTAGTTTTTACCTAAAGGGAAAAAAAAAAAAAGAAAGAAGTTAAACTGCTTATTTACAGAGCTGATTGAGCTGATTGACAGCTGATTTACAAAGGTTAAGACTAACAATTTGGGATTCTCCCGACCTAACCACACTAAGAACTGTCAGTGATACTGGAGAGTGTCATTGAACTGGAAGGGACCTTAGAGAGCCTCCTGCCCAATCCCGACATTTTATGGAGGAGGAAACAAGACCAGAGAGTTTAGGCAGCTTCTCCAATAACACATAACTAATAAATGACAGACTTGGGATGTGAACTAAGGTGTTTTCCCCACACCACACTGCTACTTGGGACAGCATCTGAGTCCTTTCAAAGAGGCACCATGGTAGGGAGTGGGAGGTGGGGAAAGAGTCCTGCATTTGTACTCAAGAGACCTGAGATCAAATCCAACTTTGCTGGGACATTTGCTGTCTATGTGACCCCAGGCAAGTTATTTTTATTTCTCAGAGCCTCCCGGTTTCCTGTTCTATAAAATAAAGCGAGTACTACTTCCTCATAGAGTTAAGAGAAAACTACTTTTTGAATCTTAAAGTGCTCTAAAAATGTGTTCTTTTATAGACATTATCTCACTTGGTATTCTCAACAACTGTAGAGTGACATTCATTTTATTTTTAAAATTTTATTCATGTCTTTTGCTTTTATGTCACTGTCATTTCTGCATATTCCCTACTCCCTTTCTTCTCTCCGTGAGCATTCCCTTATAACTAAGTAAGCCAGTAGATATATCATCTACATTCTATTCAGCAGCATATTTAACATTCTCCAGCCTTATTCCTCCATGTCTCCAAAGAAAGGAAGGAGAGGCATGTTCTCATTTCTTTTCTAGGGCCAACTTCAGTCATAATTATCTATCATTGTTATAATAATTTCACATATATCATAAATATATAATGTTAATCATAATTACCATTGTTTTATTTTTCATTTGCATTGGTACAGTCATTGTACAAATTACTTAGTTCCTTCCCATATTGTTTTGAATTTCTCATAGTCATTATTTATGATGCAATAATATTCTATACCATTCATATTTCATTCATCTTGTCATTCTCCAACTGACTTGCACCCAATTTGTTTCTAGTTCTTTGCCACCACAAAAAAGGCTGCTATGAATATTTTGGTATATATAGAACCATTCTTTCTATCATATATGTGTGTATGTATATATATATATGTATATTAATATACTCCGAGCTGTAAGATCTCTGAGGTCAAAGGTTATGGACATTTATTAACTTTTTCACAAAAATCCATAATGTATTGGAAAATGGCTATTGGGCTTAAATATTTGTCTTGATTTTCCCTATATCTTGTATATTAGTGCTTTACCAGCGATTTTGATGTAAAGATTTCCCCCCCTCAATTCATGGTTTGTCTTTTAATCCTCCTTTCATTGACTTTGCTTGTGTTAAAACTTTTCAGTGTCATGCAGTGAAACTTGTCTTTTTTTGGTGATCTCCCCATAGACATCACGCATTTCCACTGTCATAGATCAAGACCTATTTCCATATTATCGATAGTTGTACTAGGGTGGTCATTTAGTGTTTACTTCTTTCTTTCTTTCTTTCTTTCTTTCTTTCTTTCTTTCTTTCTTTCTTTCTTTCTTTCTTTCTTT
>NC_058133.1:358943371-358970769 GCF_016433145.1 Gracilinanus agilis
TCTTTCTTTCTTTCTTTCTTTCTTTCTTTCTTTCTTTCTTTCTTTCTTTCTTTCTTTCTTTCTTTCTTTCTTTCTTTCTTTCTTTCTTTCTTTCTACAATCTTACCTTCCAGTTTAGAATTGATAACTAAGAATCAATTGCAAGGCAGAAGAGTGGTAGGGGCTAAGCAACTGGCATTAAGTGACTTGCCCAGGGTCATACAGCTAGGAAGGGTCTAAGGCCAGATTTGAACCCAGGTGGTCCCAACTCCAGACCTGGCTCTCTGATCACTGAATTGCCCCTGGAACACAATTTTCATTGCAAGGTAGAAAATAAGGAGAATCTGAGGAAATGTCACTCAAATGATATTAATACAATGAACATTCATGATTCTAGAAGACTATTGATGAAACAGGCTATCCATTATAGAAGTGATGAATTTAGGATGCTTAATGAGACACACATACACATCTGTGAGCAAATGTATATATATATATATATTGCATCCAGTCATTATGGAAATGTAATTTGTTTTACTATATATATTTGTCTGAAGCAGGGATAGGAAGGAGAAAAAATAGATTTCTGTTCATTTTTTTTAAATGTAGAGTCAAATGGGGTGATGATAAATGTTACATGCACTTTCAGAAGAGGTCACTATATTATTAGTTTAACTTAACTGTTTTATCTTGCTACAAGAGACCTCTCATGAAGTCAGAATAATCTTTAAGTATATGTAATGTAAAAACAGAACACACCAATAAAATGGAAAATGACACCCACACACACAAAAACTCCAATTGCTCCCTATTATCCCTAGGATCAAATATAAATTCCTTAGTCATTTAAAGCCTTTTACAACCTGGCCCCAACTTGCCTTTCTAACCTAATTATACATTACACCCCTTCAGGCACTCTACAGCCATACCAAACTGGTCTTCTGTCTATTTCTCCCACATTCTACCTCAAGTCTTCATGCCTTTACACTAGCTGTCCCCTCAGACCTGGAATGAGCTTTCCTCCTCACCTCAGCCTCTTAAAATCCCTAATTTCCTTTAAAGCTTAGCTTTAACACCCTATGTCTTAGACCATTTTTTATTTGCCTCCCACTTATCCCCCACCAAAGATTGAAAAAAAAATTGTTATTTTTCAGTTGGGTCTAGCTCTTCTTAACCATGTGGACCATAGTATGCCAGTGCTGTCCATGGAGTTTTCTTGGGAAAGTCATTGGAATAGTTTGCCATTTCCTTCTCTAGTGGATTAAGGCAAACAGTTGTTAAGTGACTTGCCCAGGATCATACAGCTAGTGTCTCAGGCTACATTTGAATTTAGGTCTTCCTGACTCCAGGTCTAGTGCTCTATCCACTGATATAAAATTACCTTTCATTTATTTTGTGTATTCTACCTACTACCTATTTATCTGTCTATCTATCTATCTATCTATCTATCTATCTATCTATCTATCCGTCTATCTATCTATCTGTCTGTCTGTCTGTCTATCTATCTTTGTCTGCCTATCTTTCCATCCATCTGTCCATCCATCCATCTATCTCTCTAACCATCAATCTAATCTAATCCATATATAAAATCTATCTATCTATCTGCCTGTCTATCTGTCTCTCTATCTGTCCATCTTTGTCCATCTGTCTGTCTGTCTTCATCTATGAACATACCTATATTCAGGTATCCCTTTCATATCGCATGGGTAAGGGGTACAGTGACCCCATAACCTGGAAAATGTATAAAGTTTTTTGGTCTTCCCTTTGTACCAGAGAAGAAGTCTGAATTTTTTTCTTTTTCTTTTATAGGGTGTTTATAGTACCTTATTGTAGTAAAAGATAAAAAAAAAAGGTTTATATTATATAATATTATATTTATTTTTATGCATTTCTGAATTTCTAAACCTTTTCTGTATTCTCTGCTGGACTTCACACATCACCTGTGGCTTCTACAAAAGTCCCCCCAAATTCCAATTTAATTTCTTGTGCAGACCTACAGTATGTTGAGACCTAAACCATGATGAAGTAAGCTGCAATGTGAAAGAGATACCTGTATATGGTGTGTATGTATATATACAAATGTACACCCATGCGAAGTATATACCCATACATTTTAAAATATATATCTATATGTATATGTATGCATGTGAGCATATATACACACATACATATACATATATTTGGAATATTGTCCTTTGATAAAATGTAATGTCCTTGGGCGCAAGGATCTATTTAATTTTTTCCTTTGTATTTCTAGTGTTTGAGTATTCAGCGTTACTGATTAATTATTTGAAAGAGGGTCTAGACAGGTTTCCCTAGTCCCTTCCACCTTAGTCACATTCTTTCGTGCTGTCTATGCCTAGAAGATCCCTTCTTTGACTAGTGGTTATCCTTTTAGATTTAACCTTTGTTCTTCCTTGCTGATTAAGAAAGAAGAAGGTGGGAAAGGGAAGCCCTTAAAATTAGGATACTTTTGTACTAAGCTTTTTTAATTTGATGATTTCCACATCTACTTTAGAGCTGAGGAAAATGATGTCTAAGAGGGTTTTCCTATAATAATAGAGTCATTACATCAAATATTAGTATTATATCAAATGACAGGATATTTGTCCAACACTTTCAAACCATAACACACTATTTAAGAGTTTGCTATCAATTTAGCAGTAGATAAAAGGGTGATTCGTACGAGATAATAATAATAATAACCCTTCTCTATATAGTGTTTTAAGGTTTTTGACATGCTTTGCATACAATATTTCTCTTTTCACAGAAGTACTCATAGTAATGACAATTCATTACATTTGGCTAATATCTTCAAAATTGTCTTTCTAGCCATCACATTTGATCTTCACGATAACTCTATATGGCAACACTATTGTTTCCATTTTACAGATGGACGAATCGAGGCTTCAGGTGATCTTTGCTTACTAAATGATAGAACGAAAACTGGAAGGGATCTTCTGATTCATAGTCCAGCTTTTTCTGATGCTCCGTCACTAAATGGGAAGAAAAGGTAATTATCTTGGTGTATTTATTAACATTGCTCTCATTTGTTTTCTTGGAAAAGGGAATGTCAAGAATTGAGGAGGAGTTTTTTGTTTTTTATTTTTTGTTTCTTAAATGCTTCTTGATTATTTAGTAGACTCAGCTGAGCTAAAGGGGACACAGTAAATTATTTCCCTTCCAGAACTCTTTCAGGTGCTCACATACTGTATTCTAGCACCAGAGGGAGATTTTGGGAAGTGATTATACTCCTACCCCAGTCACTCCAGGTCCCCCACCAAGGCTAAACACATTGCAGAAACAAAATTTACCAACTGAACAGAAAAATCAGGACAAGTCTTCTGCCCACTCCCAAGTATAACTTGCCTAACAACATGTTTGTACTCTTGGAGGTAATAAGTCTTTTGTTTGTAAACCTCAAGCAAGAGGCCTTTGAAATCTGAGATGGAGACTCCATAAGCCTAAAGTTACAGTAGGGAAGGGGGACAGCAAGTCCTGGGATCTGAGACTCTAGATGTTCAAACCAGAACTCATGTTTCCTTCAAACCCAGCCTTTACAGTAACTTCCTTATTTCTGTTAAAGGCACTACCATTTTTCTAGTCTCTAAGGTCCTCAATTCCTCAAAAGGCATTCACTCTTCCTCCCCAATATCTTTCACTTCTATCTCTTTCTTTCTATTCATACTATGAATATTCTGGTTAAGACCCTCATCACCTCTTACCTGGACTATAAGAACAGGTCTAATTTTTTCTCTGCCTTGTGTCTCTCTCCTTTCCAGTTTGGCCTTCACGTAATTGCTGTTATGATATTCCTCATGCATAGTTCTTCTGCTCAGGAAACTCAATTGGCTCCCTACTACCTCTAGTATCAAAAACTAATTTCTTGTTATTTAAAACCCTTCAGATTCTAGTTCCAGCCTACCTTTCCCACCTTATTACATATTGTTCCTCTTTATTCTCTTTATTCTAGCCCAGCTGGCTTTCTTGCTATTATTCTTCACACAGGATACTCTATCACTTATCTCTTGTGCAAATTTATAGGGTTCCCCCACCCAAGTCTATAATCCTTTCCCCTCTGCTTCTTAGAATGACTTGTTCTCCAGTCATTTTTCAGTAGTGATTTTTTGTGACCCCACTGGGGTTTTCTTATCAAAAATAATGGAATGGTTTATATTTCCTACTCTGTAGATTAAGGCAAATAGAGGTTAAGTGACTTGCCCAGGGTCATACAAGTAGTAAGTATCTGAGACCAGATTTGAACTACAGTCTTCCTGACTCCAGGTCTAGCATTTTATCCACTGAGCAACCTAATTGCTTAAGTAAACATCTACATTTTTTTCTCCATAAATATTACCTTGCCAGGAGATATCCCTTTGTAAAAACTAATGAGTATTTCAGAGAGCATATTGGTTGAGGGCTTATGAGCCATAGTCTTAGAAACCAACACCTCTCTCCATTATTCTCAGAACCTTGAAGGGAGATATAGTCACTAAGCTGCTCTTTGGAGCCCCAACTTGCCTCTGTGAGTAGAATTGGAGAAATAAGCCCAGAGGATGTGCCTTGCTTTCTTGGAATGTACAGTGGAAGGGCATCAATCAAGTGGGAACAACTGAATCAATCAACTGGGACAAAATTACAAAGGAGTGTGCTGAGAACAAAGCTATTTCCCAGCCTCCCTGGATGGAGCAATGCTTTGTCTTCAAGAAATCCTGGGCTCCTAACAAGTTGTCTCTTTTTCTTGTGGAGGGAACATTCACAGCGTGGAAAGGACATGACTGACCCTTGTTTGTCCTGTGTGCGGGGGGAAGAATTGGGAGTAGGCTTTTGGCATTTCTTTTGTCTTGTCATCAAGTAAAAAAACTTCCTTTTTTCCTTCCCACCTCAAACATTCCACCCACTGAACCTCTCAAACTGATCAGTGAAACAAAACCCCAACTGCCAATTCAGGAGATAGGAGGAGGCAAGATGTGGGGGTGATGTGTACATGACATTTCCTTCCTTCTCCTACTGAGTTCAAAGTACTTTTCGCTTGATAACTGCAGATGGGGAGTGTAATTTCAAGCAAAACATTTTTTAATACAATCGTAATTTGGAGGCACTTAGAATTTATTATAAAATAATTACTTTAGTTGATTAAAAAAACAACAACCTTTCTGTCTAAAAATCAATACGTGTTTTGGTTCCAAGGCGGAAGAGTGGTAAACGCTAGGCAATGGGGTTTAAGTGACTTGCCCACGATCATACATCTAGGAATTGTCTGAGGCTGGATTTGAACCCTGGACCTTCTGTCTTGAGGTCTAGCTCTCAATTCACCAAACTATCTAGCTGCTCCTGTCTTTTTTCTTTAAATCGGAAAAAACAAGGAAGCGACTAAAAGTTTGATTTCATAAATAGATTTTAACAGCTTAAACAAATTTCAATCAGCAATTGAAAAGGACTTGAGACTGGAAGGAGGACTTTTGGTTGTGTGATGTTGGGGAAATTACTTCATATCTCTGCCTTGATTTTTTTCTTATCTGCAAAATGATGACTGGATGGTCTCTAAATTCCTTTCTAATTTTAACTATGATCTACTAAGTCATAGATGGAGTTTGATCCAAGATTTCTATTGTTGGAAGGGAGTTCCCAATCCTTTAGAAATCCAAGCTACTTCACATGTTCGCACAATAGTTAAAGTTTTCATTTAAGAATTTTTTAAAAATCAGATCGGAGAGAGTTTAACGATGTTAAAAATAGAAGTTATAATCTTGGGCTAGGCTAGGGTTGTAACTTGTAATTAAGTAGCATTTTTTAAAGAACCCTCACCTTCAATCTTAGAATCAATACTGTGTATCCATTCCATAGTGCAACAGGAGCTGGGCAATGGGGGTTAAGTGACTTGCCTGAGATCTTGCCTGAGATCACACAGTTAGGAAGTGTCTGAGGGCAGATTTGAACTCAGGACCTCTGGTCTCTAGGCTTGGCTCTCAAACCACTGAGCCATCCAGCTGCCCCACATATATACTATCTTAAATAATACATAATTAGGAGGTAGCGAGTTTTTTCCACTTAAGAGTTATGCTGCTGCCTTTTATTTATTTATTTTTAGAACCCTTACCTTCTGTCTTGGAGTCAATACTGTGTATTGGTTCCAAGGCAGAAGAGTGGTAAGGGTAGGCAATGGGGGTCAAGTGACTTGCCCAAGGTAACACAGCTGGGAAGTGTCTGAGGCCAGATTTGAACCTAGGACCTCCTGTCTCTAGGCTTGGCTCTCAATCCACTGAGCTACCCAGCTGCCCCCCATATGCTGCCTTTTAGAGATCTTTTCATAGACACTATTGCAGTTATTGTGTGTATCCTCCTTCACTTTTGCTTATTTCACTCTGCATTCATTTGTACCATTCTTACCACATTTTTACAAACTGAGATCCTTGTTAGCATTAAAACACACACGTGCACACAGACACACACACACACACACACACACACACACACACAAAATCCTACAATTCGTAGAAGCTACATCACAGTAGTCAGATCATTAATTCCTTTTACTGACTGAGAAAATACATAATGCCCCCAAATTACTACGAATGCAGTAATGATTTTAAATGACTCATCACTTAAAGGAGGACCTGTGATTTTAAGTTAATCATCACACAGCCTCTAAATACATTTGGAAAAAATTAAAAAGCTGTACATATGTGAGCAAGATGTATAATTTACACTGAATCACAATGAATATTTTGTTAGAGCTAAATAAAGATCAAAATGACAAGGCTTAGTGCACATGTGGATTCTCAGACCCCTCACTATAATTCCACAACCCCCAGGGGTCCATCGCCCACCCACCAGTTGGGGGCCCCTGGTCTAGACAAAGCATTACAAAGAATTTGAAGAGGGAGAGAACCTCCTTTAGGCATTGCTTTTTTATAGAAATACTACTACTGATTATTATTTTTGCCTTATAATTAAAAGTTTATTTGCATGGGAATGCATGGAGATATAGCTAATTGTTTCATGCTGTAAAAGAAATAATAGGAGCAACAAAAGTAACAGTAAAAACAGTCCAAAGAACTAGAGATAAGGTCTGGACCTTACTTCATTGGTATAAAAATTCCCAGGTGAAGAAACTCCCTGGAGACTGCTAAAAGGTTCAGTGGATAGAGAGCCAGGCTCAGAGATAGGAGGTCCTGGTTTCAAATGTGATCTCAGACACTTCCTAAGGAACTTTGTAAGCCTGGACAAGCCACTTAAACCCCATTGCCTAGTCCTTACTGCTTTTTAAAATTTCATTTTTAAAATTTTATTTATTTAGTTTTCTTTTTTTTAAATCATCATGAAAAATATACTTCCCTATTGGTCATTGTTGTAAGAGCAAAGACATACATAACTAAAACCCTAAAACAAAACCATAAATACACTAATGTGAAAGACCACTCCGAACAATTCTTTCTCTGCAGGTGGATAGCATTCCCCATCATGTCTTTCAGGATTGTCCCAGATTGTATTGCATTGCTGAGAGTAGCCAAGTTGTCACAACATAATCATCATCTAATATTGCTGTTATTGTGTACAATGTTCTCCCGGTTCTGCTCATTTCACTCTGCATCAGTTCAGGTAGATCTTTCCAGTTGGTTCTGAAATCATCTTGCTTATCATTTCTTATAGCACAATAGTATTCCATTAGTAACACGTGCCACAATTTGTTCAGTCATTCCCCAAAGGATGGACATCCTCTCAATTTCCCTTACTGCTTTTCTGCCTTGGAACCAATATTTGGTATTGCTTCTAAGACAGAAAATAAGGGTTTAGAAAAAAAGTAAGAAATTACCTGTACAAATTCAGGTTGCCACAGTGTTCTGCAGTTTTTAGCCTCAGAGTTGCCTTGAGCAGAGGGGTCACACTCAAATAAAAAAGAGGAGCACCAGTCTGTACAAAAGGATCCCTGCACCCCCTTAGTGATTTAATTTTAACATGAAATGTTATCTATGTGTAGCAAGGCGCCCCATATGTTGAGATGGCTATTCCCCATATGTAGTATGTGGGCATCATTTTGTGGCTCAAAGGGAGGCAGAATAGACAACTCTATCCTGTTTTTCCCTCCATCCTTCTCCAAGGGTAGGCTTTAATCCCTGCCAGGAAGGGAAGCAGGAGGTTGGGGCTGGAGGCTGCTCTACCCTCTTCAGAAAAAGGGGGTATGGGGCCAGAATTATATCTCTCTTCTCCCTCGGTTATTGTTAGTTTGGGGACTATGATCAAGTTCAATCTGACTTTGGATTGCTGGGTAATTTTTAAGGGGGAAGGAGGACCCCAAGCTTTATTTTCAAGGCTTGATTCCCCCACCAAATACCAGCTCTACAAAGAACATGCATAGTGAATAACTAAGAAAGTCATTTATCCAAATCACAGCAAAACTAGTCAGAAAAAGTATATGTAGGAGAATCTATGCCAGAGTGAAGGAGCACTCTCATTGGAAGTGAGAAAGTCTTAGATTTCACCCAAGGGAAACTCCCCAAAGTCCCTACAGTAGCCAGCTGGGAAAGGGATATGATGGAGACTGCCAACCCCTCTGGTCTTCCTAGTACTTCCTTTTCCTTCAGGACC
Source organism: Gracilinanus agilis (assembly GCF_016433145.1). Classification (NCBI taxonomy): domain Eukaryota; kingdom Metazoa; phylum Chordata; class Mammalia; order Didelphimorphia; family Didelphidae; genus Gracilinanus; species Gracilinanus agilis. Next base: position 358,951,939 of record NC_058133.1, read on the forward strand.
CGGAAGTGGGGTTGGCCTCTTCCATTGCCCCTCTTGAATGGACTTTGGAATCCCAAAGGGATTTGAAGGTAGAGGTACCTGAAGGAGACTGAAGAGCCTAAAGGTCTCTCCCACCTTTATGCAGGGCAGGACTTTCTTCTCCAACAATGAGTAGAGAGTCTCATACCAATGAGCTTTGGGACTGAATTTACATTCGTTTTATTATATTTTTACTTAACTTGTTAAATATTTCCTAATTATATTTTAATCTGTTTTGGTAGAGTGTTGCTGACCATTTGTTTGACACCTAGGACTTAGAGCATTGAGGGATTAGCTAGTTTGCCCTGAGTATGTGTCAAAGGAGGCATTTGAAGCCAGATCTTCTGGTCTTTGAAGCTGGTTCTCCATCTATTATCTCCATAGTAATAGCTAGGATTATACATCTGAAGCTCACTGTCTTTCATGAACTGACAAATGACAAAGCCCCATACTACAAAAACAGACTTCAAAATATTCTGGAAAACTTAGCTAAAAAAATGGAATTAGATCACTGTCACAGTCTAAACTGTTGTACACGAGTTAAGTCAACAAGCATTTAGTAAGCATATACTATATGTCAGTCACTTTGCTAAGTGCTCGGGATACCAAGAAAAGGCAAAAACAGCCCCCCACTTTGAAGGAGCTTACATTCTAGTAGCTACTGACATGAGCCAGGTTAGATATGAGTGACAGGAAATATTTTATCACCATATTTCTATCCTCAAAAATTTGTTTTGCTTCAATTAAAAATATTCAAGAGACTGGTTTTTGGGTAAGAATATCAATTTATTCATTAGATGATCATTTAACCAATAAACTGGTGGTCTATGATCCTCTTGAAAATCAAAGACCCTGAAGTTCCTTCACACAGATCTATAAACACAGTCTGGGAGCTCATTCTTTAGCCCCTCTCTTGGACATCCCAAGACATTTCCAACTGGTTAATAGCTAAATGAGGAAATGACTTAAAGACTCACAACTCCTCCCTCATTATTTCATCACAAAGAAAGTGAGTCTTTCCCTAAAAAAGGAAGTTCACACACAGGTGATGCGTCCTGTCTTTAATGCTTCCAAGGTCCTATCAAAAGACACCTAACCAGATCCATGTTTTGGGGTGTGTGTGTGTGTGTGTGTGTGTGTGTGTGTTTTAAACCCTTACCTTCCGTCTTGGAGTCAATACTTTGTATTGGCTCCAAGGCAGAAGAGTGGTAAGGGTGGGCAATGGGGGGTCAAGTGACTTGCCCAGGGTCACACAGCTGGGAAGTGTCTGAGGCCAGACTTGAACCCAGGACCTCTTGTCTCTAGGCCTGGCTCTCAATCCACTGAGCTACCCAGCTGCCCCCATGTTTTGTTTTTTAACCCTTATGGTCTACATATCTCAGTCAGGTTTATTAAAGCTAGTTCTCTTTGAGGGAAATCTGTAATGCAGATCCATTTGAATCCTGGCATTATTAACAGTTTGATCTTTCTCAGCTCATTTCCTCAGGGCTGCATTAGCAAAGATGCTGTTGAAATCATTCTAAATACCATCATCTTTAAAATGCATTTTTATTGATGTCTTTTCCATTTTACATTGCCTAGATTCCCTGCTTTTATAGTTCCCTCTCTCCCTCTCAAGTGCCATTTCTTATACAGTAATGAATACTTTTAAAGAAAAAGAGGAAGAGAAAAAACAATCAACAAAACATATCGATACACTGGACAAAATATGAAAATAGATGCAATGTTACACATTTGTGGTCCTTCCACCAATAGGGGGAAATATTTCTCATGAATCTTCTTTGGGTCTGACTATGATTATTTGTGAGTGGTAATTTTGCAATATTTACCTTCTTCTTTTAAAAAATAAAATTTTGTATATCTTTTTTTTTACTCCACCAACATTTCTCCCAGTTACCCTTCTCCCTCCCAAAACCATTCCATCTACTGAATGCTATTGAGAAAAACATAAAAAATAAGAGAAAATGTACAAAACTGATCAATAGTTCAAAAAAGTCTGAGAAGAGTTGCAATGTACCATACCCATTGACTTCCCACCTCTGCAAAGAAGTGAAGTAGGAGTGTCTTCTCATATCTCTTCTTGGAGGGTCATGCTTGTTCTTTGTAATTTTGCAATATTTGCTTTTGATTTTGCTGTAGTGGCTTTTTCCATTCCAGATAATAATTCAGGGAGTCAGCCCTAATGACAAAAAAGAGGCATTTATTAAATTTTCAGTTTAAGAAAACTCCAAATGGGGCCATGGAGACTTAGACATGGCTGAAATGACTGAACGGCAATAACACATATCTCATATATACACATGTATATGTAGGAGATATATGTTATAGATGTGTAGATATTTGAGTGTTATACATGTGTTGTAGATATGTTGTACACAGGTATGAGCTGTGTTACAGATATGTTATATACATGTATCTGTAGGAGACAGAAGTTTTGTAGATGTTTATAAGAGGCAGTAGGGTGTAGGCGATAGACAGACAGCTAACTGGCCTCTGAGTCAGTAAGACCTGTGTCCAAGTCCCAATCTGATGCATATGTCTGTGTGACCCAGGATAAGTCATTCAACTCTTGATGTTGATAGGAGATGCTTCTTCACTCAAGTTCATAGCATCATTGATTCAGAATATTGGATAGGATCTTAAAGACCATCTAATCCAACCTTCTGTAAAATTTAAATCAATATCCAATAACTCCAATTATAATATTTTATAAGATTTATTAATAATCACTTGAAGTAGAAGTAAAAAGTAGAAGACAAAAGTAAAAGCCTGAGTAAAGAAAAGTTTTCCCAGCCACATTCATGAAAAAGAGAAAGAAGGGTGGGGTTATACAAAACTTTATCTCCAAAATGTAAGGACTTAATGTGAGAAGGAAAGTGGGATGCTGGGATTTAGAGTCCTGGGGAGAAGATCCTAATTATACACTCCCTAATTTTTAGAAACGAAGTAATTAAGGCATGGAGAACTTAAGTGATTTGCTCAGGTTCACACAATTAATGAGTTGGAAGTAATATTTGAACCTAAGTTTTCTTTCTGTCTTCCTTTCTCTCTCTCTCTCTCTCTCTCTCTCTCTCTCTCTCTCTCTCTCTCTCTCTCTCTTCTTTCCTTCCTTCCTTCCTTCCTTCCTTCCTTCCTTCCTTCCTTCCTTCCTTCCTTCCTTCCTTCCTTCCTTCCTTCCTTTCTTTCTTTCTTAATTGAGAAATTTTTTCCATGGTTACATGATCCCAAGTTTTCTTGATATCAGCTCTAATACTCTACTTAGTACTCTATGTCCCCCTTTTTCATTCCCCCTCCAATATTACTCACATAACATTGGAAAACTATCTGTAGAGGTGGCTATGTGGTGAATAGAGAGCCAAGCCTAGAGATGGAAAGACCTGGGTTCAAATATGACCTCAGATACTTCCCAACTGTGTGATCCTGAGCAAATCACTTAACCCCCCCTTGCCTAGCCCTTATCACTCTTCTGTCTTAGAATCAATACATAGTAATGTATGTATATATACACATAATTTTATACATATATATTTACACAAAACAGTTTAGAAAAAGGTAAAGGTTTTTAAATTTTATTTTATTTATATTTATTTACTTAGGTAAGGATTTTTAAAAGAAAACTATCTGTCCAATAAAGATTGGCAATGATACAATAAGACTACCATCCATACCATAGAAAAACCATATCATTTTCATATGGTGCTGAAAAGTTAACACAAGGTTATAGGATTCAGCTCATCTGAAATACCCTTAGGTGGGTCTTTTGGCATCTGGGCTGCTGTTCCCTCCCAGATCCCAGCTGGACTCCAGCCTGTCTGCCTCTGGAGGCATAGTCAGCATTTTGCTATTTGACTTCAAGACCAGTCATAACACAGGTCAATGACCCTCTGGGTGAACGGCTTTCAGTGGGCCACTGGGCAGCTAAATGTGTGCAATTCTCCTGGAGGCCAGGGGCAATGCCTGATGGGTCCTTTCAAACACTGGGCTTTATCCATCTGTTGACACAGTTCATGCCATGCCTATGGAATAACCCCATTGTGCGCTATATCCCTGGGCACTGTGCCCAGTGCTAGTCTTAGAAAAAGCTGGAGGAGTTAAGTGGCCTCTGCAGAAGTATCAACCCAGGCTCCTGTTTCACTTCATTCCTCTGAACTGTAAAGACTTTTCTGTCTTCAAGTGACCCTTTAAAAACGTAAGCAGCCCTGATACAGGAGGCTGGTTTTAAGCTAATACTTTAGTTATCAGAACATATCTTAGTAAGGGATTGACAGCCAGTTCACAGCTAGAAGAAAATGTTCTATCGGTAGGTCGGTTTGGGAGGAAGAATGCTAGGAAAGAGAAAAACCAGTCATTTGCCCAAAATCCCCTTTCCTGCTAGCTATGCTGATAGAAGAGGGCACCAAAGATAAATACTTGACACCTGAACAATTTTGTCCAAACCTGCCCCTAGCAGTGCCACCCCGGATCATCTTCCGTGCCACTTATCAACACAGATTGTCAAAGTCTTGCCTGGCTTATAGGAGAAAATCCAGATCCTTCAGTCTGGATTAAAAGACCCTCCACAAACTGGCTCCAACCCAACTATTCAGCCTTATCTCTCAGTATTTCACAACATGAACTCTCCACTGGCTAAATTTCTCCCTCTGATCCATAGGAGTCTTAATCCTTTTTAATTCCACATTGTAAATGCCTAGGATCTAAGAGCTAGAGGGGAAGGGGACCTTAGAAGTGATCTAGTCTGGACTAGGAGTTCCTAATCTGTTTTTGTGTCATGGATTCCTTTGAAAGTCTGGTGAAGTCTAAGAACCCCTTCTCAGAATAATGTTTTAAAATAATTGAATGAAATGATAACTTTCAGTTTTGGCGTGATAAAAATTAGAATGTAATTTTTTTCCCATTCAAGTTCGCCAACTCTAAAATCTATTCCTATACCCCTTGGGAATTCATGGATCCATTTTAGACCTTTCCAATTTCTTTGAGAGACTCCATTTGGGGTTTTCTTGGCAAAGACACTGGAGTGGTTTGCCATTTCCTTCTCTAGCTCATTTTACATATGAGGAAATTGAGGCAAACAGTGTGAAGTGGCTTGTCCAGGGTCACATAGCTAGTAAGTGTCTGAGGCTAGATTTGAACTCTTGTCTTTCTGACTCCAGCAGTGGTGCTCTATCTGCTATGCTATCTATCTGCCTGATCTTGAATAATCTCTCTTCAACACATGAATCCTTTCTGTCATATCCTTAGGACCAGTAGTGATCTAGTGGCTACTTAACAATTTCTAGTAATGAGGAACTCACTGCTATTAGTCTTCATTCTTCAGTCCATTCTATTTTGGTACAATTATTTTTCTTTTAATCCTTATCTTCTGTTTTAGAATTGAAACCAAGTATCAATTCCAAGCAGAACTGGTAAGTGACTTGCCCAGGGTCACACAGCCAGGAAGTATCTGAGATGAGATTTGAACCCAGGGCCTTCTGACTCCAGGCCAGGCTCTCTATCTACTTTGTAAATATTTATTTTTAAAGTTTTTGTTTTTTAACTTGCATTTCTCCCCACCCCACCCCACCCCCACTTATATCTACTCTCCATAATTTCTTCTCATTACTCCAGGTCCCAATTTGAACAAGTCAAAATTCTTAGTCTCAAAATGAACTGCCATGACACTCATAGTATTGATTCCAAGACAGAAGAGCAATAAGGGTTAGGCCATGGGGGTTAAGTGACTTGCCCAAGTCACACAGCTAGGAAGTGTCTGAGACCAGATATGAACCCAGGGCCTCCTGTCTCTAGGTCTGGCTCTCAATCCATTGAGCCACCCAGCTGCCCCATTACATTCATTGATTCTTCCTTTGAGTTGAACATTGTAAGATTATTAATTGGCCTAATTTCAATATTGTCATGTCTCAGGGAATAGGGAAATCTGAAAAGAAAGAAAGAGACAGTAACTGGTCTGTGGTGGAGCCATCAGAACACACCCAACATTTATTGATTAAGTTTGTCATCTTAGATGGATACAGTTGGTAGCATCCCCAAATAATTCTAATAGTAATAATAACATCAAATGACACTGATCAAAAATCACCATAAAAGATATAATAATAATGAAAAAGTTTGAAATATTTTGAGAATTACTAAAATGTGACACAGAGACATGATGTGATTTGCCATTGGAAAAATGGTGCCTATAGACTTAGTGGATACAGAGTTGACCACAAACCTTCAATTAAAAAAAAATACAATATCTACAAAACAAAATAGACTAAGGCATGCTGGTAGGAAAGTAAGGGAGCCCAGCCATGGGATGAAGGAGAGGAAAAAAATGGTAAATGATTGTAGGGTGGAAAGTAGTCTTGGCACCAGAGTCATTAGAATACCTTCTTCAGGGTTTGAAGGGAAGAGGCAGTCATGGTGGATGACGAGGATGACTTCAAAGTCAGTACATAGAAAAAAGTAAAATACTATGTCCAAAACAGAAGAGCAGTAAGGGCTAGGCAATGGGGATCAAGTGACTTGCCTAGGGCACCCAGCTAAAAAGTGTCTGAGAAAAACAGAAGAAAAACAAGTGCTTGACCACATGGGTCGATGGGGATATGACTAGGGATGCAAACTCTAAATGGTCACCCTAGTGCAAATATCAATAATATGGTAATAGGTCTTGATCAATAACACATGTAAAACCCAATGGAATTGCACGTTGGCTATGGGAGGAAAGAGGGGAGGGAAAGAATATGAATCATGTAACCATGGAAATTTTTTCATAATTACTCAATAAAATAAAATAAAATTTGTGGGGAAAAAAAAGTGTCTGAGGCTAGATTTGAATCCAGGGACTCCAGTTTCTAAGCCTGACACTCTATCCATTGAGCTGCCACCTTATATCCATTGATTCTTCCTTTCAGTAGAACACTTAGAGGACAATGTAGGGTGGTGGAGCTAGTGATGTAGATGAGGGGTCCGGACACCCAAGAGATAGCTAATTTAGAGAGGTAGCAAAGAATAGTGGAAAGAGTTCTTACTCTGGAGTCACAAGATCCTGCCTCTCCCATTTACTAAGTGTGTGACTTTGACTCTGTTTCCTCACCTGTAAAATGAAGGTGTGGCTAAATGACTTCTGAGTTCCCTTCTAGCTCACATTCTATGATTCTCTTAATCTTAGTCAAGTGGGAGGAGGCTGGATCCTGCCTGTTGTAAAGGATGAAAATGAGTAATAGAGAGAAGGAAGGAACATCAGGAATTGTCACTGACTTGTGAGGCCCTGGATCATTCATAGAATTTATAGGTGAAAGGGATCTTGGAGGTCATTTAGGATAGGAATTCTTAACCTAGGGCCAATGAACTTTTTTTCTTTAATAATTTGATAATTATTTTTTCAACATAATTGATTTCCTGTGTAATCTTATATATTTTCTTTAATTATTTTTAATTTTAAATTAATTTAAATTTAAAATAAAATTTAAAAAATTTAAATTAAATTTTTCTTTGAAAAAAGTTATTCTGAGAAGGGGTTGCAAGACTTCACCATATTTCCAGAAAGGTCTGTGACCAAAAAAATAAGTTAAGAACTCCTGATCTCAATGGTTTCAGAAAAACTTGGGAAGACTGGTCTGAACTGATTCAGAATGAAATGAGCAGAACCAAGAGAACATCATATCCAGTAATAGCAATATTGGAATGATGATCAAGTATGAATGACCTCTATTCTGATCAAGTCAATGATTCAAGATAATTCAAAGGACTCATGAAGAAAAATGTTGTCCGCCTCCTGAGAAAGATCCAATGATGAATTCTTGATTGAAGCATATTTTATTTAAACTTTATTTTTCTAGATTTTTTCTTTTTTTGCAACATGACTAATAGGGAAATGTTTTGCGTGACTTCACATGTATAATTGATATCATATTGCTTGCCTTCACAAAGAGTGGGGAAAAGTCTTGAGGAAGAGAGAAAATGTATAATTCAAAATTTTATAAAAGAAATATTAAAATAAATAAAGTATATTCTTTTACAAAAAACTCTGATCAATATTCTTATTTTTAATTGAATGGTACAATGAAAACTGTACTGGATTTGGTGTTCAGAGAACTTGAGTTCAGATCTCACCTCTGACCAGATTAATACAATGCATGAATTTGGACCTTAACCTAACTGGACCCAAGTTCCCTCAGCTATGAAATGAGGGAACTGGACTAGATAGTTTCTGGAGTTCTTTCCAAATTTATATCTATGATCATGTTGAGAGGCAGCTTGGTATAATGTATGGATAGAATATCGGACTTGGGCAGAGATTGAGGAGATCTGGGTTTGAATGCTCTTAGGCTATGTGACCATGGGCAAGTCACTCAGCCTCTCAGTGTTCTCATCTATAAAATGATGAAAATATGTATAAAACCTATTTTATCTCACAGAGTTGTTGCAAAGAAAAGGAATCTGAAAATCCTAACAAGTTTTACTTTTTTGGGTTATTATTACAAATAAGAAACTGAGACCCACTGAATCAAGTGATTAGCCCAACTTCATACCATAATGGAATTATAAATTATGATTTAAAGATAATTCTGAGACTTCTTGCTTAGGAGAGAGGCAAGAAATGTCAAGGCATCTTTTTTTTTTAATCCTTACCTTCCATCTTAGAATCAATACTGTGTATTGGTTCTAAGGCAGAAGAGAGGTAAGGGATAGGCAATGGGGGTTAAGTGACTTGTCCAGGGTCACATAGCTAGAAAGTGTCTGAGAAGACATCTTTTAACATGAAGATTTGGGGACTAAATAGTTGAGTTTGGGGATAAAAAAAAGGAATGTTTTGGTCTTAACTTCTTGATTTTGAGTTTCTGGTTATACATCTCTTTTGAGCTGTCTCATAGAATAATTGATGTTGTGGTTCTCACGGCTGGCCAGAAGTCAAGGTTGACCAGGTAGAGATGGGCATTGCCTTCTTACAAGTTATAATTGAAGCTGGACAAGGTTTAAGGTCACCAGGACACTGAGCTTAAGGGAAGTATAATAGTCATCCCTGGGCAATGAATTATATGACAATTCAGGATTGTTTCCTGCAGTCCTTGTTGGATCAGCAAATCATACTTTTTAAATAGAACTTTATTTGGTTTCCAACCTGTAATCACTGGGTATCTGGAAATGTATGTAATACAGTGAAAGAGAACAGGACCAGGACTTTAATTATACACTTATATCGTTCTATGATTTTGGGCAAATCATTTAAGCTCTTTGAGTCTCGGTTTTCTCATCCATAAAATAGGGACAATAACACTTAACCTTCCTACTTCACAAAGTTGGTAGGAGAGAACTAGGTAGCACAGTGGATAGAGCAAACAGACCTAGAGATCAGGAAAACCTATATTCAAATCTGACCCTAGACACTTCTTAATTGTATGAGCCTGGGCAGGCCACTTAATCCCCTTCGCTTAGCCCTTACTAATTTTCTACCTTAGAATTCATACTAATACAGAAAATAAAGGTTAAAACAAAAATTGCAAGTCAATTACTTTCTAAATCTTAAAGTGTTATCAAAAATGTGATTTGAGTTATTGCTTAAAAATACTTTTGCCTCTTTTATTTCTGGTCCAAAATTAAATTCCAAAAGGATAATAACCACATCTGCTTAACTTCCTTTCAGATATTTAGCCCAAGGGATATTCTGGAGCTGATTATTAAATGTTCGATGTGAGCCTCTACATCTTAATAATCAGCACTCCCTACAAATCAGGGATTGATCTATTGTTTTGTTGATTGTTTATACTTAAAATGATAGAGGAAATGTTAATAATGAGAATTAAACTTAAAAGTACATTGTGAATATATATTTTAGAGAATCAGTTGTTAAATATTTACCAGCACACCTCTAAATTATATTTATTTAATATAAATATATTTAATACTACTTCTGATGGGAAAATTAAACTGAATGGGTCGGAATTTCACCTCTGACACTTATTAGCCTCTAATTAGCAATGTGATTATGGACAAATCACTTATTTCCCCAAGTGTCAATTTTCTTTTCTATAAAATGTGGATAATGATACTTTTAGAAATTTACAAAGTTATCTTGAGGTTCAAATGTGATAATTTATGTAAAATACTATGAAAACTTAACAGCAGTATATAAATATCAATAATAGTTAAATTGTTCCCATTTTTTTCTCATCTACAAACACTTCTAGGGAAAAATCACTTTCTTTTACTCTTTAATAGCTAATATTATGTCAATTATTGTACAGGTGACTAAAATGACTACTTTTGTAATTACATAAGAATATTGGGATATAAGTTTACTGAAAGTTAATTTATACCCCAAAGGGATTGTCCTAGAAGTAAGCATTTGGAGGACAACTCCAATAGCAGATTGAATGATGTATTTTTGTTGTTCAGTCATTTCAGTCATGTCTGACTCTTTTTGACCTAATTTAGAGTTTTCTTGGCAAAAATACTAGATTGATTTGCCATTTCCTTTTCTGGCTCATTTTACAAATGAAGAACCTAAGGCAAACAGGGTTAAATGACTTGCCCAGGGTCTTAGAAATAAGTGTCTGAGGCTAGATATGAACTCATTGTGCCATCTATTCTCTTATTATTGTGACCTTTCTTCTAGCCTCTGTATTTTGAAATCCTTTCATACTATATAGTTTGGAGATTTGGGGTATTGGGAATCTTAAATATTTGTGGATCATTGTTATGAACAGGTGGTTGATGGCAACAGTTTTTTCCTCTAGTAATATTCTAAGGTATTATTAAATTATATATTATTATAAATTATATATAATATATATTATAAACCAATACAATTTATATAGTGAATTCTCAAGGACATTCAGGAATTTGTATTTGAAAAGCACAGATTAGTCATCTGCTAGTTTACAAAGGATTGGGAGCTTTTGGTATATAATTCTATAATTCAAAAACAAATTTAGAATTAGCTAAGGAACCTTAAACCTTAGGGGCTTTGTGATTTTTGGATATTGCCTGTATATTGCCTGGTTATGGATTAGCCTGGAAAGATGTGGATTTGGTCTTGATCTGTATTTCTAGGTATTATGTTGATGCTAGATTTTTGTAGTTTACAATGGTATGTGGTGGAGTTTCCTTTAGTGATATGCATTGATTAATAATAATTCTGGCCTCCTTAAGACTAACCTTTTAGCCAGGATCTGCTGGCAATGACCTGATCCTGAATAGCTATCATAAATCTCTCTGTTTCTAAAAACAAATCCACATGATTCAGCTATTTGTTTAATGTTTCTTTGTCAACATATTTGTTGATTGAGTTCATATGGATGTCACCCACAAAGGTCCTTTTGATTCTACTCTTAAATCTTAACTGTTTTACAGGATCTCTGTAGAAATAAACTTAGTTTATTGTTGTCTACTCCTACCATTTTAATGTATGTGTTAAGAATGGTATCGCTGGGGGCAGGTAGGTGCTCAGTAGATAGAAAGCCAGGTCTAGAGCTGGATGGTCCTGGGTTCAAATCTGACCTGAAAAACTTCCTAGTTGTGTGACTCTAGGGAAATCACTTAACTCCAATTACCTAGCCCTTACCATTTTTCTGCCTTGGAACTGTTATTGATTCTAAGAAAGAAGATGAGAGTTTTGTTTTTTTAAATGGTATTGTAATTGGGGAAACTCAGAAAGGTAAGTTTGTGAGTTGCGATAAATCAAAAAAGAGGAAAATAAATAAAAGAGTATCAACCAAACTTAAAAGAATACATAGATGAAAATAGATCATTCTGTTCTGTTTGAAAGGGACACAGAAAAGTAGGGAAGAATTGTTACTGTTGTGTTAAATTTAATATAGATGTAAGGGCATAACACTTTGAATTTGAGCAATTTTGCTGATTTTAAAGGTCAAAGACAAAAGAGACTTGCATATGAAAAACACTAAGAAAATATTTCCCAGCAACAATATATTTATCCAGGGAAAGGATTGACTTTAGTGCTTTGTTTTCCAGATGCTCTCTTACATATGACTGACATAAAACATTTAGAATTAACGACTGAAGAATCTTGAACCTTAGAGTTTTTGTGATTGTTGGACATTGCCTGTATATTGCCTGGTTGTGGTTTAGCCAAGAAAGATGTGGATTCGGTAATGTACTAGTTAATAATCATAAGCTAGAATGAGGTTTCTCTCTCTGAGGACCTAGCAGAGAAGGAGGAAGGGTTGGTTTAAGAAAAAAGCTCAGAGTTGTGTGGAAGAAAGGAGTTACCTGTTCAGACTGTTAGTAGCTTCCAGAGAAGTAGAAATCCCCCAAAACCTGGCCAGGGGAGCAGAACTGTAGAAGCTTCTATAATCCTATGTGAAGGGTCTTTCTCTGCCCTTCTGGAAAGAGCCCAGCAATGAAGAAGACTGACTCAGTAGAGGATTGGCACGCCTTGTAGTTATGCCAGTGTCTGTCTAATACAAGATGCCGCACACATCAGGGACTTGATAAAGTCAATCCCCCCCAAAAGAAAACAGTCTCAGAGTTGTAAGACTCCCTGGCTAAATGTTTTCCATACATGTGTGCCTCACTAACCCATACTCAATCACTGTGTGCACTGGTGATAGAGCTTTTTGTGATTGTTGGACATTGCCTGTATATTGCCTGGTTATGGTTTAGCCAAGAAAGATGTGGATTTGGTAATGTACTAGTTAATAATCATAAGTTAGAATGGAGTTTCTCTAAGGACCTAGCAGAGAAAGAAGAAGGGTTGGTTTAAGAAAAAAGCATGCATCAGGCTTATGGGTAAAATATTGTACAATTATTGCTATTGCTTTGCCTTTTTAGCACATATTTTGTTTAAAATTAATCGAGTCAATTGAATGATTTCTTTCCTTCTTTTAAAAACCCTTACCTTCCGTCTTAAACGTTATACAAGTATTGGTTCCAAGGCAGAAGAGTAGTAAGGGCTAGGCAATGGGGATTAAGTGACTTGCCCAGAGTCATACAACCAGGAAATATCTGACACTAAATTTGAATCCAGGACATCCTAATTCCAGACTTGACACTCTATCGACTGAGCCACCTAGTTGTCCCACCTGACTGATTTCTTAATTCGTAAATCTTGTTTCTTCATTTCTTCTTTAAAAGCTCTTAATCAGTAAAGCACACTGGGGAGGCCAATGGGAAGTGGCAGGAAGAAGCACTAAGGACCCCCAGTAGTAGTAGTAGTAGTATACACTCACACCCCTAAAACTGTAAGAGAAGACCTAATAACTGCCTTATTTAAGGAACTCAGCCTGCAAGCTAGAGGAGTAAGCCCAGAGTCTAAAAAGGAGGAGCAGCACCTGACACACACACACACATATGTATGATTGTATATTACATATAAGTGTATATAGTTATTGTCTTAGAAAGCAATCTACATTTTAAAGTTCAGAATCATATGCAGTTCTCTTTTTTGGCTCTGTATAGATTGAAATATTCATATTTGTGGTAATAAAAAGGGAAAAATTTAAAAGACCAGTATCATGTAGCTATTAATTATTTTAATTTTTTAAAATTCATTTCCTATTAATCTTTTGATCAAGACTGTTATTTCTTTTAGGGCTTCTCCTCCTCCCAAAATATGGATTTGGCGATTTTAAGGGTCTCCTTTATTACATCAACTCAACAACTCAATTTCAATCAACTCAACAAAAATTTGTTAAATCCCTTCTCTGTATAAGGCCCTTGAGATTATAGGCAATCTAAGAGAAAGTCTCTGTCCTCAAGGAACTTTCTTCTTATTGGGTAGATACAGTTTGCACACAGATAATTAGAGATCAAAGGTAATTCAGCGGATAGACTGGACAGAACACTAGCCTTAGCGTCTTCAGCAACAGACATTCAAAACCTGTATGACTTTGGTCAAGACACTTAAGGTCTCTGATTACCTCAGTTTCCTCAATTGTAAAATGGAGATAATAACAACACCCACCTTGAGATATTTTTGTAAAGCCCTTAGCATAGTGACTGGAACATAATAGGTGCTATATAAATATGCCTTTTCTCTTCCTTTTAAAGAACGAGTTATATAAAGTCATTTCAAGAGGAGAGAACAACATATTAAATATCATTCCCAGCACTTAGCAGAGCACTGGTGCTTAATAAATATTTGCTGAATTGACAGGTCCGTGTTCTTTTCTGACACAAGAAAGGAGGCATTTCAAGCCACCCAGGCATGTCATCCTAGCCTAAGTAAAGAAACTGAAAGAACTGATAGGTATGATCCTACTTGTTGGAAGTATATTGTATAACAGATGTAGAAAGGAAAAATGTGGAATTTTAGTAGACTAGTGTATAATCAGATAAAAGAAATTTCACCTAAATCATGTTCTTTTGCATGGTGTTTTCTTTACTCAAACCAATTATCTGTAGTATCCTCACTTCGTGGATTTTAATTGTTCACCTCAAAAGTCTTACCAAATAGAATTGGTCTGACTCAGTCAGACAGGAGGGGCTTGCCCAGTAGGACACCTCAGTAGGTTCTGTCTGGATAATGTGACTGGACGTCATTGGCTTCTTTGAAAGTCTGGTAATTTCGTTAATCCCCCACCTTCCTCACATAGCTTCCAGGAACTGTGATGTTCCTGACACGGAGAGGTAAAGACTTCTGCAATTATTATTGCTATTATTATTATCCTGGAGTCTGCAGCTGCTCATTTAAGAACCTGAGGGTGGGCTGGGAACCAGGGATGTTAAAAGTTTAGCTAGGTGTTGGGAAATACTTCTCAGGTTTGAAGCCTCACAACACACTTCCAGGGCTCAGGTGGGTTTTTCAGGGATTCCTGGGCAAATACCATAAGATGCCTAATGCCTTTTAGCTGTAGCTATAGGCAAATGCTAGTGTTCAGAGAAGGAAAATAATACAAACTTCTATTTGTTCTGGCCATTTAAATTAGACCCCTCTGTGGGTCCAGAGATCCTCAGATAATGTCATGACTTATAAAAAATATATTTTTATTTTTTTCAATTATATATAAAAATTATTTTTTATATTCATTTAAAAATTTTTTGTGTTCTAACATCTCTCCATCCCTCCCTCCTCTTCCCCCTCATTGAGAAAGCAAGCAATTCGATATTATATATGTAAAGTCATGAAAAATATATTTTCATATTAGTCATGTTATGAAAGAAAATGGACAAAAGCAAACAAAACAAAAAGTAAAAATAGTAGATTTCATTCATTTCATTTCAATTTTGCATTCAGACTTCATCAGTTCTTTCTCTGGTGGAAGATAGCATTTTTTATCACAAGTCCTACAGAATTGTCTAGGATCATTGTAATGATCAAAATAGCCAAATCATTCACAATTGATCGTCATACACTATTGCTTTTTCATAGTGTTCTAATGGTTCTGTTCACTTCACTTTGCATCAGTTCATATAAGTCTTTCCAGGTTTTTCTGAAAACATCCTGCTCATCATTTCTTATATCACACTAGAATTCCATCACAATCATATACCATAACATATAGCCATGGCAAGTCATTGTTGACATCAAAAGTTACATCTTGATGTGCATTTGTATTTGATCTTTCTCTAACCTCTACCTCTCTACAAATCATATATTTATTTTTAATTTGCTTGTTTTTGTATACCTCTTCCCTTCATGTAAACTACATGAAGGCAAAGACTCTTTGGTTTAGTTCAGAGTTTGGTATACAGAAGGTAGTTAATGAATGCTAGCTGAATTGAAAATCCTAATCTGCCACTAAAAAAGACTTTTGAGTGCAAATTTGATTTCCTATAAGACAGTGGCTTTCAAACTTTTTGGCCCTTCATATTATTTATTTTTTATTTATTTAAAAAAAATTTTAAACCCTTAACTTCTTTGTATTGGCTCATAGGTGGAAGAGTAGTAAGGGTGGGCAATGGGGGTCAAGTGACACAGCTGGGAAGTGTCTGAGGCTGGATTTGAACCTAGGACCTCCCGTCTCTAGGCCTGAGTCTCAATCCACTGAGCTACCCAGCTGCCCCCCTTTATATTATTTAAAAAACATCGAGGGTCTCCCAAAGACTAATAATTACTATTTTAGAATTTAAAATATTTAAGTATTGTTACAAAAAAAAAAGTTTTTACCTTGAAGACTCCCAGAAAGGGATTTGGGAACCCCCAAGGATACTTAGACCATACTTTATAATTTGAGAAATGCTGCATGTAAGGTAAGAGGTCACCTAGATCAGTGGTCTCCAAAGTGAAGGCATCAACCCCACAAGGAAATGCAACCAGAGGTTGTCATAACAGACAAATGTGGGACTTGTCTACATCAGGATGACACCTGACTTTGTTCCCTAATCACTCACTCCCCTCACTCCTATTCTAAACCCTCCCTCAGCCCCTTGGGGCAGTTATAATCTCAAAGAAACTTTACTCAAATGAGCAGTCATGGATGGCTTGTGATTTTCATGAAAGATATAATTACACGATCTTTCCCCCAAACTCATTTATCTTCTAAACTTCCCTGTTATTGTCACGGGCACCACCATTTCCGCAGCAGTGGTTCTCCCAATCTCGGTGACATTTTTTACTTTTCATTGTCCCTTGACCCACATCCACACATACAATGCTTAGCTCAGGCTTCCATCACCTCTAATCTGGACTACGACAGTAGCATTTCTATGGTTCTCTCTCCCTGACTTCAGCCTCTTCCTTCTTTAATCTATCCTCATCCATACCACTGCTACCGTGTTTTTCCTAAAGTGCAGGTTTGACCATGCCACTGTCTTAATAAATTCCAGTGGTTCCCTATTGACTCTTTGTTCATGACTCTATTTGTTATTGTTGGGGTTGTTTTTTTTGGCAAAGATACTGGAGTGGTTGGCCATTTCCTTCTCCAGTTCTTTTGATAGATGAAGAAACTGAGACAAACAGAAGTGACTTGACCAGAGTCACACAGCTAGTAAATGTCTGAGGCTATATTTGAACTTAGGTTTCCTAATTCCAGGTCCAACACACTATCCACTATGTCACCTAGCTGACTTTGAGAACAAATGTTATTTCACCTGTATCATTCTTTTTTTTTTTAAATATTTGTTCTAAGTTTCATAATGTACATAATTATTAGTACAGAAGTACATGAATAAGATAAGGACTAGACCTATTATTTTATTGATATAATGAACTCCCAGATAAAGAAATTATTATCCCAGGTGGGAACTTTGTGTAATTTACAATTTTAGCAATTGGCTAGAGCAGTGGTGTGGGACTCAAATGGAAACAGGATCACTAAACCACTTACAAGGAGCCCTGCAGGTCTCCTATCTACTTAGAAAACCACATAGGAACATTATCTATGTTTCATTGTACTTTTACTCGTTTTGTTAAATATTTCCTAATATAATTAATAAGAAAAAGTTCCTATATACGATTTCCCTATATAAACGATACCTATATACACATGTGTATTATATATATATGTATAATATCTATATTTGTATGTATATATATATATATATAGTTGATGGGGAATGAAAAACTGAGAAACAATAACAATTTGGGGTAATTTTCAGCTCAACCTTTACATCTTTTTTCTTCAAGCCTGGATACTCCAGAGGAGGTATTTCCTTCATTTTAAAAGCTGAAGAATTATCATGTGCCCAGCCTGCAGAGGAGAAATAGCCTGAAACCAGGAAGCATTTCCTCTTCTGCACAGATAGGATTGGACTAGGATGCTATTTTTTTTCCCCAACCACTCATCCCTTTAGAACTGAAGGAGGGCAATTGTTCTGCTGGTAATCCAAGTGGAATAAATACAAATTAAATAAATAAAATAAGAACACTGATTGGTAGAAAGATCTCAGTGGAGGTAGTTTTCTCGTAATGCTAATGACCTCCCTGTTTGGGGTGTCAGAACATAGCACAAATCCTCAGGCATTTTTGACACTTGCTAATGAATTTAAACTCCCTCTGGTTTCATAAACAGTAGGAGGCCCAGATGCATAGCTCTGGCTTATTAAAAACCCACCCCAGAGGGCTTTCTCTTGGTGCTGAGGGAGGTGGGCAGGGCAGGATGAGATTCCCAGCTGCAGTACCATTGTCCTGGCTTTCTCCCCTCTCTCCAGCTCCTGAAAGGAATTTGGTATATATGGGAACAGTAGCAATAATGAGAATGGGGTGTCTTATGATGATGATGATGATGATGATGATGATGATGATGATGATGATGATGATGCTGTCCCCACTGGAGTAACCATCCATTCTATTCTCTCATTTTTTTCTTATCTAATCAACTTAGATTTTACTTAGTAAAGTTTATTCTTTTCCATTTCTAAGCATTTTTTTCTCCCCCCCAACTGGAAAAATAAAGAAAAACTCTTTCAACAAATTAGCAGAGTCAAGCAAAATAAATCCTCACACTCTCCATGTCCAAAAATATGTGTCATTTTGCATAGTCGTCCATCAATTCTCTGTCAGGAGGTAGATAGAATTCTTCATCATCAATCCTCTGCAATCAAAATTGATTGTTGCACTGTTTTCAAAATTCTTCATTTTTTATCATTTTGATGTTTGATAGCATGAATTGCTCTCCTCGCTTCACTAAGTCTCTTTGAACAAATCTACCCAGGTATCTCTGAAGCTGCCTCTTTCTTCATTTCTTACAGCACATTGGTATTCTATGACATTCCTGTACCATAATTTGTTGGGGCAATTCCACGATGGATGAACACTCCCTTAATTTCTACTCCTTTGCCTTTACAAAAAGACCTGATATAAATCTTTTTTAAAACATATATAATAAACATATAAGTTTCCTCTCTCTTTGATCTCCTGGGTATAGAGGCCTAGCAGTGGCGTTACTAGGTCAAAGGATGTGGACACTTTAGTAACTTTTTGGGCTTGCC
>NC_058133.1:358979194-358990085 GCF_016433145.1 Gracilinanus agilis
TTTCTTTCTTTCTTTCTTTCTTTCTTTCTTTCTTCCTTTCTTTCTTTCTTTCTTTCTTTCTTTCTTTCTTTCTTTCTTTCTTTCTTCCTTCCTTCCTTCCTTCCTTCCTTCCTTCCTTCCTTCCTTCCTTCCTCCCTTCCTTCCTTCCTCCCTTCCTTCCTTGGACAAGTCACCTAACCCCTCAAGGTCTCAGTTTCCTCATATATAAAACATGGGAAATAATATTTGCACTATCTACCTCACAGGATATGTGTTCTTAAAACACCATATAAGTGTAAACTATTACAAAGAAAAATTTATTCCTCAGACTAAAACATTTCACTTAAGAATGCAGTAAGCCTAAGGACAATGCAAAGAAAAGGGATAATTAGAAATAGAATTTCATCAGAAAATTTAGTTTCAAAAATTTTAAACTGCAAATATCAAAAAATGTGTCAAACAATGGTAGTTATTTAGATATTGGGAAATAGCAAGCCTCAATCCTTTCTAATTTATTTTTTTTCTTTCTGCTTCTACCTACCTTTGAATTCATCAGTATAGGGAGCTTCTAGTGATGATACTCCCTCTATCACATTCTCCGTAATGTGTAGTCTTAGAGAATTACCTAAAGCAATGAAAGATAATGTGACTTTTCTGAAGTTATCCTACCTATATTTGTAGAGGTTGTACTTGAACCTACGACTTCTTGACCTTGCGGCTGCCGTCCCTCTATCCATTAGGCCACACTGTCTCTTATGACTTGTCTTTTTACATTGAAAGTAACTTCTTGCTTGTACTTAAGCCTTCTGAGTTATCCTTGGCCTTGTGACACTTGAGACAGCTAAATCCTTGAGCAGGCCTTAAAACTAAGAGCTCTGATGAAAAGTTTCATGATCTGAGAAGGCCAGAACAAATGTATTTGAAAGGAGGAGGGATATTTTGATCTTCCTACTATCATACAGAATAGATTGTAATTTTTTTTTCTTCAAAAAGCTCCAGCATAGGGGAGGATGGAAACACTTTAGCTGTCATTCCTACACATAAAATTAGTAGGAGATCTGCGTAAGTTCATAATATCTGGGCAGCCTTGTAAACAGTTTTTGCTCAATAGGTATCTCTTGAATGAAGGAACAAAAGTATGCATGAGTAGAGAGTTGCTGTTGTTCAATTGTGTCCCATTCTTCATCACCCTATTTGGCCAAAGATACTGGAATGATTTGCCATTTCCCTCTCTACCTCATTTATGGATGAGAAAACTAAGGCAAACAGATTGAGAGTAATTGACAGGTGTTGTCCTCATTGGTGAGTTAAGGGGGTGTCTGCCCCAAGCTTAGGAAGACTTTCCATTGTGGAATAAATGGACGAGAACATTTGTTCCAATGGCCATGAAGGTGCTGAAGCAGGCACTATGGAGTGCATAGAGCTTGGTCAGACATGGAAGTGCCTCAGTCATCCACTGTATCCTGGACCATCATCAGTCATCTTGACTTTTGTCTTGTCACTGGACTTTGATGTGCAATTCTGCCTCCCTTAAATCCAATTCACAAGGAAGTCAAGACATCCTCTTGTAATGTTGATGATCCTCTTCAAAAACATAGAATGAAGGGGCAGCTAAGTGGCTCAGTAGATAGAGAGCTGGGCCTGGAAATAGGTGGTCCTGGGTTCAAATATGATCTCAGACATTTCTTAGCTTAGTGACCCTGGGCAAGTCACTTAACCCCAATTGCCTAGCTCTTACCACTCTTCTGCCTTGGAACCAATACACAATATTGATTCTGAGAGGGAAGGGAAGGGTTTATTTAAAAATAATGATAATAATAAAAGAGGAACAACTACAACAGACAGGAAACTGGAAGATGAAGAAATTAAGTGAGTTGCCTAAGGTTATACTGCTAGTAGGGAGTGGAGCAAGGGCTTGAACTTTTACTTCACTTCTATTTGATGAATATATACTTATTAATTGTCTATAGTGCTCATTAGGGATACAAAGAGGAAAATAAAACAATTCCTGTGGTCAATCACCAATTTATTGAGCATCTACTATGTGCCTGGCACTATGCTAAGCCCTGGGGATACAAAGGAGGATAAAAGGCAGTCCCTGCTCTCAAGGAGTTCACAGTCTAATGGGGAAACAACATGCAAACCATTATGAACAGAGAAGCTCTTTATTGGATAAGCAGGAAATAATCACAGAGGAAAGGCTCTAGAATTAAAAGAGATCAGGAAAAATTTCTTACAGAAGGTAGGATTTTAGCTCGGACTTGAAGGAAGCCAGGAGGTGAAAGAGAGCATTTCATGCTTAGATCTTATTGCTGTATTTTAATATTCATACAAGACAAGAGATGAAAGTGATCCTTAGTAGTGGACAGAACTCTAGATCTAGTCAAGAGAACCTGGGTTCCACTTCCAGATCTATGTCTGGGTGACCCTGGTCAAGTAACTTATCTCTTTGATTTTAATTTCCTCATACTTTAAACTAAAATACTTGTTTTGCTAAATTATTTTAAATATGTTATGATTGAAAGTCTGGAGATGCAGTATTTCTTAATTTAAGTTAGTTTATTAATCGACCTTTCAAGATGATCTAAAATGGCCAGTTGACATCCTCCATAATCTGAACAGGAACCTAAGAGAGCAATTGGGGCCAAAGAGGAGGGCAAAAGAGAGCCAGCAGCAAAAAACAGCACAGTAAAAGAGAAGCAAAAAAGAGGGGGAACTTCTTGCTCAGGCCACTATAGGCCACTTGTGACCTCATCATTCAATCTCTCTCTTGGACATCCCAAGATATCTCTGAATGGCAAATAGCCACTGAGGAGGTAGACTTAGAGATGACAACTCCTCCCTCATTACTTCATCACAGAAGTAATCTTAAAGATACCAACAGACCCTCATCCTCAGGAATGACCATCTCTACCACGTGGCTGGTGTTATCCAACATGTTGGCTGAGGCATACTTTTTAAAAAATTCTTAACTTTTGGACTTAGAATAGATAATAAATCGGTTCCAAGGCAGAAGAGCAGCAAGGGCTTGGCATTTGGGATTAGGTGACTTGACCAGGGTCACACAAATAGGAAGAGTCTGAGGTCAGATTTGAACCTAGGACTTCCCATCTCCAGGCCTAGTTCTCTATGTACTGAGTCACTTGGCTGCCCCCTAAAGCACATTCTTAATCAGGGTTCACAGTGGCTCCCAGTTCTGCCCTTAATTCTGTTATCCTTTTAAGATCTAAACAAAAGAAGTGTAAGAGGGAAAATTATGAGACTAGCCATAAATTAATAATTTTACTAATTAAAAATAATAGGGGAAATGGAAAAATAGGAGACATTATAAGTTACTTTACTTACTGCCCCATTTAGCTTGCTATTCTGTGGCTGCTATTAGGGCCCCTTAGCCATGATCACAGGGAAGTCCAGGCAGCAACAAACATGGAAGAGAAGAGAACAAAATCCTCTCTTGCCTCAGTTTATCAAAACTTTTCTCTGCCCACTAACTCTCACATTCGTGATCTTTTGAATCTATTGCTGCCTTTTTCTAGCTGCCATTCTAGCCATGACCCAATTTATTTAATGATTTCCTTCATACACAATCCTCATCTTGGGGTCAAGTAATTGACTGGAGATGAGGTCACCTGTGTGACCCCAGAAAAAGGGGAGAGGGTAAATTTCCTTCATACAGAAGGGAAGACCAAACCCAGCTTCATAACCTGGCTATTTCATCCTTTCATTTCACAATTCATATTAATTTCCCACAAATATTTTAATGTAAAAGCATTTATTAAAAACCTACTATATGCCAGGCACTGATTCCCTCCTGGCGGAATCAAAGTCTCCCTTGGATAATAGCAGAAGGAGGAGACACTAGAGGTATCTGATCTTGGTGCCCTGCAAGCCACATCTAGACAAAACCATGGGGATATATCAACATGGGGAAAACACAGCAGCATATTTATATACCTTACATAGAATAGAATATTAAATAATTGTATTATATTTGTATATATGACCATTTATTTATTATATTTAAATATAAATTATATTATATCATGTTATAATAATTTAATTCATTATATAGTAAATAATTATATTATTTTGTTGAAGATCTGTCCATTACTCTCAACCTTGTATTGATATGAGAAAGTAATATAATACAAAGTAATTTGAATGAATGAATGAATGATTAAAACATTTATCAAAGGCTTATTAATATGCAAAGCACAATGGTACATGCCAAAATTAAAATAAAAAAGCAAGATAGTTCCTGATGAGGAAGATAACACATATGGAAGGTTTTGGTTACAAGTCAGAGGAAAAGGTCCCATGATCCTTACTAGTGGGCAGCAACAAAGCAGATAGCAATGCCTTTTGTTTCCACTGAAAATCATATCAGTTTCAGATTATGAACCACTGGACAGTGGCAAGAACTTTGGCAGCAAGAACTTTCTTTTCTGGGTCTTCAGTAGCTGTGGCTAGCACCAGCAGGAGTGGTTATAGGATGATGGCTGAGGACCCTGGGCTGGAAAATCACTATTCCCAAGACTCTTGGGTCCAGGGTCCTGGACTCTCTCCATCAGACTCCGAGGAAAGATGGCGGTCATAATGGTTTGACTTACCTGGCACATGCTGCCTCCCGTCTCTCTTTCAGAGTACCTTACTGATTCAGTTAGGCTGACTTGCCTCCATATGGATGGCTATTGGTAAGAATGGCTGGCCCTTTCTGCATTGGAGTTGCTTCCCTGGATTATAAACTGTGAGGAACAGACTAGAAGGGAGAACTAGAAGGATGGAGAACTAACTGGTGGTCTGGGGAGAGGTGCCATTCTTATGGCTCTTATGATTATCTGCCTATTTATATGATTTGGTCAGCAGTTGGTGGTGGTGGTGATAAGGAAGGTGAGGTTCCTTTCCACAATGATTTCTCCCTTTAATGATGGTTGTGGGGGTTGAGTCTAAGCAGGTCTAATGGTTTTGGGGGGGACTTCTATTCCCAAACCTCTTGGGTTCAGAGGTCTAGACTCTCTTCATTGGAGTCTGAGGGGAGATAGTGGTCAAGGTAATGGTGGTGGTTTGACTTGTCTGGCATATATTACCTCCTGTCTCTCCCTCGGAGTTCCTCAACACTTCTTTTTTTACCCCTGGCCAGATTCAGGTCTTACTATACCACACTATCAACTTGACTTTCATTTGGGGGGGGGGTTCATTTTTCTACAAAATAATATAGCCTTTCCATTATATGTTTATTTATGAAAACTATGATTAGTTTTCAACTGGATCACAGCCCTAACATTTTGCATTTTTTACATTCAATGTTGTCATGGAAATCTTTGTCTTACTTTTGAATTTCAAATAGCACCTAGTATAGGAACAAAAAAAAGCAAGTCCCAAATTTTCAAGTTTGGCTACTGCTGATATTCGTTCTCAGAAAACTCAGAGGAAAAGAATGACTGAAAGGCCAGTTTAAATGACAGAGGAATTGTTCATGAGATATCCATCATTTGGTACTTGATTCTGTTGAGAATTTGTATGAGGTGGTTTATAGTTTAAGTTAAAGAATGATGGCAATAGGGGTAGCTAGGTAACACAGTGGATAAAGCACCAGGTCTGGAGTTAGGAGGACCTGGGTTCAAATCTGACCTCATATATTTCCTAGCAATGTGACCCTGGGCAAGTAACTTGACCCCAATTGGCTAGTCCTTACCACTCTTCTGCTTTGAAACCAATACTCAGAATTGATACTAAGACAGAAGGTAAAGGTTTAAAAAAAAAAAAGGAATGATGGAAATAGTAAAGCCACAGCTTTGATACATATTGCAATAATGTAGGAGACCTAATAAGAAGATGCCTTAGACCCCAGATGAAACTTTGTGACAGAGGCTTTTAAATGTGACACTTTAGTGCCTAATATGTTCATTATAAGCAATTAGACTTTATGATGAGCAGGAGAAAATAGGAGGAAGGTGAGTCCCTTAAGAAAGAAAATATAATACTAAACCAACAAAAAAAAGGCCCAAGTTTGCCAGAGGGAGTAAAAATAAAGTTCTAAAATCTAGATGAAAGGTTTTGTTTCTTTTTTTTTTTTTTAAGACCTTTTACCATTTCTTCTTTAAAAATACATGATCGGTTCTTGGCCTGTTAAGGAGTATTCTGTTGTTGTTTTTTACATGCATATTTGTTGAATGAATGAATATTGCTGAAAAAACATTTCTAAAAACGATGAGGGAAGGATGTAGAATTTCACATTTTTCTCCCTTTTTTCCCTCACCTGACAGCCTACATCTACCATTTCTAACTCTTCATTGTTCAAGAAATCTCGATCAGAACTGATATCCAGTCATCTTGGATGTCATCCTCATTTATTATTTGAGAGCTCACTGTCAATAGTGTTCTGTCTCAACTTTGGCTTCTGAATCTGATCTGCCTAGAGAATGTTTCCATGTTAGAAAGTGACTCCTAATTAATCCAGATAAAACTGATAATTAATCCAGATAAAACTGAGAACAATTACCTGTAGCTGTGTTCCTGGGCCCATGTTATGTAGATGCCATCATTCCCTCACTGCCTTTTAAGGAGTGACCTTGAACCCTTACCTAAGGTTTGAATTAGTAGACCAATAACACAATAAGCCAGAAATTCCACAGCCTGCAAAATCTTCCCAAGTGTCATTACCTAAAAGTTTTTGAAATGCTTAACACGTAAAGATATTTTTACAAGTTATTGGATTTGACAAAAAGAAAGGCTCTAGATACACCAAAATATATGTAGCAGCACTTTTTATAGTAGCCCACCTTCTACAGGAGACCTTTCTTAATTCCAGTGCCTTCCCCCTGTTATTTATTTCCTATTTATCCTGTATACAGTTGGATTGGTATGCAAGTTATGTTTGTTTGTTGTCTTCACCATTAGATTGTAAGCTCCTTGAGGGCAAGGGTATCCCTTGTGCCTCTTTCTGTATCCCGGCTGATTAATGCAGTGCCTGTACCTCAGAGTAGGTACTTAAAAAATATTGATTAATTGATTGGTTGATTGAGCAAAGAACTGGAAACAAAGTAGATCAGTAATCATGGACTGGAGAAAGGCTAAACAAATTGTGATACATAAAAATCATGGAATTTACTGCTTCCCTGTTAGAAATGACAGGCACACATTTTGGAAGGCAATATGTGCAAAGGCTTTGATCCAGAAATACCGCTACTAGGTTTGTACCCTAAAGAGATAATAAGGAAAAATGTTTGTACAAAAATATTCATAGCCACGCTCTTTGTGGTGGCAAAAAAAACTGGAAAATGAAGGGGTGTACCTCGATTGGGGAATGGCTGAACAAAATGTGGTGTATGATGGTGATGGAATGCTACTGAGCTGTAAAGATTGATGATATGGAGGATTCCTATATGAACTGGGAGAACCTCAATGAGTTGATGCAGAGTGAAATGAGCAGAACCAGGAGAACATTGTACACAGAAAGTAAAACACTGTGGAACAACCCAAAATAATGGGTTTTGCTACTAGTAGTAATGCAACAAGCCAGGACTCTCCTGAAGGACTTATGGGAAAGAATGCTATCCATATTGAGAGAAAGAACTATGGGAGTAGAAATTCAAAAGCAAAACATATGACATCACTTATCACATGTATATATGAGTAAGTGATTTGGGGTTTAGGTTTTAAAAGATTGCTCTATAGCAAAAATGAATAATATGGAAATAGGTATCAAGGGATAACATTTGTACGACCCAGTGGAATTATAGTGGGCTCTGGGAGGCAGGAGGGAAGAGGAGAGGGAAAGAAAATG
This sequence comes from Gracilinanus agilis, assembly GCF_016433145.1. Lineage (NCBI taxonomy): Eukaryota > Metazoa > Chordata > Mammalia > Didelphimorphia > Didelphidae > Gracilinanus > Gracilinanus agilis. Next base: position 358,986,960 of record NC_058133.1, read on the forward strand.
AATCATGTAAACATGGGCAAATATTTAATTAATTGATTTGTTGATTTTTTTAAATGACAGGCATAAAGAATTCAGAAAAGCATAGAAAGACTTATATGAAATGATATAAAGTGAAATAAGCAGAGCCTGTAAAACAATACCCAGGACTATATCAGTGCAAATGGAAATAACCACCACAAACCAATCAAAAACAAATTCTACTGAATTATCAAGAATAAAGTTGGCTCCAAGGAAGAGATATGAGAAGATACCTTTCTCTCATCCCTCCTTGGATAGGTAGAAGTTCCACAGATATGGAACATTATATATAGTGCCAAATCTTTTCATTGGGTTGGTTGGGTTTGATGATTTTTTCCCCTTTTCATCATTTTTTATTTTAAAAAACATCCTTACATTATAAGAAATTGCTCTCAGGGAGGGGGGAGTGGGAAAAATTCAAGGGGAAAATCTAGGTTATATGGGAAAAATCCATTTTTTTAATAAATGATTGTATCAAAACTGACATGTTATAAACCCATTTTCCTTGGATGTTTCCAAAAGAATATATTTCATTCTGTTCAATGGATCTTTCTAAATTGAATTAATATGGAGGGGTTGGCAGTATTATAATGGCAATAAAATGCACAAAGAGCAGTGAATAATTCTGATGCAGGGATTAAGAGTCCTTTAATTGGGACTTTATAAGATTTTCTTTTTAGAGCCCCCAGCCTACATACTTCAAGTTGTCTTGATAAAATTTTCTCCTTCAGTAATTATAAAAAGAAAGGGGATGTTTTCCAGGGACAATACATTTCAGTAACTGGGCTATATTTATGTAGAGTTCACATAGTTCTTTTCTTCAGGTGTACTTAATTATACTGACATGAATACTGTATAAATGGCCATCCCTATGAGCAAAACATTTATCAAGGACTTAAGGAGTGCCTAGAATTCTTTGGGAGATGGAGAGGATTCAAGAAAAGTCATCCTTTTCTTCAAGACTATGTATACACTCTCATGGGGTATACAAGATAACACACATATATGTATATAATAAAGAGACAACAACACTTTATTTCTCATTCCTGGCCTTTTGTGTTATCCTTCATGCTTTGGATGTAGTCCCTCCACATCGATGGCTCTTGGAATCTTTGGTTTAGTTTCCCATTCTCACTCCCATCCCCCACCTCTACTCTCCCTACTCCAGCACCTTCCCTGACAAGACTTTTTTTTTGTATCTGTTTTGTATGTGAAAAATAAATCTATGAAATATGTAAAAACATATCTATTCGTAGGTACAAAATAAACCTGTGCAGAGAAGCCTTTAAATAGACTAGTGTTTAGGTTCTGAGAAAAGATTAAGATTGTTAAATACATGCAAAGCATTTGGGGTTTGCTATAGCTGAGATGTGCTTGCATATTCTTAAGGGAGGAAAACCTCCTTCCAGTAGTTAATTTTAGATATGTGAAATAAAAAAATAAGTAATAAACATGTCATGTTGCCCTTCTGAGATTGACATGAAAAAGGGAATTTTCCTGAGTTCATGAGTAATAGGGTTCCCTTAGGATTCTGAGGGACTGTGCCCTCTAGGCTAAAGAACTCAAAGGATTTGAATAAAAAAGGAGAAAGAAATGGTGAAAGTGATGTGAAGAGGTTTGGACATGTGAAGAAGTCCAAATATTAGATTTGGGAGAAACTGAGGAAAAGTTGAAAGAAATCAAGCTTGAGGTCCAGATCCTCTTCTAGCTTCCTTCTGAGAAGTCTACAGAAGAAAGGACAGAAGTGGAGACAAGATCTTAAGTCAAATAAAGGGTAAAGAAATTGTGGAGGTGACTCTGATGGGTTTGGATTTGTAAAGACAGATGTAGATGGAATTTGGGGTGAGAGAAATTTGGGAGAACTTGAGGATGAGCAGAAAAAGAATGACTTGAGTTAAAGAAGATGGTACTTAAAGGAAAAAGGAAAAAAAAAGAAGAAAAAAGAACAGATTGAGGAGAAAGTAGTTGGCAAAGTAAGGTGTGTAATAAAAGGTTAGTGAAACAAATTAGGAAAACAAACAAATTAAATAAATAAATTGAAACATAAGTTGAAACAAATAAAAAGCTAGTAAAAGAGGGGACCTGAAGTAAAGTCAAAGGAAGGAAAGGAAGTTAAGTTGTGGCTGTGAATTTGTTAAAAAGTGATAAGAAGTTATAAAGGTCTTAATGAGGTATCTAGGAAGTGAGGTATAAACATACACAAGGAGTTTTAAAAAGCACAACCAAATCAAAACATAATTTCAGTCTATAGTCGTGATTGGTGACACCTTAGGACTACTGAGGTTGCTATTTGGTAACCATAGCCTGCTGTCTCCAGGGGGATATATCTAAAACATAAGGGAAAAGCTCTAAGATGTTGATGGCAAACTGATGACATACGTGTCAGCACTGACACACATAGCCATTTTCAATGGCACACAGCCGCATGCAGCTCATACAGAGAAGTATGGGGGCCACAAGCCGAGGATGAAACGTTTGCTGTAGGGTAATGTAGACACTCTGTGCACTATAGATGACAATTCTACCTATATTAATTTACCTATTTTGGTTTATTAAATACAGTTATATATTACAATTATATATTTTTGTTATTTAAACTATAAATATCATGAAATTATGTTTTTTTCTCAAAGTGACACACCACCTGAGTTATGCTCGTTTTTTTTGACGAATTTTAACACACCAAGCTCAAAAGGTTGTCCATCACTGCTCTAAGATTTTTCAAACTGGATGACTAGTGCTTGCTTCTGGTTATTCACAAGGGTGCATAGGATTCTCTCAGAATGCATCTAGAAACTATTGCAAAATGCCACAAAGTCTTATAATAGAGACCATAGTTTGAATTTTCTTCACTGCTATGATTTGAAAGGAAAAGACAGTGCAGAATGAAGCACACATTTTTGCACACAATGTGAGAATTTGTTTTGCTTGACTATGCATAATTGTTACCAGGGTTTTATCTGTCTGTTTTCAGTGGAGGGAGTGAGAACAGGAGGAAGGATGGTGATAGAGAAGAAAGAAAGAAAGAAAGAAAGAAAGAAAGAAAGAAAGAAAGAAAGAAAGAAAGAAAGAAAGAAAGAAAGAAAGAAAGAAAGAAAGAAAGAAAGA
>NC_058133.1:358999937-359260761 GCF_016433145.1 Gracilinanus agilis
TATATATATATATATATATATATATATATATATATATTTGTACCTTTGATTCTAAGTGACATACATCTTATGGCCTTACCCCATATTCCAAACTTTCACAGGAGTCATATTCTCTAATTGTGTTTTGAAGATGGAAAGTTATGTATACATAAAAAGAGAAAGAAAATCAAATGTACCTTTAGTTCTAAGTGAAATACATCTTGTGGCCTTACCCATATTCTGAATCTATTTTAGTCTTATTCTATAAACACCTGTGGGTTGTTTAATAATTAAAAACTCACTTTTATAGTGCTTAAAGGTTTGCAAAGTGCCTCTCCTCCTAACAACCCTATGAGGTAAGGAGTACAGTTCTCTAGCATGAGTGAGTGTCTCTGGGAGGGCTACATAGCCTGCTGAGAAAGGTCTATGGGCCATGGCAAGAAATGTTTTTAAGTTTCCAGGCCGACAATGTCTGGGCTGTTCTCTTCTATTATCAGCCTTCCTTGTCACTGACTCTGTGAACATTGGATTTTAAGATAAATTTCATTTTTTAAAATTTCCTTCCTCATTTGTTCCTATTTCTTGAATTTATTTTTAGAGAAATGCCTTTGTAAAGCAGCTTTTGAGAAAGAAGCAAACTCTAAACAAATTGAATGGAAAATTTCATTTTGGGGCTGATTTTCCAAAATAGGAAATGATGAGCCTCTTCCTTTTCCCCTTTTCCTCCTGGTTTTTGCGGGTAGCAAATATACAGGTTTTACCTTTTCCTCTAGATGCTAAAATCCATCCCAGCAACACCAGCCCCTTAGCAACTTCCATCTTGTTCTGTGTTGAGATAGCTCTCCAGTGCTGTCAAATGTATTTAATTAAAATCCTGAGATGCTGGGATTCCAATGGGTTAATGAATATGTTCATTTTCCTCTTTCCTCTTCTTGTGGGTTGGTTATCTTCCCTCATTGCCATTTTTTCCCTAGCGACTTCCTATTGAAACAATCTATCTTAGCAAACTGTTTAACCTACAAGGCATTCATCAGAAAAAAAAATTGGACAAAAATAATTAAAAGCTCTTGTTGAAGGAGCACAGTGGAGTTAAACTCAGTTTGATATTTATGCAACATTTCACTGCCCTTAGGATGTAGCTGCAGCAGCCTTAAAAATCAAGGGGAAAGGCTGCAGTTTCAACAGATTTGCTATAAATCTTTTATTTTTTCCTTTCCTTTCCCGGTTCCTAGGTTCAGTTTTACAAGAGTCTTGGGAAGTGAAAAGGAGAGAACAAAGAATTTCTACTATCTTTTCAGTTTGTGCCAAAAACCTAGTAAGATTAGCATAAAATAATTCACTGCCCGGGCATGCAAATATTACCATACACATGACAGACCTTTTATGCTTCTATGTATTTCCCTCCCTTAGTGACAGAGAAGCCATTGGACTCTAGCAACATCGGAGCCCTTGCATCCATTGGGCGAAGAGAACCAACTTCTTCTTTTTGGTAGGTAGAGGCCAGCTGATGGAATAGCCAATCGGGTGGTTTGTATCTAGGAGAAACATGGCATGGATAGCTATTTAAATCCAACCAGAATGATGTAAGCAAGGGTGGCTGTAACCAAGCTTGAGGAAAAGGGGGGTGGGGGAGACCAGGACACAGAAAGGTTAGTAATAAGGCAAACGGAAAGGAAAAATCTTGTCAGGCTGAATTATTTACAGTATGTCGGGCTGAATCCAAGAAGAGAGAAATCCAAGTGACCCATCATCATACCTGGAATCTCATCTAAAATATTAAAGTTTTAATACTGCCTCCTTCTGTCCAGAAGACGGAAAGAAATGAAAGACAGCACAACGTCCTCAAATAATGAAGAAATGCTTTGGGATTTTAAGTAGAATTTCCTTAATAAGAGGGTCAGGTTCTTGTAATGTTGGTTGAAACAGAAACCTGCTTTGCTTTTTTCATAGGATTTCAACTGAAAACTGGGCAGCCCTTTTCTCATATATAATTATAATGATAGGGGGCAACTAGGTGGCTCAGGGGATGGGGAGCCAGGCCTATAGATGGGAGGTCCTGAATTCAAATCTGATCTGGGACATTTCCTAGCTGTGTGAGACTCTGGGTTTAACTTAACCCCCGTTGCCTAGCCCTCACTGCTCTTCTGCCTTGGAACCAATGCACAGTATTGATTTTAAGATGAAAGGTAAGGGTTTAAAAAATAGTTATGATATATTATAATTATAGGTATCCCTTCCACATTGGGGAATCAGGGGTGCAGTGTCCTTACGAATTGGAAAATCCAAGTGAAATTTTTTTGGTCTTCCTTTCAAACTGGGAAGAAGTCTGAATTTTTTTCTTTTTCTATTATGGGCTATTTATCACCTTATCTACATTTATAAGTTACTAAACTTTTAAAAGTATCTTCATATTTCTAGCCTTTGTGTGTCATCTGCTGGCTTTCAGGTTCTTTTCATGAACTTTTTATTTATTTAACTTTAAAAAACAAATTGTGTCTATCACATTAAAGGAAAAATATGTTGCTATTATACAATACAATATCATACATAGATATTATGCATTTGAGACTTTTTTCTGCGTCATCTGCCGGCCTTCGACTGTTGTCTGTGACTTCTGCAAAACTCCCCCCAAATTCCCATTTAATTTCTTATGTTGAACTGAGATAACACAGCCATAATGGGGAAAGTCATGATGTGGAAGAGATACCTACATATTGTATATTATAATGTCTCATTATTATCATAATAACATTTTATAGTACTTTATGGCTTGCGAATTTACATAATGACAATTAACTAGTATTTAGCAAACACCAACTATGTGCCAGGCACTTGAGACCCAAATCCTATGAATAAATCGATCCTTATTTGCAACAAGTTTACATTCTAAGGAGGGAAGACAACAAATCATTATATTAGTTATTGTGGATGTTGAGTTGTATTTTTCTTGACTCCATGTGGGTCTTTCTTGGCAAAGATACTGAAGTGGTTTGCCATTTCCTTCTGTAGTGGATTAAAGCAAACAGAGGCTGAGTGACTAGCCCAGGATTACATTGGTAATGAAAATCTGAGACCACATTTGAACTCAGATCTTCCTGTCTCCAGGTCTAATGCTCTATCCACTGAGTCACTAGCTGCTATATATGTGCAAGTAGGTCGAGTACAAAGCTAATAAATACAAATAAATGAAAAGGAGTTTAAATGCAAGGGAATTTGAGTAGGTGGTATAGTAGAACTAGGAAGATTCATATTCTTAAGTTTAAATCTGGTCTCACTAGCTGTGTGATCCTGGGCAAGTCACTTAAACCGTTTGCCTCAGTTTCCTCATCTGTAAAATGAGCTGAAGAAGGAAATCCATCCCAATAAAACTCCAAAATAGGGTTATAAAGATTTGGACATAATTGAAAAATGCCTGAATGAAGTAACAACAATTTGAGTAGGAGGCCACCAGCATTTGAAGGGCTCAAGAAAGATGATAGAAGGTAATGTTTGAACTGTATCTTTTTTTAACCCTTACCTTTTGTCTTAGTATCAATTTTAAGACAGAGGCACAGCAAGGACTAGGGAATTGAGAGTCTTGCCCAGGTCACACAGCTAGGAAGTGTCTGAGGTCAGATTTGAATCCAGGACCTCCTGTCTCCAGGCCTGGCACTGCATCCACTGTGCTACCTAGCTGTCTCTTTTGAACTATGTCTTGAAGGGAAGTAGGGAAGGAGAGAGAGAGAGACAGACAGACAGAGAGAGAGAAAGAGAGAGAGAGAGAGAGACAGAGACAGAGACAGAGACAGAGAGACAGACAGAGACAGAGACAGAGAGACAGAGAGACAGAGAGAGAAAAAGAGAGACAGAGAGAGAGAGGGGTTGTGGAAAGGTTGGAAAGGGGTTTAACCTAGAGGTTTTCATTTGATTCCTGAGCTAATTGGAAACCATTGGAGTTTAATGATGAAGGGAATGACCTGATCAGACCTGTAATTTAGGAAAATAATTTTGTCAGCAATGTAGAGAATAGACTAAAGGAAGGAAAAACTTGAGGCAGAGAAACCCATTAAGAGTCCATTGCAGGGAGCAGCTAGGTGGCTCAGTGGATAAAGAGTCAAGCCTAGAAATGGGAAGTCCTAGGTTCAAATCTGGCCTTAGATACTTCCTAGTTGTGTGATCTTGGACAAGTCACAACTCCCAGGGCCTAGCCCTTACTACTCCTTTGCCTTAGAACTAATATACAGTATTAATTCTAAGATGGAAGTTAAGGGTTTAAAAAAAGGTCCATTGCAACAATTTCAGCAAAAGGTGATGAGGACCTGAACTAAGGTGGTTCTGATGTATCGGGAGAAAAGCATTCAGATGTGAGAGATGCTATAGGATTGAAATGATAGAAATGGAGGGGTGTAGGTAAAAATGGCAAGATTTGTCAACTTATTGAAAATACTAAAGGAGAATAGAAAGTTGAGAATAATATGAAGGTTACCAGCCTGGAAGATTAGAAGAAGGAATGTACTTTCAAGAGAAATAGAAAAGTATGGAAATGGGGTGAGAAAGAAGGAGGAGAAAGAAAATGAATTCTGTTTTATATATGTTGAGTTTGGGATATCCCTGGGACATCCATTTTGGCATGCCCAATAGGCGATGAAGGTCTGATGCTCAGGGTAAAGTTTGGGGCTGAATATATCCACATATCTAGAACTAGATCTATATTTTGTTGTTTGTCCTCTGCTTTTGAAGAGGACCAATGACATCATGGTTCATTTCTTCACTTGTGCGTGAATTGAGTTTAAGAAAGGCAGAGTTGCACAAAGTCCTCTGTCTTACTCTCTTCCAGTCATTGAAGTCCAGCGGCAAGACAAAAGTCAGGATGAATGGTGATGGCCTGGGATACAGTAGATGACCTTGGCATCTTCTATGTCTGATCAAACTCTAGCACTCCACAACACCTGTTTCCACTAACTTGATGGATGTTGGAACTACTTGTTCTCATTTGCCCATTCTAGGCAGAGTCTTTGCAGGCTTGAGGTAGACATTCCCCCTAACTCTTCTACTAACTGATGGATTTGAGACCTGTTGGTTATTTTCAGGGTAGTTTAGTTTGTCTGTCAAGACTTGGGATTTAGCCATTGCTCATGCTTCTTGGAGCCACAGGAGAAAACTGGGTGAAAGGTAGACACCAAAGGTGGATAAGTAGCTCATCACTGAAAAGGACTTAGTAAGCTCTCACATCAGAAGTGCCTGTCCTCTGAACATACATACATCTCATACATATAGGTAGATAAATAGAGATAGAGATAGGTCGGGATATACATAGAAATAGATAGACAGACAGATAGAGAGAAAGATAGACAGAATAGATTGGGAGTCATTGACAGAGAGATGATAATTAAACCCACTTTAAATAATCCTAGGAAGAAAGTGCCATTATTATACTCATTTTTATAGATGAGGAAACAGGCTGAGATGTTCAGTGACTTGCCTAGAGTTGTTTTTCTGAGGCAGAATTCACACCCAGGTCTTCTTGACTCCATCAATCTATCCACTATACCAGTGACAGCTAACCTTTTAGAGACTGCATGCCCAAACTGCAACCTCTGCACCGCATGTGATCTGCCCCCTTTCCCAAGACCAGGGGGAGGGGAGGAGGAAGCACTCCCATTGGGCTGCTGGGCAGAGGGGCAAATGATGTGAGAAATGTTCTTATGCATGAGTGGAGAAGGGGAGGTGAGTAGCCCCCTCTGGCATGCTCCAGAATGCATTCCATAGGTTCGCCAACACAGCACTCTACCATTAGGTAAGAGACTTGCATTTGCCCCCAGCTCTACTTTATTGCTTTAAAGCTATCCACTGAAATTTGCCAAAAGAAATAAAAGATCAGAACCACTTCTGTAGTAATAACACTGTAGTAATAACAGATCTAAACTGAATGTTTCCCTACCATAGAAAAGAACTGACTTGGGGATGAGAAGGCAAATGAGCCCTGATTTCATCTTGGTCTGGAAGGGGAGAAGACTTTTTTTTTCCAACAATTGCTAAATTCCTTGCTGAAGTGGGGTTTAATAAACAAATAAGTAGGGGCTTAATAAATGCTTGCTTCCTTTCCTTCCCTATTATAATTCATACAATTTGAAGAGAGCAGACTTTTCTGCAATTAAAAATATGTGCACTCAAAATTTTGTACCTTCATTATGTTGTCTTTTGTAACCTTAGACTTAGCAAAGTCCATGGCACATAATAGATGTTCAATAAAGTATTTGTTGAATTGAGTAGACACTAACAAGGACACAGTGGATAGAGCATGAGGTCCTAGATCCACCTTCGCTATGGAATTTGAGTTGGAGAGATTGAGAGGTCTTTCACTTTACCCTAGGGAAAAGGTGACACTGTCAAGAAATGCACTTGCAGAGGAACCAGTTTCCCATCTAGCTTCAAAAAATTGTTTTCAAGTATGGTTGGCATAGTAGTAACAACAATAAACGTATCATTTTAAAAAGATACTATTCCAATAAATCTCTCATGATTAAAAGATGCAGTTGGCTTCAATGGATAGTTATTAATTACCCTGAAAGGGTTGCAGTGCAATTCAATTGGATTCAATTCACTTTTATTAAGTGCCTATTATGGACCAGGCCTTGTACTTGCAGGATCAGGTTCTTAAATTCCAGAGTTTTCACTTTTTCATACTAGAATACACACACATGTATGTATGTGATGAATGGGTATGTTTACATAAATTCCATAAACATATCTGAGGATTTTTCTTTCTATCTATCTATCTATCTATCTATCTATCTATCTATCTATTTCTGTCTATGTATCTACTCATCCATCTATCCATCCATCCATTCACTATTATCTATCTATCTATCTGTCTATCTATCTATTTATTTCTGTCTATGTATCTATGTATCCACTCATCCATCCATCCATCCATTCACTATCTACTATCTATCTATCTCTCTATCTCTCTATCTATCTATTTCTCTCTATGTACCTATGTATCTACTCATCCATCTATCCATCCATTCACTATCTATCTATCTATCTATCTATCTATCTCTATGTATCTATGTATCTACTCATCCATCCATCCATCCATTCACTATCTATCCATCTATCTACCCTATCCATCCATCTATCCATTCACTATCTCTCTCTCTCTTTCTCTCTCTCTATCTATCCATCCATCCACTCATCCATCTATCTAACCATCTACATATCTATCTTATGCTTTTGGTTTTAAAGAGTGCTAGATGTTTAAAATCAAGGAGTGTGTGTGTGTGTGTGTGTGTGTGTGTGTGTGTGTGTTTGTGTTTTCATTACTTCTGTATAGTTTTTAGTTGTTGTTCAGTCATTTTAGTTGTATCTGACTCTTTATCACCCCATTTGGGCTTTTCTTGCAAAAATACTGGAATGATTTGTCAATACTTCTCCAGCTTATTTTATAGACGAGGAACTGAGGTACAGTTAGATAGCGTCACACAGTTAGGAAGTGTCAGGCCAAATTTGAACTAAGGAAGAAGATTGGGGTTTAGGTTTTATAAGATTATTCATGTACAAAAATGAACAACATCAAACCCAAACCCAAACTTCCTAATTCCAGACCTGGTGCTACTCTACCCATTATGTTCTTGTTATGTCTACTCAATTCGACAAATATTTTATGGAACATCTACCATGTGCCATGGGCTGTACTAAGATTTAGGCTTACAAAAGACAAAAATAAAATGGTCCCTTATATTCTACTGTATGTCTTTTATAAAAAACCCTTCCCTTCTGTCAGAATCAATGGAAGGTAAACAAGGTTAAATGATTTGTCCATGGTTGCACAGCTAGTGAGTGTCTGAGGCCAGATTTGAACTCAGGAAAATGAGTCTTTCTGACTTTAGGCCCAGCACTGCACCACCTACCTGCTAGTTCTTAGTACAATGGCTCATACACACAGAGACTCAATAAAAATAAGACGATGGGAACAATAGTGCTTTTATTCTCTGCCCCTCACTATTCATTAATTTTTATTTTATTTTATTTTTACCAGTTACATGTAATAAGAAATTTCTACACAAGTTTTCCAAAATTATATGATCCAAATTGTCTCCTTCCTTCTTTTTCTCCCCCTTCTCAGAGCTGGCAAATAATTTATCTGGGTTATGTATGTATTATCATGCAAAATATATTTCCATGTTGTTCATTTTTTATAAATGAATAATCTTATAAAACCCAAACCCCAAAACAGAAACCCAAATAAACAAGTGAAAAATCGTATGCTTTCATTTTTATTCCTATTCCAACTGTTCTTTCTCTGGAAGTGGATAGCATTCTTTGTCACAAGTCCCTCAGAATTAGCATGGATCATTGCATTACTGAGAGGAGAGAACTCTATCACATTTGATCATTCCACAATACAATAGTGATTTTATAAGTGACACATAAAAATTTGTTTCCAAGCATGCCCATTCTGAGCAAAGATACACACACACACACACACACACACACACACACACACACACACACACATACACACACACACACACAGAAACACTAGTTTCTTCAGAATTATTAATAATTGACATTTGTATAGCACATTAATGTCTGCAAAAGGGTTTTGGGTGGATTATTTCATTGAGAGCACAGAAAGCTTACGTGATTTGCCTGTGGTCAGTCGAGTGATCTCATTTACTGGGGAACAGAGAGAGAGAAAGATTTTAAGGCAGTGAGTGGAAAAGTCAGCCACATAATGAATGCCAACCATCTTCTAAGTGTCATTTAAGCCCACTTCACAAATCATAGATTCAGAGAAGGAAAGTACCCTAAGGGCCACCTAGTTCAATCTCCTAATTTTATAAGTGAGGAAACTGAGTTCCAGAGAAATTAAGAGATTTGTTCAAGGTCACCAGTTGGTAAATGGCAGTGCTGGGATTTGAACCCAAGGCTCTGACTTCACTTCCATTGCCCTAAACTTCTAGCTCTAAGTCTTTCTGTTCTACTACTCTGTAATGAACTTACAGTGAAACATCCGAAATTCAAGTCCAGTTCTACTACTTACTTGCTGGGTGAACTTGGACAAATTTTCATCATCTCTACTAATCTCTAATCACCTCAATTTCCTCGTTTGTAAATAGGAAAATCATCTGGGGACTATGTTTCTCACAGAGTAGCAATGAGGATTGAATGATATAATGTATATAGAGTACACAAAGCACAATACTAAACATCCAGGAGGTGATTAATAAGGGTTCATTGATAGACTGATTGATGTGAAGGGCTAGATCTATTAAAAGTTTCAAGGCCACAGAAGAGCAAGTGCGAACTATTATTATTCCCAATGATCACACTTTTCTCTCTGTGCCCAACCAAGTAAAGGTTTTCTTGACAGTGTGGACTCATCAGACTCATCAATCCTTTTGTAGATTAGGAATTCATTTTCACTTGGCCTCTTTAAAATTAGGTTAGACATTAAATTCTTCTAGGCAGATACAATGGAGCTTTTCAATGCTGAGAGTTTTGTGTGTGTGAGGAATGGATCTTCTCTAAGATAATTAGTAAGTGCTCCAGGCACCAACTGCATATTTCATACTTTATCCACTGGCATCAATCTGACGGCTGCATTTAAAAAAAAAAAAGTTGAGCCACCCTTTATTTATTTAGTGACTTTCTCAAGGAAAAGAGGTGGGGGAAGCTCAACGATGATATAATTTTAAAGTAAATTTCTCTGGAAGTGGGTAGCATTCTTTGTCACAAGTCCCTCAGAATTAGCATGAATCATGTTTTTCTTCCAACATTACCCTTTCAGGGGCAGCAAGGAAGGCTGGGCTTAACATTGATCTGCCATTTTAATTTCCTTATGGTGGTGGTTATCTTTACAAGTCTATCACCCTAGGAAATTAATCTGACATGAAATCTAATGGGGTCACCAGATTTCAGTTGACCTAAGGAGGGATGTGGAATACTCAGAGACAGCAAGGAAGAGAACTCTATTGTGCCCAAGAGTATGCATACCTTTCTAGTCATTTCAGAACAAGCCCTGCCATTGGACTAGCCCAGACTGATCTCCATTGTGCTACTCCACTGGGAAACAGCATCCAGAGTCAGTGTTCCATGATATCAGATTACAGTCCTCTGGAAGCTCATCTGAAACCTGGGTCAACTGATGCCATTGTCTGAATTTTAAGAGCTGTGATCTTCCTCATGCAGTATCACTCTGGCTCTCTGTGATTGATCTGATGTGGCTACTCTCTTTTAGCAATACAAACCTCAAACCTTCCATAACTTTAGGACATGGTCTGTGAAAGTTATAACTGAAAAATATGTTTCCCTGTCACCGTATGGCCAACGGTGGTGAACCTCTCCAAATGCAGTTAAGCTGATCCTCAGGAATGCATTCAACCTTGAAACATTTCTAGTTTGGTAGGACTTACTAGAGCTTATTATTCTCTAGTATAGCTTTTGAGAACTCAGGGTCCCCTTTGTGCCAAAGGTAAGGCACTTCTGTGAAAGCTCTTTATACTTATATGCAGTTGTTTCAGGGCTTTCTTGGCAAAGATACTAGATTCCTTCTTCAGCTCATTTTACACATGAAGAAACTGAGGCAAACAGGATTAAATGGGGGCCACCAGCTGGAAAATATCTGAGGTCAGATTTGAATCTTTCTGACTCCAGTCCTGGCACTCTATCCACTATATCACCTAGCTTTCCCCTGTATTTATAGGCATTTACTAAATTATTAGCATTTTTAAATAGCTTTTGGTCAGTTTGGTCAGAGATTGGTCAGTCACTCAATTATCAATGACCTTCCCTCAGTCTTGTTCTTTTTGGAACTCTCTTACTTCTTGACAATATCTAATCCTTTGGCTTCCATGATAGGATAATTATTTACCAGGGTCCTTCTGTGACAATTTATTTTTCAAATACTGTATTAATTCCTATATATTTGGGAGAATTACCGTGAATTCCTGTGCTGGGGATCTGGGTCAGAGATACCATCTAGCCTGCTACTTATCGCATTTTTTTCCCTTTGGAAATCCCAAAGGATGTCTTCCTTTTTTAACAGAATTTGGTTAATAAATGAAGGGGAGAAGGGTTCTTTTCCTATCCACCTGAGGGAATGGGGAGGGGTGAATAGGTTGATAGACCACCTCTTAATTAGTTATTACCAATTAAAGATGTCTTAGGATGTTCAAGGGAGGGGTTGAATAATGAACTCCTAAAAATCTATTTATTGAGCAGGATGGCCCAGTTCATATTGCAAGAGAGCCATGGAGATCTATATCACTTCATCAGTTATGATGCTGACCTAACCAATAAACCTGATATAACCAATAAACTTTTATTCTTGCCCCAAGATCAGTCTCTCGAGATAATTTTAATCATAACGCCTTACGAATTGGAGAGTTCTTTCCTTAAAAGGCCAAAGAAGCTATTCCCAAATTTTTATTGATCCAGGGGACTAAATCTCAGAGTTGAATCTCTGCTTTTTGACCTAGTTTCCTAGTACCTAAGGATATAGAAAGGTCCACCCACACGGAGTCACAGCCCTTTGGACTTGGCAGATGTCCAAAGACTCAGGGAGTCACCATACCCTACCCTACTGCCCAAATATGCTTCCATATTGAAGTGAGGAAGGTTAAATACTATAGAATCCTTGTTGAATAGCCTTTCTGTGCAATTGCTAAGTAAACCGTCTTTTGTTAACTGCTGAATGACCTAGGAGGGTTTCATTTCATTCTAATATCAAACCTAAATTAACAGAGGATTTGCCTGAATTAGGCCTGTCCTTTATAACTCTTAGGACATGACTCTTCTTCATCTTCTTCTACTTGTCTGACCTCTCCTCTCTTCTTCACTGATTGATGCTCTTCTCACCCCCTCCAAGTGTGGGTGGCTCCCAAACTCTGTTCTCAATTCTTTTTTCCCTTCTCTCTCTCTATTTTCTCCTTGGCAATCTCAATCTCTAAGATGGGTACAATTATTACATCCATGCAGAAGACTCCCAAATGTATTTATCCAGAACGTATCAACCAATCAATTAATCAATCAACACATTTATTATTTGCCAAATTAACTGACTTTTTTTTTCATTCCTTATCCTTTTTAAACTTAGAGGCAATAGGAATTCACTAGAGTTTACTGAGTAGAGGAGTGGTATGGTTAGACCTTCCCTTTGGGAAAATATCACTTCCTGTGATTCCTAACCTGTCTGCAATACTTGAAATTGTTGACAACCCTCTCTCCTGAATAAATCTCTCTTCTATGACTTTTTGTGACATATTTCTCTCAAGGCTTTCATCCTACTTCCTTTGGAACCTTTCTGATGCCTAGAAGGTTCTCCTTTCTCACATTTGCCTCTTAGAATCTCTAACAGACATCAAAAAACCTCTAGATATTTAACTTCTCTGATCCTCAATTTCTTCATCTATAAAATGGATACAAGACTAGCACTTACCTCATAGGGTTACCTTAGGCAGCTAAGTGGTGCAATGGTAGAGTTCCAGGACTGGAGTCAGGAAGACTCAGTTTTTGTGAGTCCAAATCTGACCTCAGTCATTTACTAGCTATGTGACCTCACTGGACAAGTCATTTAACCCTGTTTGCCTCAGTTCATCATCTGTAAAATGAATTGGTGAAGGACATAGCAAATCATTCTAGTATCTTTGCCACCAGAACACTAAAATAGGATCACGAAAAGTCAGACAACTGAAATGACTCAACAATAACAACTATGAGTGTACCTGAAGGCCTTGGCCTGAACCTTCTACCCATTTCTTTTTCTATTCTTTCACCCAGAGACCTCCTTACTTCCCACAGATTTAATTATCATGTCCATGTAGATGGTTCTTAAAACTATATAAATTCCTTGGCCTGATATGTTCATCACTAATGTCATCTAGTCTTTCTCCTTAGCTCCTGTCCTTGATCCCTAACTGCCTTTTAGACTGACCAAACACCCATGTAAGCATCTCAGACTCAACATTTACAAAACAGAACTAGTTATTATCCCCCAAAATATACCTCTCTTCCAAACCCCCCAATTTCTGTTGAGGGCACCACCATCTGTCCAGGCATCAACCTGGAATCATCCTGGACTACTCACTCTCACCCTACACATACTCTCAGTTGCCAAATCTTGGTTCTATTTCGACAGGTTCTCTCATACATCCCTTCTCTACCTTCACACTGCTACCATGCCTTAATCACCCAGACTATTGCGATAGCCTCCTGTTTTTCTCCCTAATTCAAGTCTCTTCCTTTTCCAATCCATCTTCCACAAAGCTGCCAAAGTGATTTTCCCAAAGGGAAGGTCTGACCATGTCACTCTCCTCAGTAAATTCCAGTGGCTTTCTATTGCCTCTGGGATAAAACAGAAATTCCTTTATTTTGACATTTAAAGTCCTTCACAGCCTGGCCCCCACCTCTCTTTCCTGTCTTATTGCATATTATTCCCCTTCCTATATTTTATAGCCTAGCCAAATTGGCCTTCTTAGGGCTCCTCATACATGACTCCCTTCTGTGTAGTTCTGTACTGGGTGTCCTCGGACCTAGAATGTTCTCCTTTCTCACATCTGCCTCTTAGAATCTCTTGTAGCCATTTAACAGCTAAGAACCACCTTCTCCAGATGTTTAACTCCGGGTTATTTAACTTCTCTAATCCTCAGTTTCTTCATCTTTAAAATGAGTACAAGACTAGCACTCACCTCATATGGTTGTTATTAGTTTCCTGATGTTCCCCTCTGCTAGTACCTACCCCAGGTGAAAAGAATTATCTTATATTTATTTTAAATATGTTTTATTGGTGGTAGTTAGACATCGAGCCGTACCAGCCTCTTCATTGTCCCTATTTGGAGTTTTCTTGGCAAAGATATTGGAGCAGTTTGCCATTTCCTTCTCCAGATAGATGAGGAAACTAAGGCAAATAAGGTTAAGTAATTTGCCCAGTGCCACATAGCTAGTGATTGTCTGAAATTAGATTTGAACCCATGAAGATCAGTTCTTTCTGATTCAAAGCCCAGTGCTCTATCCACTGTACCACCTGTAGCTCCCCTCGAATGTGCTTACATAGTACAACTTGCCCCATAAGTTCCTTGAGAGCCAGGATTGTTTCACTTCTCTCCTTGTATCCTCAGCACCTGGAACGGTTCGTGACATATGGTAAGCCCTAAATCAATGCTTACTAGGTGGTACTAAGCAGGCGCAATGCACTAGGTATTAGAGATACAAATATAAAAGAGAGCTCTTTTCAGAGCTCCAATTCCATATTTATGACGGCCTGCTAGACTTTTCACTTGGATGGCTAATGAGCATAACCAGTTCAATGTGGCCAAAGTGGAATTTATTACTTTGCTCAGCCCCCTCCCTGAAAGCCCACTTGTTCCATCCAATTCTCCTAATTTTTTCTGATGGCGCCATTTGTTGTCCCTTGTCATGCAGTCTTGAAATTTCCAAATCATCTTGAACCTTTCCTTCTTCCTTATTGCTAAGATTTGCCACATTCATTCAGCTGTTGCTTTATTGATTTAGTTATTTGTGTCTGTGCCACTATCCTTGTTTCTACCCTTATCACCTCTTGCAGGCTATCAAAAGAATTGCTTAATTGGTTTCCCTGTCTCCAGGCTCTCCCCTTAGTAATCCATCCTTCAGGAATTGCCAAATGAATTTCCTTTAAGTACAAGGCTTACCAAGCCACTGCCTTGATTAAAAAACTCAGGTTTTCCTATTGCCTGTAGGAAAAAATACACACTCCATGGCCTACCATGACAAATCCACCTTAGATAATTGCTAGAGTATGACCCTGGGCAAGTCACCCAACTTCTCTGACCCTCATTTTCTTCACCAATAAAATGGGTATAAGAATATATTTTGGGCAGTTGGGTGGCCCTGGAGTCAGGAAGACTTGTCTTCTTGAGTTCAAATGAACATTATGCACTTTCATTTTTAGGGAGAAGCAATAGAAATCTGGAGAGATTTCCCCTCCTAAAAGTCAGGGGTGAGAACTTGGAGGGACTCTGATTTGTGAACATTTATATAGACATGCTCTGAGGTACTAAAAACATTTTGAATGATTAGTATTAAAGTTTTTGTGACCTAATTAAAGAAAAAACCAACTTACTACCTGTATGACTCTGGGCAAGTCCCTTTACCCTATTTGCCTCAGTTTCCTCATCCGTAAAATGAGCTGGAGAAGGAAATGGCAAACCACTCCAGTATCTTTGCCAAGAAAACCCCAAATGGAGTCATGAGGAGTCAGTAATGACTGGTCAACAACAACACAGCACTGTTGTAAAGCTCAAATAAGATAGTATATGTAAAACATTCTGCAAGCTTTTTTTCATACTATTCTCTTCCTGCAATCTGTGCTCAGTCAAATTGAACTAATTATTCCCTACACTTGATATTCCATCTCGTTCTTTGGTGCATTCATTCAAGGCCAGCAAGTCTTCCCTCCACACCTTCGCCTCACGGAATCCTTATCTTCCTTTAAGATTCATCTCAGAAGTGCCATAAAGCCTTTCCTGAGTCATTGAGCTGGAGTTTCTATCAGTCTCTCTGGGTCTCTCCCGTCAAACGTCCTTTTATTAACTTTCCTGAAATATGTTCCCTCCCTTCTTCCCCTCTCCCAACTCCCATCTTGGCCTCACATCTGGTGGAATTTAAGCTCCTTGAGGGCAAGTTCTCTGGCTCTTTTTTGCCTTTGAATAGACAGGCAGGCTAATCACCCAATGCATTGCACCCAGATATTGAATAAATGTTTGTTAAATTATTGAACTGAATTTTTACACTCTGCATTTCAGCCAAATCTCATTCTGCCCTCTTTTTGCCCAGGATGTCTGGCTTGCCTGACACAAACACTCTCCTCACCTTCATCTTTTAAAATTCTTCCCTTCAGGGCATCTTGGGCAACTCAGGGGATTGAGAGCCAGACCTAAAGACAGGAGGTCCTAGGTTCAAATCTGACCTCAGACACTCCCTAGCTATGTGACTCTAGGCAAGTCACTTAAACCCCATTGCCTAGCCCTTACCACCGCAAAAAGTAAGAGTTTAAATAAAATTAAAATTAAATAAAATTCTTCCCTTCCTTAATGCTCAGTTCAGGTGCCAGCCTTTCATGATTCTAATCTTTCTTGGTCTGATTTTCTGTAGGAAAAAATAATGTGAAATCAAGGTAATAGGTTTTCAAAGCTATTACAACCCATCTCCATTTGGCGTGCCACCTATTTCCTAAATTGGAGGGCTGGTGACAAGTAGGTCAAATCAAAATGTAATCATGGAATTAGCACTTTTATAGGAACATGAATTTAAAGCTGGAAGAGGCTTGAGAAGTCATCTAGTTCATTTTACAGATGAGGAAACTAAGGCCCAGAGAGTTGAGTGATTTGTCAATTATCATGTAGATAGTAAGCGGTAGAATCCGGATTTGGATCCATCACCTCTTACTCCAAATCTGAAGCTTTTGTTGGTCAGTCACTTCAGATTCTTTGTGACTCCATTTGGGGTTTTCTAGACAGAGATACTGGATTGCTATTTCCTTCTCCAGCTCATTGTATTGTTGTGAGGAAGTTTACTTAATTATTATTTAGAATTCTCCAGCCCTGTCTGCTAGGTAAGTAAACTTCCTCACAACAGTATAGATAAGGAAACTAAGGCAAACCAGATTAAATGATTTGCCCAGGGTCACATAGCTAATAAGTGTCCAAGGCCAAATTTGAACTCGGGAAGATGAGACTTCCTAGACACCAGGCCCAGAACTCTC
Organism: Gracilinanus agilis; assembly: GCF_016433145.1. Taxonomy (NCBI): domain Eukaryota; kingdom Metazoa; phylum Chordata; class Mammalia; order Didelphimorphia; family Didelphidae; genus Gracilinanus; species Gracilinanus agilis. Next base: position 359,016,643 of record NC_058133.1, read on the forward strand.
TCCACTGTGCCACCTAGCTGCCCAATCCATAGCTTACTACTTACTATATACTACGCTTGCTCCAATAACATTTTCATCTGTCTTTTCTGACACACATTTACCTGTTCATTTAGAAAATACTACATATCAGTAATACAATTTTGTTTTTATTTATTTATTTGTTTGTTTTTTAAACCCCTACCTTCTGCCTTGGAGCCATGGCAGAAGATGGTAAGGGTAGGCAATGGGGGGTCAAGTGACTTGCCCAGGGTCACACAGCTGGGAAGTGTCTGAGGCCCAATTTGAACCTAGGACATCCCGTTTCTGTCTGGCTCTCAATCCACTGAGCTACCTAGCTGCCCCCAAGTAATACGATTTTAAACCTAGAGACTTTTGCAAGTTTTTAATGTGCTTCCTGTGGTGAAGCTCCCTGCACACATACTAATTAATGTGGGTAAAGCAATAGTGCCCCCTCTGAATTAGAGATCTTGGCCTAATGAGAAGTGGCTAGAAGGTAAATCCTTTCCCTGTTTGGACAGGTTTCTTTAAACCATGGATTTCTATAACCCAGTTTGTTTTTGTGCCTTACGGGTGGGCTTACCTATTTTAAAATGTGCCCTTATTTTTGGTAGTTAAACCCAAATCTTCCTAAAACATGACCAAGCAGGGGGAAGTTTGGTGCTTGGCCTAAAATACAGCTGGGTATGCCCACATTTAGATTCTGCAGAAACATCCAGCTGGGAAGACTAAATTTAGCCCTGAGCCTCCAATAAGGCCAGCTTGTATATGTCACAAACTTCAAATGCTGTCTTGACCCCCAAATCTGTAAGGAATAAAGACTTGGACTCTTTCTACATGATGTTTACTTTTAAAAGCAATTCACTTGATCTGCTAATATAAATAACAAGTGGAGAAACAGTTTCCCTATTTCATTTAGATGAGATCATTAGTTATTTCAACAGAAGCCCAGGACCTTAACCTTTTTCATGTTCAATAACCTTTGGCATTCTGGTGAAGTCTATGAAGGCCTCCTCTCAGAATAAGGTTTTTAAACCTATTAAATAAAATGTGTAGGATGACAGGAAACTAGTTGAAATAAAAATGTGTTGTTTTTTTTTTTCCCAGCCAAGTTCACAGACCTTAGTAAATATATCTGTAGGCCCATTGGAGGTCCACGGACCCCAGCCCTGTCGCTCTGGGGATATTGGCCCTGTCTCAGCTCTGGTGCCTCTGAAGATACTGATGGCCAGAACTGATGTCTAAGTGTCTGCGGAGGCTATGGTGCTCTTCTGGGCAATTTTGCTGAAGCTATCTTTGCTGCCACCTCCAAAAACAACAGTTACCCAGCTCCCAATCTGTGGAAAGAGACTCTGTTCATTATTTCCCGATCAGGGAATCACCAACAATTTTGTAAAGGCTTATATTTGAATGCCTGTCCAGAGAATCCAGGCAGCTGCTGCGGCTTTTACACAAATGTTTTTGCATAAACAAAGAATTAGGTAAACTAGGATGGATTTAAAAAAATTTGAAGGAATAACAGCTACTCCTAGTGAATTCATCAATGAACTGGACTTACCAGCAAGGAATTTTACTTCTGGCCTTCCTCATAATTTTCTTTGCCATCATGAGGGTGATATAATCCCATTTTCCTCTGGTCATTAATTTACTCATGTCTAAGACATATTGAAATACAATCTAGATGAGATTAAATCATTTTTGATGCTTAGACATTCAGTCATGCCCAATTCTTCATGACCCAATGAATACAAGCTCCTTCTATTCTCAGTGTCTCTCAAAGTCTGGCCAAGTTTGTGTTCATTGTTTTTTATGACACTATTTATCCATCTCAACCTCTGCTGCCTCCTTCTCTTTTTGCCTTCCATTTTCCTCTACATTTGGGTCTTTTTCAATGAATCCTGCCTTCTCATTATGTAGCCAAAGTATTTAAACTTCAGCTTCACTATTTGACTTCCCAATAATTAGCCCGAGTTAGTTTCTTTAAATATTGACAGATTTGATCTCTTTGCTGTCCAAGAGACTCTCAAAAGTCTTCTCCAACACCACATGTTTTGAAAGCGTGGATTCTGCAGCACTCAGCTTTCTTTATAGTCCAGCTCTAAGAACTGTCAAATAGAAAGATGTGCCTATAAATGAATCTTCTCAGAATGAGCTCTTTTAATGTGACCTCATCGGAGTTTAAAAACAAAACACTCCCGCTACCACCATCAGCGACAAAACAAAGTCATGTAAAACTGAATTGCCTTCCTTTGCAGCTGCGTGACAAAAATAATTTTGCAGACTATTTCCATTTATTCTGGTTCAGTGGAAGGTAAAATACGGGCCACAGTCAGTCATTGCAAAGATGAAGTGTATTCTAAGTTGCTTCTCTGGCCTCAGACTCTTTTCTGTATTATTTTTTTTTCTTGCTCATAGGAAAGAATCCACCAGTTCTGCTGTATCCTATGTACCCTCTCCAGAAAGGAAAGGACTTGATGATCAGTTCTTTATGTCTATAGACTGATTATATTTTAAGCAGGCTGCTAGGTGGCACAGTGGATAGAATACTGGGTTTGAAACCACTCTGGTATCTTTGCCAAGAAACTCCAAATGGGGTCAAGAAGAGTCAGACATGACTGAAACAAATAAACAACAATGTGTTTTTCATTGACAGAAACCCTACTATAGTACAGCTTTTAAATCACATTGTTTTGTGGAATAATGCATAATATGAATCGGGGCAAGAGTGTGATAATACATATTTAATAACCAGCTCTGCCCCCCCCCAACTTTAAGTTTAATCTGCTTTATTAACATTTTCTCCATCATTTTCTTGTCTAGACAATCAACAAAACTAATAAATCAAGCCATGATTTATAGCATTTGTAGAGTTTCCTTTCTTTTCTTTTTTTTTTTAAACTCTCACCTTCTGTCTTAGAATCAATACTGTGTATCCATTCCAAGGCAAAAGAGTGATAAGTGCTAGGCAATCAAGGTTAAGTGACTTGCCCAGGGTCACACAGTTAGGAAGTGCCTGGGGCCAGGTTTGAACCATTGGATCTCCCAGCTCTCAATCCATTGAATCACCTACTTACCCCCATGTTTATAAATTTCTCAAGTGTAAAAGCCAATACTGAAAATTTAACAATTAGCTGTTGGGAGCCAGTAAGAGCTGGTTCCAACATACCTCTGATAGGGGTTCTGTGAGATAGTATCAATGCTAGTAATATTTTCCCTTGAAAATGATAACTAGAAAACCAGTGCATATCTGTTAAACACTGTATACATATTACATGTATATATCATATATACACATGTGTATATACATACATAGGTATATACATGTGTGTATGCATGTGGTTAAAAGAGGTTGAATAGCATAGGAGACAGAGAGTGGACCTGGGTTCAAGTGTTGCCTCTGACATATACACTGGCTATATGACTTTAGTCAGGCAACTTTGTAAAACTGTGAATTTTGGAAGGGTTACTGATACATGTCCATGGAGAGAGTTTCTCTACCAGATTTTCCCTACTGATAAAATTGTAGGTCTAGACCAGTTTTCCTTCCCTACAAAGTGCTTATTTAAATGACATAAAAAATAGGTTTAATTTCCTCTTTTTTTGCTTCAAAATTTCTCCAACCTCCTCTTCTGCCCATACCCCCAGCCTCAAATTTAAAAGGTCCCATTAATACATTTCAAGGCCAGAAGTATTCTAAGGGAAATTCTGCTTGGGTAACACTGTTTTTTTGGGGGGGGAACCTGCTAAATTCTTTGTAGATATGAAATATAATTATAAACTATAGCAATAGAGCAAATGAAATGGTTTAACTTTGCTGTGAGACCTGGAAAGAGAAGACAGAGACCACTAGTTTTTTTCCCCCTAACTTTAGGTAGTAGAAAAATTATGAAAACAATTTAATTTAAAAGTTATCCCTGAAAAGGAATAGTGCCCGGGCTAGAAAGCAACAAATCAGAAGAAGAACTTGGTAAATGAAAATAAAAGGAAGCTTATTGTGTAACAATACTACTAAAATGTCAATGCTATTCCTGGAGGTGTACACAGGCAATCACATGCCATAAGGAGAGAGGTTATAGTGTCATCTTCCTTAGCCAAAGGGATCTGCTCTTCTAAATATGACATTTGATTTCTGTCTACTTATCTGTTGCACACAAGTTGTTTATGTGACATATGGAATGGGACAAGGTCATAAGACCTCGGGAATAACCATGTCCATTGTTAGGAACACAGTGTTCTAGGTACATAAGCAACTTGGGGGCTATCCCACGTGGATTTTAATATATTGGTTAGAAATATTGGTGATATATGAGCAAAAGATATCAATAAAATTTATTTTTAAAATTAGAGTACATAACACTCATGCATACACACAAAAGAGGGCATGTGAGAGTGGATAATAAAGTAAAAAAAAAGTTTTTTCTGCTCTAGGAAAAACATCTGAAAGGGTACTTATTATTATTTAATTATTATTAAATAATGCCTGACTCAGATAGTGTTACAGGAATTCATTGAGAGCCTAGAGAGGTAGAAAGAAAGAATGTTGGACTTGAAGATGAGAGATTTGTACTCAACTTCTGGATCTGACTGGCTACCTATATGACCTTGACCAAAATAATTTAGGAAAAAACCTAATAGCTCACATTTTTTTAGTGCTCTGAGAAGGCCTCTTTCTGATATGGTATTATTAAAATTTCTAAGTTTAACTTGAGGCTCAAGTTTGTCCTTCAAATATCTTTCTTCATTACTTTGTTGCTAACAGACTCGAGGAATGCTTTTTACATCCTCCTTCCCTAGAGCATCTTCTATTTTAGGGTGATCAAAATGTGAGGTTGTAGGTCCTATCTTGCCTGGTAAATAAGAGCCAGCTTAGGCCAGGTCTAACTTCAGACCGCAGGACAGAGTCCTTAACTTCTGCGTTGGAGTGAACAGACAATGTCATTCCTAACTGGATGGGATTTGATCACAGGACCAGGATGTGTGATTTTCCATCATCAATCAAGGAATTGGGGAAGCTATTTACTTCACCAAATACAGATCTTTTTGGGCTGCCTAGAGGAAGGGCAGAATGATGAACTTCCAAGATACTGTATATCTTGGTCTTTGATCACTAAAATCACTGACCCATTAACATAATGGTTATTGCTAGCCTGATCAATACATTGATTTTTCTGACCTGGAACCTAATCTCTTGGAATGTTTAATCATCACAGCTCACAACAACCCTGTGGGATAGGCAATGTAAGCCTTATCCTCATTTTTTTAAACCCTTAACTTCTGTATATTGGCTCATAGGTGGTAGAGTAGTAAGGGTGGGCAATGAGGGTCAAATGACTTGCCCAGGGTCACACAGCTGGGAAGTGTCTGAGGCCAGATTTGAACCTAGGACTTCCCGTCTCTAAGCCTGACTCTCAATCCACTGAGCTACCCAGCTGCCCCTAGCCTTATCCTTATTTTTACTGAGGTTTAGAAAAGTTAAGTGACTTGCCCACAGTGAAATGGTATAATGTGTAGAGTATTGTACTTGGAATCAGAAAGATCTGAGTCCAAATCCTGCTTCAGCCACTTGCTAGTTTTGCAACCCTGGACGTAAGTACATAACCTCTCTCAGCCTCAGTTTCCCCATCTGTAAAACAGGAATAAAAGCATCTACTTCACGGGGTTATTTTGAGAATCCAATGGGCTATCATATATACAATATACATATATTATATGTAATACATAATATATACATAATGTTTTTGCAAACTTTAAGGTGCTATAGAAAGGTTAGCCAGAACCATTATTTATCAGTGATCCCACAGCTAATAAGTGTCAGAGACAGAGTCCAAACCTAAGTCTTCTAACCCCACTCCAGCGGTCTTTTCATGACCCCACACTGAACCATTGCCTCCTCATCTGAAAACTCTGGTTAACAATCCCTTTTACTCTCTACCTCTCCCCATTGTTATAAGAATAAAAAGAAATAATGTAAGCTGTGATGTACTTAATAAAACTTAAAGCTCTAACTAAAACATAAGCCAATATCAAACTTGTCTAATGATCATCCAGCACACACTGCCAAGGCTGTCTGAAGGTTCTGAAACAGCTGTCTCCTTCACCTTGCCTTTTGGAACTGAGTTAGTAACAATGACTCAAGTCAATTCCGTTCCACAAATATTTACTGCCTGCTTTGTGTAAAGAATTGCTATGTGCAAAACAAGACCATAAATATATCTGTAGGTTTCTTTGGATTAGGGCCCAGGCTCTGCTTTAGTCTGTTCCACAGTTAGCTTCCAGATATATACAGCTCTTGGGTGACTCAGAGGAAAAGTCCAATACAATACAGGCACAAAAAGTAATAATAATAAATTCCTTTTGACAACAGCAAACTCCATTGCATATTACCTAGTATTTTGAATTAGCAGGAGGTTAAAAAGTAGGGTAGCGGGAGGCAAATTGTAGAGAATCTATCTTTAAATACATTTCTGTTCATTTGCTAAGTGTAGTTTTCATTTATTGCAACATTTAATAATAGACTAGCAATAAGCAGTGTAACATGTGCTCTCAATATGGGGCTCTGCTTTTGAGGAGAGCCTTCTCAAAAGTGGTGTAATCAGACTGGAGCATTTGAGGATGCCCAGGCCCTACACAAAACTTCTACCCCACTTTCTAGCCCTCCCCTGTACTTAAATTTTAAATGTTGTCATCATGATTTGTAGAATTCCCCCAAAACAAAATGGCTTCATAGCGTCCAGCTGCTAAATTGTACATTTTGTGTTCTTTTTTAAAATTACTATTTCATAAACGAATCCTAATATTTTCAAGGAGGGCAAATTGTCTCCACTTTACTATATTTTATTAGGACAAAAATCTTACACTATGGTAGGGTGCCTTACTTTCTCTTCTTTTTTAAATGAAAATGAAAATCTCATCTCTCCTCCTACCTGACACTGGAAAGTCACAGGGTACCTGTTATTATAGTTCAGGGAAACAATAAACACATTTGAAAATTATTGTTAAAAAAAAAACTTTCTCAAGCTCTTAAAAAGCAAATATCTGTAAAGCCATTATATTCCTCTAAAATATACAAAACCATTCAGCCATGAACACAAGCCTTGAGAACATTTGATTCCTTAATAAACATCTCTATTGTTTAATTTAATCATCTTGTCTTGTTTCAGTTCCTTGGAATTAGAATTTTTTAAACTCCTTTATCTGGGGGCAAGAGGTGGAAAAAACAACATTCCATCTACAAAGGACTTGGGTAAAAATTCACTGAGTGGATCATTAGAGAAAAAAGAGCGAATGGCAGAAATGAATTTTCTCAAAGTTATAATTTGGGTTCCCTTCAGATTTACAAACACAGACCCTTCAAATAGGGCTCTTCCTGGAATTGGTTACTGGGGGAGGTTGTGAAATAACGTTCTCTTGGGGGAGGGTATCTTTTGAAATGGAACAGGTCATCCTTTGCCTGAAATAATTTAGATGTGACTCTTCGGAAAGCAAGGCAAGTGGATGGATTTTCTAAATGTTGGAAGAGTTGGAACTCTTCCGTATTGCTTCTGTCATTCTCTGGTATACAATTGTGGTAAGGTCTGAACACGATGGTTCAGGCCTACAAGGAGAATGTGTCCATTATCATGAAGATGCTTTATTCTATGGCGTTACTAGAGATGTCTTTTAGAACAGTTAGGTTCCAGGGAAAAACAATTTTAAAAAATCATCACAAATACTTCCCTCTTTCCACTCCTTCCAATGACTTCTCTGGGTCCTTTTCAGCCTAGGGTGCTGCTAATTTGTGTGTTGTGGGATTCATCTATTCTAGAAGAAATGTATTTACTTATAAAGGTTTTAATGGACCATGGTAAAACTCACCTGCCTGGCTTTTGAGGTACTCCATAATCTGGCAGTATTACTCTACTTATCCAAACCTATTTCTTAATATCCCACAACCTACATATGCTCTGTCTGCATTCATCATTGTTTCCCCCAGAGACCATGCTTATTTTTCCTTTGCTTGGTATGGAGGAGGGGAAACATACAAGATCTGAGATTAGACTAGAAGGATAAGGTTAGGGGGTCTCAATTCAATTATATTCAACTCAGCAAATAGTTATTAAGCGCCTACTATGTGTACAAGGCAAAACTGACTCCCAATTAGCTATCAACGTGCCTGTTAAATCTCCTCAGTAGAGTGTAAGCTCCAGGAGGGCAAGAATTATTGTATCCCCAAGAACCTTGTTTTCCATTCCAAATTTTGATTCTCTTCCCTCCAATACGACAAATTCTCTTTCTCCTTTCCTTTCCTATCCATAGTAAATAGTTCTTATGCTTCATTCAAGGTTAAGTTAGCTTTTCTTTCCATGAAGGAATTAGTCATTCAAGTATTCAAAAAAACATTTAAGAGCCAGGCACTATGTTAAGTGCTGGCGTTACAAAGAAAAGCAGAAACATAATCCCTGCCCAGACAGAACTCATATTCTAATGGAGAAGATTACAGGCAACTGACTATGTTATGTTCAGTTGTGCCTGATTCTTTGTGACCCTATTTGGAGTTTTCTTGGAATAGATACCGTAGTGGTTTGCCATTTCCTTCTCCAGCTCATTTCACAGATGAGGAAACTGAGGCAAACAGGGGTGAAGTGGCTTGCCCAGTGTCACACAGCTAGTACGTGTCTGAGACCAGATTTCATCTCAGGAAGGAGTCTTCCTGGCTCCAGGCCTGGCTGACCTAACAACCACATACTACTTAAAACATATATATACAGAGTAGATGATGGTAATCTCAAAGGGAAAATCCTGGGGAGAGGCAGTGTTGGAAGAAAGGGCATGTGGAGAATAACCAGGAAAGACTTCCTGCAAAAGGTGGGATTTGAGCTTAGAAGGAAGCCAGGAAAGCCAATAAAAGGCATACCTCAGAGATATTGAGGGGTCAGTTCCTGACTACCTCCATAAAGGGAATATTGCAATAAAGTGATTCCCAAAAGTTTTGGTTTCCCAGGACATATAAGAGTTGCATTTATACTATACCATAGACTATTAAGTGTGTAATAGTATTATATCTAAAGAAATAATGTACATACCTTAATTTAAGAGTACTTTATTGCTAAAAAATGCTAGCCATCACCTGAGCCTTCATGGAGTTGTAATCTTTTTGCTGAGAAGAGTGGTAAGGGTTAGGCAATGGGGGTCAAATGACTTCCACAGGGCCACACAGCTGGGAAGTGTCTGAGGCCGGATTTGAACCTAGGACCTCCTGTCTCTAGGCTTGACTCTCAATCCACTGAACTACCCAGCTGCCCCCTAAAATACTATTTTTAAAGGCAATATAGGCACCTGGTAGCACAGTGAATAGAGAACTGGTCATGTAGTCAGGAAAATGCATTAAAATATAGGCTCAGACATTAGCTGTGTGACCCTGGAGCAGTCACTTAACCTCTTATTTCCACAGATGTAAAATTGGGATAAGAGCACCTACCTTCCAGAGTTGTTGTGAGGATCAAATAAGATAAGTATTTGTAAAATGCTTAATACAGTGCCTGGCACATAATAGGCTCTATATAAAGACTTATTTCTTCCCTCTCTCTTGTCCTCCTCCCACTGAATGATTGGAAGGCAGAAATTTCTTATCTTTTTACTTTTTGTCTTATTGCACTAAGATTTCCTTCCTAGCCTTGAAAAAAAAATTATAACCACTTCACAAAAGAAAGTGTTGCAGATTCTCCCAGTTGTTAGTACTCTGGCTCCACCCTTCCAAGAAAATAAAATTACTTTGTATTTATTTTGTGGGCAGCGTGGTAGCACAGTGGATAGAATTATGAACTGGAGTTAGATCTTCCTGTGTGACCCTGGACAAGTCACTTCAGCCTGTTTGCCTCAGTTTCCCCATATGTAAATTCCACGGGGAATTGCAGAGGGAGATAGGCTAGATCTGGTTCTGTTCACTTTTAGTGTATGATCACTTTCACCAGGTAAGTAAACAGAACCAGGTCTAGCCCATCTCCCTCTGCAATTCCCTGTGGAGACTGTGAACTTCTATCTTTTGGGTGAGCACAACCTTCCCTGGGCCCATGTCCTAGGCCACCCCCTCACTTCAGGGACCAAAAACTTCCCTGAAATGCCAGATGTTCCAAGCCACCTCCAGAGAGGGGCTTGTGAATAATTCAATAAGTTAGAGGTGAATGGTCCTGAGCCATGTAGTTCATCTCTCCCTGCTATTTAGGAGCTAATAAAAGCTGTTAAAACCAACACCATAAGATTCTTTCTCAGTTGTCTTACTCTCCTCCCTACCCCCACTCCCCACTCCCCTACCCCCACCCCCACCCCAGCAGGGGGTGGGAGTAACAGAAGGAAAAACTTTTGCCTGCCACTCCTGGTTTTCAAACAAAGTTTATCCTCCCTCTTTCTAGCCCTTCACTGGCAACTCCTCTGTTTCCATTCCCCTCCTTGTGCTATTAATTAACAGACATGAATCACAAAGAAATTGTGATCAATCATAGTTTTATAGGAAACAAATGAGGAGTCAGAAACAGCTTAAAGGAAAGGGAGCACATAGAAAGTGCCTTCCAGCTGCAGACATGAAAGGGTCTTGGGGAGAGGAGTTAAACCTTCGAGGTCCTTTCCATGAACTTCAAGGAATGACAACAGCTAGCAGCTCCAGTCTATTGTAGTCACTCTCAACAGGGTTATTTTTCTATCCAGCAGAGGTCTTGGCCCCTGGAGCCAAGCCTGCAAGATACCCAGACACCAGTTTCTGAGCTCACAATTTATTGCAAAATCCTGGCAGGGCTTTTTCTCTCTTTCTCCAACCAACCACTCCTGTCCCCAAACTTGCTCCTCTTCAAAAGCCAACACGCAATGAACTTCAGGCTCAGCTTCCTCAACTCAATCTCTTCCCAATTTAGGATGTCCATATACAGACTCTGGCAAAAATCCCTTTTCAGTAATCCCGAGAATACAACGCTGTAGTTAGGACTTTTGTTGTCATCTCATCTGATTCTTTGTTACACCTTCTTGGGGTTTTCTTGGCTGATCCTGGAGTGGTTTGCCATTTCCTTCAACAGCTCATTTCACAGATGAGAAAACTAAGGCAAACAAGGTTACGTGACTTACCCAGAGTCACACTGCTAGTAAGTATCTGAGGCCAGATTTGAACTGAAGTCTTCCTGATTCCAGGCCACTCTATCCACTGGGCCACCTACCTGCCCACCAATGTTGATAACTATTCCATTATTATTCTCAAAACTCTATACATATCCTTCAGTCCCCACTTATGGTCATCTGACATATGAACTGAATGGTAGTCATCTGTCATTAAATATTACCAAAGCTTAATTTAGTTCTTACTTGCAAATGAATATATATGTATATATGTATTATATGTGCATGTATATTCCCAATATTTTTTCCTACAACCCAACGGACTGTCTTATACAATTCACTTTAGAAACAATTACTCTAGGAACCCAATATTGGTGTCAATCATAAAGATTTCCTAAAGAAATTTAGTAAAAATTAGCTACTATAACAAAGAGAATCAAAAAGCCTAGAAACAGCCTTGATCCTTTTGTCAAGAGAGACCTGGAAGCTAAGGGCAATGGCAGTTTAAAATATAAATTCATTTGGAAAACTTTATAATCAATTAATAAACCATTTAAGAAATATTTGTTAAGTATCTATTATGCACCAGGTGGTAGCTAGGTGGTATAGTTGATAGAGTCCCAGGTTTAGAGTCAGGAAGAGCCTCAGACATTTCTTATTTGTGTGACCCTGGACAAGTCACTTAACCTTGTTTGCCTCAGTTTCCTCATCTGTAAAATGAGCTGGAAAAGGAAATGGCAAAGCATTCATAATCTTTGCCAAGAAAACCCAAAACGGTCATGAAGAGTTGGACTTGGCTGAACAACTACAACAACAAAACACTTCTGAAAGTCATGCTAGGGGCTAGAGCTACAAGTACAGAGAATAAAACAATCCCTACTTGTAAATGAGCTTGTTTTAATGGAGAGACAATGAATTTGCATACAAAGATTTAGATCATGAATGAATAGCTAAATACACATTTCTATACACATATGTATTTATGCATATACAAACATACACAAAGTAGCTGCTCTTACTCAGTCCTTTTGGTCAAGATCAAACAGGGTTAAGCGACTTGCCCAGGGTCACATTGTTAGTAAATGTCTGAGGCTTGATTTGAACTTGGGTCTTCTTGACTCTATTCTCCATTGATTCATCTTGTAGCTTCTTGGACCTTAATGTTAACCAAAGAGGTGGCAGATGAAAATATCCATAATTACTCCACAAACCACCTAGTCACCACAAAGTAGTTAAATGCAAGTGATTTGAGAGGGAGGGCACTAGCAAATTGGTGGGGATGGTGGTAGATCAGAAAAGGTTTTAGGCATGGGGGCAGCTGGGTAGCTCAGTGGATTGAGAGTCAGGCCTAGAGACAGGAGGTCCTAGGTTCAAGTCTGACCTCAGACACTTCCCAGCTGTGTGACCCTGGGCAAGTCACTTGACCCCCCATTGCCCACCCTTACCACTCTTCCACCTATGAACCAATACACAGAAGTTAAGGGTTTAAAAAAAAAAAAAGGTTTTAGGCAGAAGATGAACCGAATTCCAGAGGGCATAGAGAAACAGTGGGTGAGGCTGGATTAGAAAATAGGTAGGGTAGATTTGAGGGAGATGATGGTGAAAGAATATAGGAGGGGCCTGGGGAGTTTTCCCCTAACTGATTGGTGATTAATCATTACAGGGGCAAAGAGAAAAACAGGAGAAGCCATGATAGTGGGTGCCATGTGGGCAGGGAAGTTCAGTTTCCCTGGGAATTGCAGAGAGAGATGGACTACATCTGGGTCTATTCCTTTACCTGTGTGGCTCCTTAGTGGGGGGTGAGGCATTGGGGGCAAAGGGGAGAGTGCTAGCCACCAGTAAAATCTGAGTTAGGGTTTAGTCTGGGATCTGTTGGGTTCAGATGGGTGTTCCCACCCCCTTGAGAAACAGTGGAGATAATTTTTTTTCTATAAAGCTTGGCAATTGACCCAAATAAGCAAAGTCATCATGAGGGCATTTGAGGATGAAACTGGGAGGAAAACAAACAGATGAAAAATGGAAAAGATCTATAAAGTTTTTTTCTAACACACTTTTTCTACCATCAAGAACAGAGGAGCCACACATTTCATCTCTAACAATAACTGCCTACTGTGTTATATAAGGAAACAGAAACAGTACTAGAGGAAAAATAAAAAGATGGGGGAAGCAGCTGGACAGGGCCATACTGAGCAGATCTATGCTTTGGGTGACATAACTTAAAGGCCTTAAAAAGAGGAAAATACCAAAGATTGAGGGGGAGGGGAGAAAAGGACAGAAATAAGCATTTATTACCAAATATTTATTAAGATAATTAAATATTATCACATCTACAACATCTCTGGGAGGTAGGTGCTATTATTATCTCCATTATATATTTGAGGAAACTGAGGCAAATAGATTAAATGACTTGCTCCTGGTCATACAGTAAGTATCTGACTGGGTTTTGAACTCAGGTCTTCCTGACTGGAGGCTCAGTGCTCTCTCCACTGTGCCACTTAGCTACCTCTTGGACTTTAACTTTACCCCAAAAGGTGGTGGCAGAGAAAATATCAGTAATCCCTAACCCGTGTGCTTACTTTCAGATCTATATAAAATTGCATAATTTGCATTAATCTACATCTATATCAAGGGCATCCTTGATGAAGGTATTATTAGAAGGGAATAGGCAAGCTTTCAGAAGTGGTATTACACAGGAAGTTACACCTTTATGGTTACACAATACAAAAGGGTAGCAAATAGATGATCCCACTGTGCTTACTGGTGGTTAATTCCTTTTTGAAAAGGCATTTGCTTGGCGAGAATCAGATACTTTCTCCAAGGCTCTCCTCTAATAAGGCGTCTCCCATATCCAGTGCTTGTGGCACTGCCCAGATGGTGTGACTAGCAAGATGCATGATGGGGGGCGGGGGGGGGGGGGAGGCCCGGCAGAGGCCATTGGGGCTGATAAGAAAGGAAGGATGCAAAGACTGAATGAGGAATATTGACAAAGAATCCCGAGATTAGGGAAGGATTAATGTTGATTAGGCTGAGCCCGCCTGCTCTTCTCCCTCGTGCTGTTTGCCTGTGGAAGGGACTCTGTTAGCTGGGACAATGCTACCTCCTTGTGGAGAAACCCAACGGATTTTGCTCCAATACTGCAGAGAAAATAGGATTGCTAAAAACACAAGTATGATCTCAAGTGCAGGAGTCTGCTGAGGAGTCGCTGAGGAAAGGTGAAACTGAGGATGGTGCCAGGAGAATGAAATCGCCTCTGGCAACTTTGGCAGCATCAGCAGGGTTGAAGACCCAGAGGGGTTTCTGCATTTTTCAGCACAGCCTCAGTGGCCTCACTGCTCTAAGTGAAAATTCAGTTGATCAGCTCTTGGCTGGAAGAACTTGTTAAATGAAGGTACTGGGTTTTGTCCTCCTGGCCCCTCAGGGGGTTGAAGTGGGCACTGAGTGAACACTGTAGGTAGGGGATGCCCTTGCTGAGTTATCACGTATTAATGGGGTTGCTTCTTTTATCATATGTTTAAACATTTTCTAGAAATAATGACCTTGATAAAAAAGGGTTTCAGTGAGACCCACTACAAAGGTATGGAAGGGAGGGTTAGTAAATCTAACCCATGGAGAGAGAGAGATTCTAAATACAGATGTTGGAAGGGCAGGTGCAGCCCCTATAGGGGGGAGCTAACCGGGGAATGACAACCCGCTGATGCCTGGAACGTGGGGCTGATTGTGTTGAATATTACAGTGTTCTCCGAGGTCACGCATGTGCATGCCGAAATCATATAAAATTCCTCACAATGCATGAGTTAATCAATAAGCATTCACTCTGCATCAGACTCTGAGTTAGGGGCTGGTTGATGATGAGGACAACTTTGGCAAACCCTCTGATCATTCATTTCAAGAGAGGATAAAATAGGGGCACCCACAGTGACCAATGGTGTTTGCAACTGTAATGTTGGAGGTCCAGTGCAGTCACTGAACTGACTGTATTAGGCCCTACAACATTAGGAAACCTCCTGAATGGGATCCCTCATCACTCAAGAAAAAGTTTAACTTAACTATTCACATAGGAAAAACAAAGCGGATGAAGAGTGCCTATTGCTCAAACTATGATATATAGTTGAATTCACAACAGAGTTCACCCATTGGTGACTATTATCTCTGACAGACACTGCATATGAAAAATAAGCTAAGTGAAGTCAGCTAGGTGGCTGGGTGGATAGAGAGCCAGGCCTAGAGATGGGAGGGCCTGAGCTCAAATCTGACCTCAAACACTTCCTAACTGTGTGAACCTGGGCAAGTCATTCAACCCCCATTGCCTAGCCCTTACCACTATTCTGCCTTGAAACCAATACAGAGTATTTATTCTATGTCAAACAGATTTTTTGAAAAAGAAAGAAAGAAAATAAGCTAGGCCAGAAATGAACAGGAGGAGAATAGGTTGGGTTGGCTCTGGTAAAATGCCAATTTCTTTTAATTACCCCAAGTTTCTCCTTGAACCAAAAGCCTATTTTATTTAGAACTCTTACCTTCTATTGGTGTAGGTTCCAAGGCAAAAGAGCTATAAGGGCTAGGCAATGGGGGTTAAGTGACTTGTCCAGGGTCACACAGTTAGGAAGTATCTGAGGCCACATTTGAACTTAAGACCTTCTGTTTCCAGGCCTGACTCTATCCACTGAGCTACATAGCTGCCCTATCCTATTTTTTTAAGACACCAAAAGTCTTCTTGGCAAAATTGTATCGGTTTGAGACACTGAGTAGCAGTCCCCAAAATAATGAAATTGAAAAACTCAAGAAGAGTAATGAAGAGATGCAAGGAGGATATAAATAAATAGCCTGTAACAAAATACATTTGAGAGATTATGCAAAAGTGGTATAAAAGCTATAATCAGATAAATGTCTGATGGGAAAAAAATCCAATCATGGATCAAGAGCGAGAGAATAGGCAATGAATTAATTGTTTTATTGGCACCCAAATAATAGCAAAAGAATATAAGGAAAAATTCCCATCACTTTAGGTAGAACCTGAGTGGTGAATTTATGGGAGGGAATGGATGATTATTGCATAAAATGAGCAGGCATGCTTGGGTTACTATATGCATTATTTGATTTTGTTCAAAAGCATTAAGGACATGATATGTGTCATACACTATGCTAGGTGCTAAGGATACAAAGAAAAAACACAAGGAAACTGTCCCTGGCCTCAAGAAACTTACATTTTACTGAAGAGAATCTCCATATCCTTTGGCATATGTTACAGAGATGGACACATAGTAAGTGCTCAATATATATTGGATAAATGACTCCCTCACTATTAAGCTATTCCTTTATTGTGCCCTTGACCTATTTTCTTTCTGATGACTTGAGAGGTATCATCAACCACCACAAAGGAAGTCTGGTCCCCTTATCCTCTAACCATTGGAAGACTCTAGCATTCAATACAATATCTTGTATGTAGTAACCTCTTAATAAATGTTTGTTTGAGCTAAATTAAACTGAACTGAATCAAATGGTTTGATATCATGAAATTATTGCTTAATGACCTGATGAACGGGTAGGGGTGGTTTGACCCTAACTAATCCAAATGAGACACAAAACATAAAATCACAGTATAAGTAGTGAAATACTAGCTATGTTTGATTTTTTAAAAATTCTTAAAATAAGTAAAAGCTAATGTATCTTCCACATGACTTTTATGTTGACAGAATCCCTTGTTAAACACTGTAATATAAATTGTCTCTGGACAGAATGAGGGTCATATACTGTAAATGTTATAAAGATGTACATATTATCAAGAACCTTTTAGATAAATATAGTGCCATATGTTTTCCCCCCAGGAGTTGGTTTGGGGCAGTTAATCCTTTTAGAGGGTTATTATATGAGATTGTCCTAGTTATGTCAAAGGATAAAGCTGGGGGCTTCTTCATCTGTACAAATATTGTTGAACATTTAATTTTACATTCTCAGTCTGGTGCATAATGAAAAATGACTGTCCCCTGAACGTGGAGCAGTAAATATAAACTGTATTTTTGGCAGCTGAAAATGTGAAATAAATTAATAGCCTAATGTTTCTAGTTCTCAGCAACATACCTTCTGGAAAATAAGGTTATGATTCTCTTCCTCTTCTCACTTTTCCCTTATTAGTTGAGCCCAAAAGTAAATAATTAGTTTTTAAAATAAGATGATTATTAGCTATCTAAATGAATTTACACATTTGGCAAATGTGGGTTACTTTAGAATGAAAGAACAGCATTTATCAGAGAAAGCCAAGGTGCTGGAAAATGAAATGTTTTTTCTTGACTTGAATATTTTAAAAAGGAAAAATAATTATTTTTAAAATGATAACAGAATGGAAATGTTTGGGACTGGGTGTCAGGGGAAGAGTGAATATAATTGGATAGGATAGAAAGTTGGTGATCAGAGAAGAGGACTTTGTCCAATCATATTGAAATCATCCTTAGAAGGCCTGAATGACTGAAATTCTGCTCTGTGTCACAGCATTTGAAAATTGGCTGGTTCCACTCTTGAGAAGGTTGTTTGACCTTGCTTTTCCTGCCCACCAATGTAAGCAATACTTTGACTGTAATTTTGAGCTTTTGTGCCAATACTTCAAAGACCAGTGCTTTCACCCAACATAGGCATTCCTTCCATTGATAAAGGTTATACTCCCTATGACTTATTAGCTAGTCTGTGAGAATTGCTCAGGCTAAGAAATGGGTAACACTTAATACGGTGATGAACAGATAGCTCTAAATTTCATTAGAGTTGGTCCTTGGCCAAGAGGCATAGGATCAATCCATTAGTGAGTATGTATATATATATATATATACACACACACACACACACACACACACACACATACATATACATATATTTAATCCTTGCCTTCTGTCTTGGAATCAATACTGTTTATTGATTCCAAGGCATAAGAATGGTAAGGGCTAGGCAATGGAGGTTAAGTGACTTGCCCAGGGTCACACAGCTAGGAAGTGTCTGAGGTCAAATTTGAACCCAGGACCTCCCATTTCTGAGCCTGACTCTCAGACCACTGAGCCACTCAGCTGCCCCCAGTGAGTCCATATTTGTAAGTCTTTCTAGTTTGAAGGATCAGCCAGAACTTTCACTCTGTTGTCTTGAGTTTTAAGAACCTAACATTGTCTGAAACATAAGATATTACAGGTCTTCAGTACAGATTGGACCATATAGACTAATTTTATATCTTCTTTAAGAAACACACAACCCGGGGGCAGCTGGGTAGCTCAGTGGATTGAAAGTCAGGCCTAGAGACAGGAGGTCCTAGGTTAAAATCTGGCCTCAGACACTTCCCAGCTGTGTGATTCTGAGCAAGTCACTTGACCCCCATTGCCTACCCTTACCACTCTTCTGCCTAGGAGCCAATACACAGAAGTTAAGGGTTTAAAATAAAAAAATAAAATAAAAAATAATTAAAAAAAAGAAACACACAACCCTTATTTTGTTACAGTATTAATAACCGGTGCCGAT
Source organism: Gracilinanus agilis (assembly GCF_016433145.1). Taxonomy (NCBI): domain Eukaryota; kingdom Metazoa; phylum Chordata; class Mammalia; order Didelphimorphia; family Didelphidae; genus Gracilinanus; species Gracilinanus agilis. Next base: position 359,035,210 of record NC_058133.1, read on the forward strand.
AAGTAGGAAGAATGTTTTTCTTTGCCTCAGTTTATACCAGAAATAAGACTCTGGAAGAAAAAATGAGGCTGATTACTATGCAGCATTGCCTTCCTTCAGTCCAATTCACTCACAAATAAAGACTTCACCTAGTGATGCCATTGGTCTTCTCTGAAAATTGAAAGACAAATAATATTAGAAATAAAGCCAATCATGTTATAACACCGTATGAAGTACCATAATGGCTCGTGGGTCTTCAGTTACTTCAGAATCTAAAATAATCCGTGTTCAAAAGTAATTTTTCTCTAAACTTTGGTCCAGAGATGGAAAACTCTCTTAGGTAGAAGGACATTTAATCTGCCAACAGAAGTTTGCTTCTTTAGTACAATACTTCAAACTAGACCCCACTTTTGTCTTTCTTTGGGGACTAGCTTGCTTATACAATCCATACTCACACTATATGGTTAGGATTTTTCCTGAATGGGGTGATCAGGCTGTTATATCTTACTCTCAGGGTCCCAGGGGTAACCCTGGCAGGATGAATAAACCATAATTCCTGAGTCCTCTCAGGTGTGTTTCTCATTGAATAAATCAGCTAATATGACACAATAAGTTCTTAATCAGAAGCATTTACTAAATACTAAATACAAGGCAAAGCAAGAATAATTCAAATATAACTTTCTATTCATAAGTCTGGAATATACTCTTCTGTTAATGCACATAGTATTCATGGGGGATAAAAGGAATAAACATACAAAATTACAAGCAAAGAGGCAAATGAGTAAGAAACACATGAGCTTAGAGGAACTCACAACTCTGGATTGGAGGCCTTGATGTCTTTGATCTCTCTCAGGGACGAGGTACAAGTCATTTCTTCTTCTAGATAGGGCTTGCTTCTAAGCTCAGGCCACTCTTTCAGGCTGCCAAGATAATTCTGAGCCCTTTCATCCAAAAAAGAACCACCAAATGTGAGAACTACAAAGATTTTTCAGGTCTGTTCTTATAATGTCAAGGGAGCATTAAACCCTTTCAGCAAGACTGTTACCCTAAGCCTGGGATTTGTGGAGCTTTTCCTGTTCTTGGCTGGACTCTTGAGAGGTTTCACCCTCTCAGGAAGTAGATGGGAATTAAGGGAAAGGTCAAACTTTTCTCCTTCAACGAACTCTTCCAGCAAATACATTTTTTTTTCCCAATAAGCACTTCCAACCAGCGGAGTTTTTCCTTTCTTAGGTGTTCTAAGAAAGAAAGTCTTTTCTCCAATCAGCTCTTCCAAACAGTAGGTGGAAGTGCAGACGCTGAAGTCTTCCTGTATTTTAACTCTGAGGAATCTCCTCAAATCTACTCAGAGATCTTGAACCCAGAGACCTGGGTTCAAATGTGACCTCAGATGCTTTCTAGCTATGTGACCCTGGGAAATCACTGGACCCTAACTCTTCTTCTGCCTTGGAATCAATAGTTAGTAACAATTCTAAGACAGAGGGTAAGGGTTAAAAAAAAAAGACTACAGTTTATTTTTGTTTATGACATCCAGGAAATAATTTTATACTAATTACATCCATCCCTATAAGACAGACCACAGGTTCACAGAATTTCGTTGGAAGGGGCCTTAGTAGTCTTCTGGACCAATCCATACAAGGAAAAGAACCTCTTCTATAATAGACCTGACAGATGGTCATCTAGCACTTTCTTAAAGACCTCTAATGAGGAGATGCCCAGGGCCTCCTGAATTTCAAGTGTACCCAACTACACTTTCGAATAGTTCTAATTGTTGGAAAGTTTTCTCCGGCATAATGTCTAAATTTGTGTCTTTTTAATTTCTACTCATTGTACCTTATTTCTGCCTCTTGGGGCCTGGAAGAACAAGTGCAATCTTCTATACCAATGCCCTTTAAATACTTGAATAAATTAAGGAAATGAATGAAAAAGCATTTAACTCTTACATGAGTCACAAGCCTTATGCTAGACAATGGTGGTACAAACAGCAAAAAAATCCCTGTTCTCATTGAGCTCACATTCTTACAGAGGAAAAGGGCATAGGAAGCTACAGAGCAGTTGGAAATGCCTAGTGGATTATGATACAGTGGCAAAGCAGATAACAAGGCTTTGAGCTTATATCTCTGTCCATGAAGAATCATGTAACTTCTCAATACCTCCTTCCTGAAGAAAGTGAAGGAGTTTCTTCAAACTGGGCTTCATTGCTTGCTATACTTTGATGGACCCTTTATGGAGCACCAGCCTTGCCTCTGCTGCTACCCATCAAGTACATGGCATTTCCAAATACCCAGATGAAGATGGAGCGGAAGTTGCTGATATGGCCTACCTTACCCTGATACTGACAGACATTTGTGGCGTGGGTGGAAGTGGCAGCTTGACTAAAACTGTTTTTTTTCCGAAGTTGCCAATGATCTCTTAACTGCCAAAGCTGATGACCTTTTCTTTCAGGCTTCATCTTCCTCTTAGCAGCTTTTCACACTATGGGTCATTCTTTCTTCTTGGATACTTAATTTCTTATGTCTGTGCTACTGACAATGATGCTGGTATATCACATAAAAACTCTCATATCTGAAAACTAAGAAAAGATCTCCTAATAAAGAATTATAAGAACTGCTTTCTTAACTATTAGTCACAAACAATTATGCACCATTATGATCATCAACAAACATATACAGGGCAACCATTTATTGTGTGAGAGTGCAAGGCACAAGCTACTAAGAGAAGGATGAGGGCTAGAAAAAAAAAGGTCATTAGATATGGGAGTAAAGAGATCATTGGTAACCGGAAAAAAAAAAAAACAGTTTCAGTAATGGAAACACGAGGGCTACTGCATTCAAAGGTTCAGGAATGTCATTAAAATGAGACTATAAATTAGGAACGAATTTTATCCTCTAAAATCATACTGAAATAGGTACTTGTAGTTCTTTCAGTTTCTGAACATTGCTAAGCATCTGGAATAGTGTGATAGCCTGAGAAGCCCAACTTAAACATTTAAGGCTTGATGGAATTAGTGAACAATCACAATGAAAAAAAGGGATGTACTCTATGTATGTAAGTTGTACTCTGTAAAGGCCAAAAATGTGTAAGGGGTAAAAATAAAAGGTTGAACTAAATTTTTTTTAAACCCTTACCTTCCATCTTGGAGTCAATACTGTGTATTGGCTCCAAGGCAGAAGAGTGGTAAGGGTAGGCAATAGGGGTCAAGTGACTTGCCCAGGGTCACACAGCTGGGAAGTGTCTGAGGTCAGATTTGAACCTAGGACCTTCTGTCTCCAGGCCTGGCTCTCAATCCACTGAGCTACCCAGCTGCCCCCAAGGTTGAACTAAATTTATCAGAGAGTAGGGTCACCAGGAATAAAGTACTTAATTCCAAATGAAAGACTCAAGTCAGAATGACTTTTATGGCAGTTTATTTACAAATAGGAAGAGAGAGTGAAAGTAAGAAAATCAGAGAGAGGATAGGGCAAGATATTTAACCTAACACAATAAGTATTTTGCTCCGGCCCCTGGCTCAACCTAGGCAGGGCTAAGTAGTCCTCAGCTGGAAGGGCCTCAGCCTTGAACTGAGGGCCCAGTGATGAATAAAGCAAGGGCTTCAGCCATGAAGCCTCTCCCAAGAGGGGAGGTCTCTCCTGAGGATAGTCCCCTCAAAAAATCCAGGAGGGAGTCAGTCTTTTTCCCTCACTTTCCTCACTCACATGGTAGTTCAAAAAGAAAGCAGTCCAAGGTCCACAGCCAGAGCTTCTCCAGGGTCCAGTTCAAGACCAAAGAAAGAGTCCCAGGAAGTTCTGGCCACTCTTAAAGACTATTCCTTTGGTCACTTCTTGTGCCTTCCTTCCATTTTATGTGTACCAATTACAGCTAAAGCTTTGCTTAGGATTGCCCCCAGTTAGTCGATTCTCATTTATCATCCACTTTTGCACATGTGGGTTATAGACCTCTCCCACTCAAGTGTAAGTAGGGTATATACTTTTCTGGTGATTAAATCTAAAAATGGGCACGGGGAAAGTTAATCCCATCTTCACAACTCTAAGAGTATACTCTATATAGTTGGCATATATTCCAACAGCAGGCAGCTAATATTCCTTTATCATTTCTTCATTGTTATATGCCTGTAGTATAGCATGATAGTATACCAGAGCCATGTCAGGAAAGTGAGTTGCTTTCATCTGAACTGTCTTAAGAAGATTCTGAAGATCACCTGGCAAGATAAGTTACTGAACACAAAGGGTCTTTTTCCGGCTGAACTGCTAGGCATTTAGAGTCTATAGCAGAGAGTGAAACTCCAATGGGCTGGCCATGATGTTTGAATGCCAAAGCATGTCTACCTAAAAGACTATTTTAATGAGAACAAGACAAGCACTCACATGGTGGTCAGAAGAAGCAAAGGCCTCTCTGAAAAACTTTGGTAAAGATTGTAAGGCATGGGAGACATTGGCACAGGACCATCCAGTATGGTGGGCCACATCAGAGAAGGCACTGTGCCCAATGGGCAAAACAGAATTGCAATAGCTCAAAAGGAACATGAGATGCATGTGTTTAGAGACATCTCCATCCCAAACGTTTACATGGGCTATCTACCCAAACTGTGGTTACACCTTTTGAGCTCATATTGGGGTGATCAACCCATCAGACACACTGTACATTGACTCTGACAGAATGATGTTGTTTTGGACCCTTTCAGCTACATTAGTGTAATTAACCTCTGTTTGCCTTAGGTTCTCCAACTGAAGGAATGAACTCATAGGTCTGTTTTAAAAAAGTTTATGTTGAAAATGCTTATTGTTTGTTTTGGTTACTAGCAGAGGAGTAGATTCAAATAACATTGCAGTAAACTAAATTCAGAGGTTCCCAAAGTTAAAGGAGAAAGACCCTCTGAGTGGGACCAAGACAGAAAACATATGTGGGTGTGGGAGGGGTGGTGTCTAATTATGGAGAAGTGTCCAAGATTGAACTTGGTCTGTACTTCCTCAGTCAATACAGTGGTTATATGAGCTTTAAAATTAGCATAAAAAGATAATGTGATCTGATTATTTTAAAACTAATTTCTTACAGGGGATGATTTAGGAGAATTAGATGCATCTGGACTGTATATTAACAAAAGTCAAATGCATCCTGAAGTATTTGAATTGTTATTTTAAAAGAATTCCATTTTACAATCACTATTATCCTCTCTGTAGAGTCACATTTCGAAATTATTAGACAATGAAGAAATAAATGGTATACAGATGTTTACTTTATACACATTTTTGAGAATACATAAAATAAGGTAAACTATCATTATTGAACACTAAATTTATGTGATGTGGATTGTACAAATTGTAGTCTAGGGACATAAGGAACTGAGAGGGTTGTTTGTGAGCTAAGCTGCATTTTTGCATTTAATAAGCCTGTGCTTTTTTTTTTTTTAAAGTCTATCTACCCCATCTGTTCTTGCCTGCCTGCTCACTGAGAGTGATAAGAAGAACCTTTAAATGAATATTAAGATTCTTAGGTCTTCCATAAATAGAATTCCCAAGTGAAACAGTCGATTAAAAAAAACTTTATGGTATCAGCATCCTGGGGAATTATAGTGTTCATGATGTAGGACAAGTCAAATTTTGGTTAAAAAATCTTTAGCCTCAACTCTCTTCTTGTCTGTTTAACATATCAATCATAAACAAAAATTCTGTGTCAGAAATGTTGCTAACAGAACATATAAACAATAAGGACAATGGCATTCTGTTTGTTTAGTCCTCCAGTAACCATGGAGGAAGAGGTACAGTAGGTCAGTATAATTCCCTTTTGCTGCTATACCCTAATTATTTCCCCATACTGTACACTCCATTAAGATAAATGGGGTGGTTTAATTGCTTCAAATGTTTTCTGTTACTCTATCTTTCTCGTTCTTTTCAACTGTTTGAAATTTTCTTATATTTGTATTCAAAATGAGTTGTTTGATATGGTTTCCAGTAACCCTGTATCTTCCTCATAGGATCCCATGAAGCGAGGAGATTTTTTTGTACTCTTGGATAAGAATATTTCTAATTTGGGGGCTGACTGCAGAAGAATATAATATAGGCAGCACCACCTTGAACTACAAGGCTTTATATCATGTGAAAATTAATTAGGGTGTATGGTGAAGATTTTCCTAAGTCAATTAACAAATGATAAGGGCTTATTTAAATTAACAATAATTTGTTATATGTTATGTGTTCATAACTGTGTGTCCTATGGAGTGGTATTTTTTTTCTTAAACAAAAGGGACTCTGGTTTTAAAGAGCTTCCCATTTTAGGAAGACAGAATATATATATGTATATATATATATACATATATATATACACACATACATACATACATACATATATATGTATATATATGTATATAAGTATGAAATAGCCAATCCATACAATCATTACAAAAGGATTCTGTGCCCATTCTGTTCAGTGATCAGAACAGATAACTGTAAATACAGGTGCTTAATAAAGCATTTAGCTGGTGGCTAAACTGTAAATCATGACAAAAGGAAAGTCTGTGACATTCACATGACAGAGAGATGATAAAATAAGTCCAGGCAATCAAGTTTCTTTGGGTAAAGCTGACATAATTTAAGGACTCCGTCTGAATGTGGGGTTTAAGGCTCCAATCCCTAAAGGAAATAAATAGGATTACAAGGATAGTCATTTAATGATTGAATCTACCAAAGATAATATGCTAAGACCTGTTGCTTTTTACCAACTGTTGCTGTAGGGATGGAAGCTCAATGGCTTTTATAATAAAATGGTAATACACATAACACTTCATATCTCAAAAGTGTCAATATGAGAACATGATGAAGACAGCAAAATTTTCAGATAAAATATCCCAAGTTCCTTCCATTATATAAAAAAATAGTTATTAATAAAAGACACTGATTCTTCAGTGATTTTAGTGCAACTACAGCCACCAGAGATTTAAATTTTTCAGAGACTTCATTTGACACTACAGTTTGGAGGGAGCTATTAAAACAACATATTAAATCAATAACTTTATTGAGTACCTGCTTTGTACAGAGCATTAAGCTAGGTATAATCTTAAGTACCTAAGATGTAGCTGAAAAATGGCAAACTTAAAGAATGTTTTTTGGGAGGCAAATGGTATACTCCCTTAAGTTGCCAGTTAAGTTTCTTTCTTTGTTTTAAGCATTCCAAAATGATTTGCTGCTGATGCTTCAATGAGGCAAGTCATTTAGCATTCCTTGACCTCCACTGCTTCATCTGTAAAATGAGGGCATTAGACAAGGCGGCCTCTAAGGTTTTTTCCAGTTCTACATAGAGTGATCTAGGATTTTTTTCCCTGTGGGAAGCTATCATACCTCTTCATTTGGATCTTTTCCATATTTTCCCATAAATCTGCAAAAAGGACTGATCAACTGTTTTAGTGATGGCAAGGAGAGGTAACAATTTATATCATTGGTTTATTATATTAACAACTATGATCCCTATTCATTTAGAGAACCCAGGTTACTTAAAGTACTAGCTTAATGAAACGTTAACTTTTAAAGTTTATTTATTAGGAAGATTTTGTTCTTAAGAATCTTCAAAGTCTATTTTGTCACATTTTGGTTTGTCTTTTAGTGAGCTAGTAGCATTCCATTTATTTGCTAATTAACCATGTATTGCCTTTTGAGCTAAACTTTTACAGAAATTTTGTCAACTTTTCCCTTGTTAATGCCTTGCCTCTCCAATTATTTAAATTATTGGTGTAATGACTTAAGAGTTTTTCTAGCCTCTTCTCCCCCCCACTTCCAGGGTGTCTAATACTCACTTAAGTGGTGATATTTATCATCTCAGTTATGTTTAACACTAAAAAATAAATCTAAGTGGTCTAAGTGTGATGAGAAGAATGTTCTTTTATTTTCTTTGGCCAGAAGAATATAACTAGCTTTAACTGAGTTAGCTTTCACTACCCTTTAACTGAGTCACTGCGATCTCACAGTGGGCACCTCAGTAAGTGATAATAATGAAGAAATTATAAATTGAGCACAGTATTCTGTTCAGTTCAATTTAATAAATATTTATTAAATGCTTGTTATATGCTAAGCGATTTAGTGATACAAAGACAGGAAAACAAAAACAAAGACAAGTCCCTGCCCTCAAGGGGTTTGCATTCTAAAGAGGAAGAACGACATATATGAATATCATCTATGACTGTAGATACCTAAAACAAAAAGTATATCAAATACAAACTTATCTTCCATCCAGCCCATCCCTGCTGCTTACCTTCCTTCTACGTGTCTGATTGCATCTTATCTAGAGTTCCCCGACTACCCTCTCCCCAAAAATGACTCGCCCGCCTCCCCCGCTGAGCCTACGTATGCGCATGCGTCAGGGCCGTCCACGCATGCCCAGTCACCCTTCAGCGCTCTAGAGGTCTCTCCAGTTCTTCTCTCTCCAGGCTGCCCTCGCTCTGCCTGTGTTGAGGCTTCAGCTGCTGCCTCCGCCTCCACCGTCGTCGCCTCCCGGAGGCTGGAATAATGAGCTGAGCCGCAGTCACCGACGTTTCCAGCTCTGACTACAGGTGCTTCTGGTCAGATTGGAACCCCCTCCCTGGCGTCCTTTCCCATCACTCGGGCAGTCGCTGCCTTGTCCCTGGGGGCCACGGGCTCCGGAGATGGGGAAACTGGGCCTGGCGCTGCGGGAGGGAGGAGGCAGTTTGTGTACGGTTACTATGGAGACGGAGGGCTGGTCTCGCTGTACTTGTATGCTGGAGGGCTGCGTTGCTTGCACTGCCTGGGTGCCCCTGGACAGCGGAGCGCGACTCCGGGTGTGGGGAGTGGGTATGGGGGCGAGTCCTGGTCGACTTTTGGGGTTGGGGATATCTATCCCTCCCCTAGGTTGTGGTTGATGTAAAGCGCGAAGCAACTTTAAGGAGACCTGTTGTCCTTATGTGCTGGGGACAACCCTACGGGCTTTATTTAGATCGCATCATTCTCTTTCTCTACCTTGAGCATCTCTGAGGTTGAGAGAATTGGGTGTGAGTCTCGGAGGGTCTTCCTGTCCCAACTCCCTTTCTCCTCCCTCCTTTCCCCTCCTGGAGAATACTGAGCCAAACCACCTGGGGAGACTGAGGTGGGAGGGACTTGGGCCAGAAGTGATACGGGGAGGGACTCACCTCTAGGCTCTGGAGGAGGAAGAGGGGGGGAGACGGTGTCAGAAGCAAGGAAAGACCGTACCTAGGTTTTCCAGCTGGATCATGTTCTCCGCCTCCTTTTATGAGGATCTTTACCTAATAGATGAAGAAATCAGGATGTTAGCCTGTGGTACTGTAATTCACCAAGAGGTAATATTACTATTACTAATTCCCACTAGCTCACATTTATGTAGTACAATTAAGATTTTTGTAAATTCCCCCCCCCTTCCCCCACTGCAACACAACAGGTCTCTTATCCTTATTGACAAAGTTTTGTTTTGTTTTTGGCGGGGGTGGGGGGACAGGCAGAGGGGTATAAAAATCTGTGTAAAATCCAACTAGACTAAGTTGAACAAAGTTTGTTTTGCAAATCTCCCCTCCCTTCTTTCCTTCCCCATATCTTATGAAGACTTAAAAAAACCCAAAATTACACCTACATAAGAATCAGACTTCTTTCTTAATTTTTTTAACCCTTATTTTTTTTTGACAACTCTTAGACAGAAGGACAAGGACTAGGCAAACAGGGTTAAGTGACCTGCACAGGATCACACAACTAGGAAGTGTCTGAAGCAGATTTGGTTCTCCCTGCTTCAGGCCTGACTCTATTCCCTGTGCCACCTAACTGTCCTTTAGGTTCAGTTTCTAATAGAGCATTACTGATGATACCCATAATACTTGATAAAAATTCTCTTGCTGCAAGAATGTTGACACAAAGCTAAAAACAGATCAAACAGCAGATACATTAAAAAACATTCTGAACAAAATAGCAATATCTTCCCTACCTTTCCTATTTCTTTAAGGTGGTGTTTTTTTCATATTCATTACCAATTTTTAGTGACTGATGCTTTTTTCATTTTATGAATAATCGATTTGCACAGTTTAAAATGCGAAGTTGCTTACTGTAATTGTGGCATTTCGGTATTTATTTCAAATAAAATTAAAGAAGATGAGACTTTATTAGCCCATAAATTAAAAGATAATATAACTTCATTATATAAGAGGGAATTTCATTGTTTCAGGCCATCTGTGGAACTATTAAGCTTTTTATTATAAGAGTATGAAGTTGTAGAACTAACTGCATTAGCAAAAGTGCTTTGCTGTAAGCATCTCTGTGTAGAATTAGGAGGAACCATTTTTTAAGTAGTTGGAACTTAGGTTGTAGAAGATTATAAATTAATACTTTGAACTTCTTCCAATTACCAATACGAAATATTTTGCTGTTCTGATTGTTATCCATCATAAGCATTTGATGCATTTGGCAAGAGAGTTTTTGGGAAGTTTAAGATTTTAGTCATTGTCATTTTATATTGGAGATATACTTTCCAGGAATTGTGCAAAGCTTTAGAGAAAAATTTTGATGTTTTTTAAAGAAAATAATAAAAGTTGAATATAAGGTCCAAAAAGCAGTGCACTATGAGCAAAAACAATTCTATCATGAACTTCAGCTTATATCCCAAAGGTTCACTGTACTTTGGGTTACTCTTCTATTTTAAGTGAGTGTCATTATTAATATACATATCCCACCTGACCTTTGTATAATCTGTGCAAACTCTTATTCTAAAGCAGTTTCTAGTGTATAGTGCATGACATATAGTAGGTGTTTAATTAGTGTTTGTTTAATTGAATTTGGCATTATAGGAATTTTGAGATTGTAGTTCAAATCCTATCCCTGATGCTGACTACTCATGAGTCCTTGGGCAAGTTCCTTTATTTTTGAGCCTTAATTTCCTCATCTGTAAAATGAAGGCATCTCCAAAGGTTCTTTACAGCTCTTTCACTCTCTGCTTAACAACCGGACTACTTGAGGAGCTATAATGGATCCTTTTGGCTATATGAGTACTATTCCAGTAGTAATGGACTTTCTAGTTCAACTGGTAGACCAAGTAGATGAAAGTAGTTAGATTTCAGCAGGGCATTTAACAAAGCCTCAGATGCTGTTCTTCTGTAAAGAAAAATTTGGTCATAAAGTACAATTAGATATCTAAACTGACTGGATCCAGAAATTTATTAATGGGTTAATGTTAACTTGGAGCCATCTCTAGTTGAATATCTCAGGAAAAGGGCATCTTCTTGGGCCCAAGGTAGTCAAACAATTTTTATCAACGACTTAGAAGAATGAATAAATGGCATGCTTTTCAGATCTGCAAATGACACTTAATAGTTGGATGACAGAGTGTGTGTCCAGAAAGAACCAGGCATGCTAGAACAGTGGACCAAATTTCATACAGTGATACTTAATAGAGATAAATGCTGCAACTGGCAAAAAAGAAGAAAAAAAGATCTAACTTGGTCTTTACTAGTACAATCTATCAACAAGCATTTCTGACTCTTTAATACTCCTTAAAGATTAAGAATCCTTTCAAATCCAAGTGCTTCCTTCTTCCAAAGCTGCTAATGTATTCCCCTCAAAAAATTTTCTTTGTATCTTTTTATTATATTTTTTCAACATGATACATTGTATATAGCCCCAGAGCCAAGAAAACCTGGATTTAAGATCTGCCTCTGACACATACTGGCTGTGTGACCCAGTGCCCTAAATAACTTTCTTTCTCTTTTTAAAAATACATTTTTTTTACTTAAAAATTTTTTTGCATTCCAAATTATCTCCCTGTCTGTTGCCCCTCCCCCACCCATTGAGATGGCAAGCAATGTCATCATATCAATTATGTATGTGAATAACGCAAAGGATGTTTCTATATTGCAAAAAACAAAAGCAAGAAAAAAAAGTGAAAAAATTGTGCTTCTCTCTGCAATCAGACTTCATCAATCCTTTCTTAGAAAGTGCATAGGATTTTTCAATATGAGTCCTTTGAAATTGTCTTGGATCACTGTAGTGGTCAGAGTAGCTAAGTCTTTTACAGCTGATCATTATTATGATATTGCTATTAATCTGTACACTATTCTTCTGGTTCTGCTAACTTTCCTTGGCATCAGTTCACATAATTCTTTCCAGGTTTTTCTGAAACCATCCCACTCATCAATTATTATAGAATAGTAGATAATGCTCTTAAGACTATAAAGTTGTAGAGAAGTTGCTGATCATCATTGACAGAAGCAATTACATATTTTATATATACTTAATTATTGTACATGCTCTGTCCTGATAGAATGAATGCTCTTTGAAGGCATGGACTGTTGTCATTTTTATTTTTGTATTCCTATCATGTAGCACAATACTTGGCACATAGTAAGTACTCAATGAATGCTTTTTATTTGAAAGATTAATGTGAGTATATAGAAATACATACAAAATAAGTTGGTTATTTGATAAGGCAAGGAGGAGGTACAAACAGCTGGTGGAGGGGAATCAGCAAATGATACATATGGAAAGTGATCTTTGAGCTCAATTTTGAGGGATTCTGATTCCAAAGATTAGGCAAAAGGGCATTATAAGCACAAGGAACAGCCAATGGAAAGGCAGTGAGATTGGAAATGTGAAGACATATGTGAGGAAGAGCCAAAAGTCTAGTTTGGCTGGATACTAGAGTGTGTGAAATGGAGTAATATCTAAGACTGGGAAGATAATTTAAAGTCAAGTTGTAAAGGATTTTATATGCTAAACAGAAGAGGTTATAGATGAGGGAAGCAGGGCTAATTAATTTCATGAGAAAATAATCTGAGTCTTTTGGTGAATTACAAACTCACTGAGTCATTGTGAAGGTTAAAAAAAAAATTAAGATCCTTGCCTTTAAGAGAGATTCCAGAGCATGGGAGATGATAATCTCGCTGTATGTTGCCTAATCATATCACTTCTAGATATTTACCATTTGTTTTTGGGAGTCACATTTTGAGGACATGGATAATCTGGAGAACATTTAGAAAAAGGCAACCAAAGTATTGAATCAGTATCTTGAGACCAGGCCACAAGAAGGTTGGTTTGAGCAATCTGAAACATTTAACTTAGAAAAAAAGGTCCAAGAGTGGATATAATAGCTATCTTCAAATATATAAAGGGCTGTTGAATGGAAATTTATATTTGTTCTACTTGGTTCTGGAGAGCCGAGCTAGATTGGTAAAAGTTTCAGAGAAGTAGATTTGGATTTGACATAAAGAAAAGCTTCCTAACAACTGGAGTGGTTTAAAAGTGAAATGGGATATTTTAGAAGGCTGTATTTTTCTCTTTCCTGGAGGTATATATTGAATGACCATTTGGTGAGAGTGTTATAATGGTTATTCCAGTTTACTGTTAAACCTTATGGTGGTTGTCCTGTCTGTATCTAAGATACCCATCTTTTCCATATGAAAAGAACAACATTTGGTTTTATTTTTCATATAGTTCTTTCTCCACCTGACAGCTAGAAAGTGCAACTTGATTTGATTTGAACGTCATGTTAGCAGCTTCTGTGTTTAGTGTCATATTGTGGCAAGTTCTGATTTGCTGTCATAGAGAATCATCTGTTGATATCTGGCTCCCTAAGGGAATATAGTAATGTGCAAATGAATCATAAAATATTCTTTTTTTTGTCTTATTTTTACTTGAGTTTTTACAAAAACACTGATTAGCTGATAAGGTTCCAGTAACTTTTCTAGCTCTATGTATATATTTTATTTTGGAGTAACTTTTTTTTTTAACTGAGCAAACAATTTAGAAATTAATGGTTAATTTGAAAGCTTAGAAATTTGATTTTTTAAAATATATAACTAACTAGCTGGTGGTACCTTGCCTATACAAAGATTTAAAAAAGTAGAAGTATGTTACGAATTTGCATGGTCATGACCTGATAGCTTAAGCATTATTCTTTAGGAACTTTTGCCAAGGGTGGTCTAATAAATATCATGTCTGATTAGAGCTGGAAGGGACCATAGAGATTGTCTAGTATAACCCCTTTATTTTATAGATAAGTTATCAGTCTTCTAACAGTATTCATAATTGCCTATTGAAATCTGATACACATTTTCTGGAATATACTTCTAGAACTAAATATGATTTATGACATTTGAATTTAATCATACTATATGAAATTATGCAGATGGACTTTGCTCTGAAGTTTGTTGAAAAAAATCCATACTTTGGGAAAAGTTTCCCTCCTTTTATTAGCCATTTGTCTTACGATTTGCAGACAAGAAGGACAAAAAAATCAGGTAACAGAATGGAAAGGAATTGTTAGTTAAGAATCCTTCGTAGCAGGATCCAGATCACCTTTAAGGTTGGAAGAGCAAAAGACTTAAAGTATTTGGAAAACAGTTATTTGTTAAAGTAAATGAATGAACAAAAAGTAGATAAAATGAATACTTGATAAAAATAAGAGAGAAGAAAATGTATCTGAAAAAACTTTTTCATGCAGCTTAGTATGCTGTAATTTCTACTTTATTTTCTTTAAGTCAATGTCATTTCTTAATTTTCTATATCTAATGGAAAAAAAGAGGTTTGTGGAAGGGTAGGAAAAGATAGTTGGTATAAAATAATGAATTATCTATACATTAAGCTAAGTGTTCATTCATCCATCTGATCCTATTATAAATTATACTACTTCAAATCCTGATATATCTTGTCCTATAGAAAGGGGGCCATACTTTTTGCTCTGTTTGCTATGCTATGCTAGCTATCCATAGCTATGCTATGCTATGGAGTTGTGGTACAGTCTGTGCTCTTTTCTGCTTTTGTGATGGTAATGTTCCAGAATGTAGGATAGTTATAGTTTTAGCTTTTAAAATAATAAATGTTCATTTGAAATAATGTCTGACTTGAAAGTTTCTTGTGATTTTAACTATTTATAAACATTTAGTATTTGAAAGCATAGTATAGCAAAATGTATAACATAGATTATTTAAGCATTCACTAATCCTTTAATTGTATGTTACTAACAAATAGTTGATATGCTACCATCTATCTGCAGTGTGTGGTGTGCTTCCCGAAGGGTACTTTGCCTTAAAAAAGAAAGATGCAGTCTTCACATGATAAAAAATTAGAAAAATTGGACCCATTTTATAGACGTTCAGTAACCAAACAGAAGACCAGTGCAGAAATCATCAGTGAAGCACGAAATGCACTAAGAACTGTTAGAACTCAAAGACCATTTACACCACGTGAAGATCAAAGAAAACTATTTGGACCAGCATCTTCAAGAACAGCAGATAATAGACCTCCTTCGTCTTTTAGGTATCTGATGTTTTTGTTTTGTGTAGTTTTAAAAATTCATAAAACCAATTGACCTTTTCCTTTTCTTCTATTTGGGGATAGTTTATGAGTTTGATTACTGCTGATGAATTCTTTACAATCTCCTTTGGTGATCCTTGTCAATAATGCTAAACTTTTTGATTAGGGAAAGTCCTGTGCCTTCAAGCTGATAGTAGTGATTTTTAAGTCATATTTAAAGAGAATGGCACAAAATAATCTTTATATTTTGGATATATTATTTCATCAAGCAATCAATGCACTTTATCTCATCTGAAAATTAGGAAAAGGAGTTCATCATATGTTCTTAATTGTTTACAAATTTTAATTTCCTAGCTACAGATGTATCATTTCATTAGTCAGTACTCTTTACCTCACCTGAAAATTAATGAAAAAGAATTTATAAGGGCAGTGAGGTGGCTCAGTGAATAGAAACCTAGGCCTAGGTTCAAATCTGCCTTCAGGTACTTTTTAGCTGTGTGACAGTGGGCAAGTCACTTAATCCTAATTACCTAACCCTTACCACTCTTCTGACTTGGAACTGATACATAGGATCTATTTTAAGACAGAAGGTAAGGATATTTTTTTTTACTGTTGTTTAAAAGAGGAGTTTTTCATTAAATGTTTAAAAAAATGTTTTAAAAAATTTCCAATTTGCAATTTCTCTTATCCCCAAAATTTAAAATCCTAAATATTTACACATTTTTATGTTTACAACACATTAACTTTTATTTGCTGAAAGAAAATATTTCCTAGAAATGGAATAGTTAAATATAGAAGCTAATGTGTCTTCAATGTTTCTTATGCTAGCCTTCATGCTTCCAGCTTTGAATCATCTGATTCAAGACCAATTTCTGGTACGCGGCTCAGTCCACTAGAGCTTGTGAGTATCTTTTATTAACAATGTTGAATAATAATAATAGCTTTGACAACAAATACTCAGAATTAGCTTTTTCTCCGTATTTTAGGAGAACTCGAAAAGAAGTAGATATAACATAATTATGTCTATGTGTATAGGTTACATTATAGTAACTCAAATAGGATATTCAGTCTATGACAAGACATTTCCATGTTAATGTTTCTTATAATATGATATGTAGTAAAGAAAAGCTCTTGGCAAAAAAAAAAATCTCTTTATAAAAAGCCAGCAAGAAAGATAAGAATTTTTAAAAATCAACTTATGAGAAAAGTAAGATGCTAAGAGATCAAACATGAGCAAACATGTAACAAATATACTTAGTTCTTGGTAATATATCACATAATAGTTTCCCAAAACTAGGGATCACATTGACTTTGTACCAGCTACAACATAAGTCTCAACTAAGGTGAACTTAATGGATCTGCTTTGCCTTTAGACTGAGTAGCCTTGGGGAGTTTGATTCTGGTAATCACACATTAATTGTTTAAGCATCTAGTAAGTACCAACAATTTACAAAAATGGAACAATTCTGTACTCTCTAGGATCTTATTTTTCCAGCTGAAGATCTAAGAGTCTGTGATTGGTTATGTTGGTCTGTGAGTCATCTTCAGAGAGATAATAATAAAACCTCTGGGAATGTACAAGGTCACTGAGTGATAAAGTGTAAAGAGAGAACACTGTGGGCTCAGGACAGAGCCTTAGGGAATGCTCTCAGGGTGAGTGACAGGGATAGATAACTATCAAAGTAAATTAACAAGGTGTAGTTTTAGAGGTAGGAGGAGAGACAGTAGTATCATGAATCCCAGAGAGGATATAATATTTTGGAGGAAATGACAGTCAGCAGAGAGATCTTGGAGTGTGACTGCTGAGCAAAGAACATTGGTTTCGTCAATTGAGAAATCATTGGTAATGAGAGAAAGGGCATGGGGTGGGGTGGACATTTCAGTTGAATGATGAGACTAGACATCAAACTGCAAAGGCAGAGGAGTAAATGAGAGGATGCAGAAAAAATAAGGAAGGATAAGGCAACTTTTTAAA
This sequence comes from Gracilinanus agilis, assembly GCF_016433145.1. Lineage (NCBI taxonomy): Eukaryota > Metazoa > Chordata > Mammalia > Didelphimorphia > Didelphidae > Gracilinanus > Gracilinanus agilis. The sequence goes on from NC_058133.1 coordinate 359,052,406, forward strand.
GGTAAATAAAGGCTAAACAAATAAAGGTAAAAGGCTGAAAAAAAAGAGGACAAATTATAGAATAGTATATGGTAGAACCAGAAGTGTATATGAGACTTGAGGAGATTGAGGAACTCTGGGAGATTAAAGTGTTGGGAGCAAGCATGATTCAAAAATGCTTGTGGAGGAGAGGAAGATGGTAAACCAGGGCTAAACTATTTGAGAAAGGAAAAAATGACCAAGGGACTTATAGCTAGCAAACAATAAGTTCTGGAAATATTTTTTCTTCTCAAAATAACAGATCTCATTTGTAATGAGGTTATATAGCATTTTGGTCTTCCAAGCAAAAATTTCCCATTATCTCCTTTTTCCCCTGACTTTCTTCTACCACCACATACTCCAAAAGACCCTTTACTTTAATATCTAAATTATTAAGATTAGATTTTTTAAAGTAGTAATGATAATAAAATGTGAAAAGTCACATGGATTAATGGATTGAGGATCAGCCTTGGAGTCAGAAAGCTCTGGATTCAAGTTCTGTTCCTTATACATACTAGTTTAGGAAAAATTGCTTAATCTCTCTGTTTCAGGTAACTCTTTACAATTGTAAATTAGACAAGTTTCAGATTTGCATATGTGTGTGTGTGTGTTGTTGGGTTACTTTAAAAACATATAGTCATGGGGGGCAGCTGGGTAGCTCAGTGGATTGAGAGCCAGGCCTAGAGACGGGGGGTCCTAGGCTCAAATCTGGCCTCAAATATTTCCCAGTTGTGTGACTCTGGGCAAATCACTTGACCCCCATTGCCTAGCCCTTACCACTCTTCTGCCTTAGAACCAATATACAGTATTGATTCCAAGACAGAAAGTAAGGGTTTAAAAAACAACAACATATAGTCATGGTTTGCATGTATGTTTGTTTCCCAAATTCTGACATACATACTTTATATAAATTGTTCCATATGCTTTGTATTCTTCTCATTTATCATTTTTGATAGAATGATAATATTATTTTACATTGATGTGCCACAATGTATTCAGCTATTTCCCAATTATTAGGCATTTAGACTTGTTTTCATTTCTTCCATTACAAATATTTTTGTACAGATAAGACCTTTTTATTTTTAAAACCATTTTTAGGTTATGGGTGTGTGTGATTGCTGGGTCCCAAGGTATAATAAAAATTAACACTTTATTATTGCCATTTGGTATTTCAAAAATTTAGGGCCCTCTAAAATCTAAAATCTCACTGAAAAATGTGACATAATGCTTGTGGCCCAGAGCTCTATAAATATCAGTATTTGATAGTTTTTAGCTATATTTAGCTATATTTGTAAACTTGATGGGTGGAACGTAGCATTTTATTTTATTTTATTTTATTTAGAACCCTTACCTTCCTTCTTGGAGTTCAAGGCAGAAGAGTGGTAAAGGCTAGGTAATGAGGGTCAAGTGACTTGCCCAGGGTCACACAGCTAAGAAGTGTCTGAGACCAGATATGAACCTAGGACCTCCCATCTCTAGGCCTGGCTCTCAATCCACTGAGCCACCCATCTGCCCCAGGAAGGTAGCATTTTAAAGTAGTTTTAATTCAAACTTCTGGTTATTAGAGAAGTGTTTTCTCTTTTGAAAAATGTGTCCTTGAGAAAGAAGGGGAAAATGGCTTAGGGATTAATAGATAAGAGATGCCAGACTCTAGATAGGGTGATATAACTATTTCCTCTCCTTTCCCAATGCATCATGGCTCTTATGAGGAGGTCACATCCAGCATTAGCCAGGGTGGCCAAGGATATAGTGTCTTCAGGGGAAAGCTAGATTTCTGTGATTGCATGGAGCTAAAGGAAATATGAGAGGAAAAGATGAAATAAGAAGTATAGTTTGTTCCCAACAAAACGAAGGCTCCACAGGGCATAATGGAAGGGAAAGGTTGAGTTGGATAGAAAATCAAGAAGGATATAACTGCCATTTATAGACATGAGGAAGTGGGGAAAAGTGGGCAGGGAAGCAAACTTTTGTCTAGGTGGCCTTTCTGAATGGAGCCATAGTCAGTCAAAAATGTTTGTTGAGCACCTACTCTGTGCTTGGCACTGTGCTAAACACTAGGGCCATGATGGCAAACCTATGACACACATGTCAGCACTGACACACGTAGCCATTTTCGATGACATGCAGCTGCATTCGGCCATATACGGAGAAGTATGGGGCCGCATGCTGAGGATGAAACATTTGCTGTAGTGTAGTGTAGACACTCTGTGCACTATAGATGACAATTCTACCTATATCGATTTGCCTATTTTGGTATTTAATAAAATACAGTTATATATTTTTTGTTATTTAAACTATAAATATTTCAAAATAATGTTTTTTTTCTCAAAGTGACATACCACCTGAGTTATGCTCGTTTTTTTGACAAATTTTGACACACCAAGCTCAAAAGGTTGCCTATCATTGCACTAAGGATTTAAAAAAACAAGAAAAAGATAGTCCCCCTTTTGAGGAGCTCATAAATGACTGTGTACAAATGAGCTATATATATATAGGATAAATTGGAAATAATCAACAGAGGGAAGACTTTAGAATTAAGGAGAATCAGAAGAAACTTCTGATAGAAGGTGAGGTTTTAGTTGAGACTTGAAGGAAGCCAAAGAAACCTTGAAGTAGAGATGAGAAGGGAGAGCTTTCTAGTCATGGAGGGATAGCCAGTGAAAATTCTTGGAGTTGGGAGATTTATCTGAGAAAGATCAAGGAGGCCAGTAGCTTTGGAATGAATACTATGTTGGGGACTGGGGAAGATGTATAAGGTGTCAGACTACTGTAAGGGTAAGGTTCTATTTCACTCTGGAGATGATAGGGAGCCTGTAGAGCTTATTGAGTAGAGGAAAAGGGGCAGTGACATGGACAAACCTTTATGCTAGAAAGATCCCTTCAATGACTGAACAGAGGGTGGACTAGAATTGAGGAAACTTATAGCCTGGAAACCTACCAGCATACTTAGTCCAAATGTGAAATGATGAGGGCTTGAACCAGGATGATGAAAGTGTCAGGGGAGAAAAGAGAATATATGTGAAGGATATTTAAATGGTAAAATTGACAAGCCTTGGCAACAGATTGGCTCTAACTGGAGAGAGTGAGGAATTGAAGCTGACATTTAAGTTGTGGTCCTGGGTGACTGGTAAGACTGAGAGTCCCTCAACAGTAATAGAGAAGTTTGGAGGAAAGGGAGTTTTTTTGAGAAAGATCAAGAGCTCAATTTTAGACATGTTTTATTTTTTAAATCTTACCTTCTATCTTAGAATTGTTACTAAGTATCAGTTCTAAGTCAGAAGAGTGGTACGGGTGAGGCAATTGGAATTAAATGACTTGTCCAAGTCACACAGCTAGGAAATGTCTAAGACTAGATTTGAACTAGCGCCCCATCCCCCCTCCACCCTGAGTCTCAACATGTTGAATTTTAAGGTGTTTATAAGACATCTAGTTGTTGGAAATGTCTAGTAGACAGTTGGAAATGTGAGACTGGAGGTCAGCAGACTAATAAATAGATCTGAAATCATCAGCATAGTTTTATGATCATTGAATTCCTGGGAGCTGATGGGATCAATACCAAAAATATTGTGGGAGGAATAGAGAAGAGGGCCAGGAACAGAGCTCTGAGGGACACCCATGGTTAGGAGTGACCACCTAAATAAAGATTCAGCAAAGGAGACTGAGAATGAGTGGTTGGATAGATAAAAGGGGAGCCAGGAGAGGATAATGTCATGAAAACCTAAGAGGAGAATATCAAGGAAAAGAAGATGATCAGAATATTTCCATAAAGATTTAATAGTGATGAAAAAGTAGACTTCGGAGATTATATTTGGTGATGCTTTTTGTGGGCCAAAACTATAGTTTATGATCTTTTTCAGTCTCTTAAAATCTTCTATTTGTAAACATAACTTGAAAATACATCCATGAGTTACTTTAAATTGTGTCATCTCTATTATAGGTTGTCTTTTTTATATATTTGATCAGGTTCAAATACTTTTCTTCACTCCTTGGGTGCTATATCCATTTATTGGCAAAGACACATTGAAAATTGAGATGGTAAAGCCCAAATGTATTGATTCCTCTGTCACTGTTAGTGAGAGGAGTGTGCTGGCAGAAATGACTGATCATGGTTTGATGGAGACTGATGATGAAGCACTTTTCCTTCCTCTTAGTGAAAGATACATAGAAAGCATGGCTGTGGAATGTGTATAGTTAAAACGTGCCTTTGTATCCCCAGTGCTTAGCACAATTCTGGCATTTAGTAGGTACTTAATAAATGCTTATTGACTGACTGATTTCTCTTTCAAGGAGAAAGGCAGGTGGGGACTATCACTGCTGAGCCCTTAATTCCATTTCCCCCTCATTGAGTTTCTAAAAAACCTTTCATTTCTGTCTTAGTAGCAATTCTAAGACAAAAGAGCAACAAGGGCTAGGCAGTTGAGGCTAAATAACTTGTCCAGGGTCAAGGAAATGTCTGAGGCCAGATTTGAACTCAGGTCCTTCTGACTTTGGCCTGGTGTTCTATCCACTGTGTTACCCTGCCCTCTTGATCCCCTAGTTGATTTTAGATCCCCTTGCTCCCTTATCTGGATTCTCTTCCTACCCATTAGTTTTTTACTTTGCTGCCTATAAATAGCCTTATATCTCTCTTCTGTCAAAAAAACCCTTTACTTGACCCTAATTTCAATTAAAGCTATATTCTTATATTTCAATCTTTTCACTAGCAAAAGCCTAGAAATATTTTTTTTACATTTGACTCTACTTCCTCACCTCCCTCTCACTTCCTAAAACTCATTTCTTAAAGGTCACCAATGATTTCTAATTGTTAAATGGCTTATTCTAAGTTTTCCTCCTCTCTGACCTTTCTGTAGCTTTTTACAATGTCTCCTATGGTTTTTTCCTGTATACTTTCTTCTTTTGTCTTCTGTCACACAGCCTTTTTCTTATTCTCTTTCTACCATTCTGCTTTCTCATTTACCTTTGCTAAATTATCATCCATTTAATGCCCCCTTAATACAGGAATCCTCTAAAACTCTGCTCAAAATAACAACAGCAGCAATAACAATATCATATGTATGGCATGTTACAGTTTGCAAAGAGTTTTATATATGTAATCTTATTTGATCCTCAATAATCCTGGGAGGTAGGGGCTGTTACCCTTTTTTACATATAAGGAAACTGAGGCTGAAGGAGGTTAAATGACCTGTGTAGGATCACACAGCTTGTAAATGTTTGGAACAGAATTTGTTCTCCACCTTATCTTGTCACGATCTCAAATTCAACAGGTCCAAAATAGAACTGATTCCTCCCCTAAACCAACCTTCCTGAAAACTAGCCTGCTTCTTGCCTGTGCATCTTTCCTCTCTCTCTCCCAAATTTAGAACCTCAGAGTAATATATGACTTTTCTCTTTCCCCCAATTCCCAGCCAATTAGCGTCCAAGTCTTAATGATTTAGTCTCCAACACCACACAGCATAGGCTTTCATCACCTCTGACATGGACCATTGTAAAAGCCTTCTAATTTGCTTTCTCTCATTAATTTGCTTCTTCTCTCTGATCCATCCTTAACAATACTGCTGAAGTAATCATACTAAGGCATAGGCCTGGTCATGATATAACCATGCTAAAAAACCCTTAATTCTCCCTCTTACCATCCCACCCCATCTCTCATTCATTTATTGTTCATAAGATAAATTATATACTCTTTAGTTTGACTTTTAAGGACAGCTGTGATAACAATAGCAATAATAATATTACCTACCATGTAGCATTTACTATGTAAAGTAAATCATGTATAAATATTATCTTTTTTTGACTCTTACCCCAGGAGATAGGTGCTGCTATTATTCTCATTTTGCAGTTGACAAAACTGTAGCAGTCAGAGGTTAAATAACTTTCCCCAGGGCACTCAGTTAGGAAGTGCTTAAGGCCAAATTCTCTGTACTCTATCTGGTTGTTCCTATAATGTGACTCCAATTTACCTTATTTCCTTTCCTGCACTAAAAACTACAGCCAAATTGGACTACTGACTGTTCCCTTTGGGGCAGCTAGGTGGTACAGTAAGTGAATAGAGTACTGAGGTTGGAGTTAGGAAGACTGATCTTCCGGAGTTCAGCTGGGTAAGTCACTTTACCCTCTTTGTCTCAGTTTATTCATCTGTAAAAAAAAAGCTGCAAAAGGAAATGGCAAACCACTTTCTTTGCCAAGAAAACCCCAGCAGCGTCATTAAGTGTCAGACACAACTGAACAAAAAAAGTTGTTCTACATAGTCAAAATTGTCCATCATCCCTTTCCAAATGGTTAATGTTTGTATAAGTGGGGGCCCCCGAAAAGTACTTTGTTTATCTCTTTCTCCCTCTTGGAATTCTGTCTTTATTACTTATCTATGTATATGTGGTATCTTTTGATAAGATACAAATTTCCTGATGGCAGGGAACATTTAATTTTTTGTCCTTGTGTCTCAAGTGCCTACCAGGATGCCATGCATATAATAGGAAGCTGATAAATCATTATTGAATTCTTGAAGAAAGTATTCCCACTCCTTGGGTGTGAGTCTTCTAACCTTTGACTTCTTTGCTTTCTTCATTTTGGACTATATTTTCCAACCTAGTTGTTATCATCCTCTCTGCTCTCCATTTTCATATTGGAGTCACTAAAGAGCAAGATATATGTGGACTTTGTTTGGAAAATCTTTTTTAAGTTCTTCACTGAATTTTCTCTGCTGCTTCTTTCTTTGAAATAGATTTTGATACATAATTGTAACCATGGACATGGTTTCTTTGGCTCATTGTAGCACTGAAAATCAGTGTGAAGTATACATACATATGTGTGTACGTACATACATAAATACATTATATATGTGTGTATCTATCTCTAACCCTTTGTCTATGTTATATCTATCCTCAATAGGATGTAACTTCCTCAAGGCTTATTCACTTCATATAGCTTTACATAGTAAACACTTAGTAAATATTTGAATTATTTTAGGTCATAATGAAACAAACTCATCAACTTCTTTATTTTTCTTCTCTGAAATAAACCTGTGAGCCCTGTTTCTATTTAGCTATAGTTTTTTAATGCATTATGTGTTAATTTATAGTGAAAATGGAAAAATGAATATGTTCTAATATCTTCAGTAGCATCAACTGTATTTTTCATGTGTGATTTACTGAAACTGTTTGCCTTTGTTGTTAATTTATGTCTAGAAGCAATGTCATAAAAAAAGCAAAAACAATATTTTATTTATTAATATATTAAATATATTTATTATTATATATTACATATACATATATACAATTAATTAATTAATCTTTAAATTTTAAAATTCTAGGGTTATATGTAGGGATCAATTATTTAAAAAAAAACAAAAATATATCATTGAAGCAAACTTGAATTTAGTCTTCAAATAGCACATGCTGATAGGTCTCAGAAAACAAGAAGAAACAGATATTTTAAATCCAACTCACTCCCATGCTAATGTAACTTGTCTCCTCCTTCAAACAACAGGTCCTTCCTAGCTACTGTTTATTCTACCAGAGTACCTGTTTTTGTTTTGTTTTTACATAAATGCTTTTATCCCTATCCCTACTTGACTTTTAGACTGGCTCCCTCAATTTTCCTAACCAAATTATGGTTAGACTTTCCTAATTGAGCCACCAGAGAATACAAGTTGAACTTGAAGCAGACTCCCTTCTCTGTGCAAGTACAGAGACAGAAACTAATTTCTTACTAGGGGAGAAGTTGGTACTGCAGAATTTCTTCTGGTTGAAAGAATAATTGCTATATGAGAATAATTGCTATATGAGCTATGTATCTTAAATCTGCTTTACTCCTATCCTTTAAAATAAAAAAAAAATTTAGTACAGATGAAAGACAAAAATTAAAAAAGAAAAGATAATTATGAGAGTTAGAATGTAAACTTGTGGGGGCAGCTGGGTAGTTCAGTGGATTGAGAGCCAGGCCTAGAGATGGGAGGTCCTAGGTTCAAATCTGGCCTCAGACACTTCCCATCCATGTGACCCTGGGCAAGTCACTTAACCCCCATTGTCTAGCCTTTACCACTCTTCTGCTTTGGAACCAATACACAGTATTGATTCTAAGATGGAAGATAAGGATTTAAGGGGAAAAAAAAAAGAATATAAGCTTCTTATGGGCAAGAACCAAAATTGAACAAAGAACTTTTATCTTTGGAAGATCTTTTTAAGTTCTTCACTTTGTTTCCCTAGTGCCTACCATAGGGCCTAATGCTCATAGGAGGTAATTAATAAGCACCTGCTAATTTATTAGTGTGCTGTCCAATGCCATAAAATCTCTAAGAAAGATAAGGGGGTGGGGGGGCAGGTTGGGAATTAGGCAGTACAGTAGATAGAGTTTCAAGCCTAGAGCCAGAATTGTGTGGGGTCAGATCTGGCCTCAGACACTTCCTAGCTGTGTGACCCTGGTTAAATCATTTCCCATTGCATAGCCCTTGCTACTCTTCTGACTTAGAATTGATAGTAAAATAGAAGATAAAGGTTGAGTGAAAAAAAGAAGGAAGAAGTCTTTAGACCTGGAATTGCCCATATGGAACCATTACCAACTCCCAAATTTTATAGTTCTCAAATTACAGAAATGACCTCTCCTCAATCTTAACAAAATAGGGCTTAGCAAAATTTCCATATTTTTAGTAATTACATTGTGTAAGTGTGTTTTAGTTTTGGATACTGCCTTTGACAAAGATAGAAGTTTTTCGTTGGTATTGAAATTACTCAGGGTTAGCTCCACTCTCACCTTTTTTTTTTAAATCTTTATCTGAAACCTCCTTCTGTAATATTTAGTAATTTTAGCCAGTAGAGTAATGTAGTTATTTTTATCTCCTTTTGGAGACATGTTTAGATAACGACTCCTTAACCTCAGTTGAGAGGCTATCTTGTTCTTAGAACCCTACTCTTTAGCATCAGTGTCTTTCATATTTTTCCAAAGGCTATTATGAAATATTAATTTTGTTCTATGAATTCTTTATAGCATTTGAAGAAATTTTCAAATATGTATCTCATACTTTTAGACAATATATTTAGATTTACTATAAAATAGATTGTGATTCTGCCTTGTGGCCAATGTTTTTCAATTTTATGTTTATGTTGAAACTTTTTTGATCATTCTGTGATTTTTATAAATAAATCTGGTGAGAGCCTAGTTGACTTTTTTTGATGTATAGCATCTTTTCTGGCCATATGAGGAATTTTTTTGGTTCTAGTTGCAGTATAATATAGTTTTGAAGTCTCAAAAGTATTTTGATAGGGTAACTTGAGTTTGTTCTATCTTCCATTTTCTGTTTGTTCTTGTTAATTCCAAGAAGTTTCTTTGATCAATTTATCAGAATCTGACAATTAGATTATTTTGTTTTTTGATGTTTTCTCTCGCCATGTCATAGTGTCCAAATCTATAATTTTCAGTTGCATTGTTTCCAGGTCTCATTCTAGTTATTTTTCTACCTTATTTTTATGCTTTCCACATGTTTAATTTTAGTTTGTATTTTTCCCATTTTAGATTTGGCTTTATTTTGATTCATTGTTATTTTCAAATTTTGTTTTGGAGACTTTTGTCATTTTAGATTCTGAAATTTTTAAAGCCTCTTTCAGTCTTAGTTTTTAGTTCATATATATATGTGTATGTGTGTGTGTATGCATACCCTCAAACATACTTATGTGCACACACTTAGATGGATGTGTTATTTATATGTATATGCGTATACACATACACATTCCGTTGGGTTGGGTTTCTCTTTTAATTTTAACAATTTTCTTAAATTCTTTGAGTGTTATTTACCTTTACCTATTTGTGTCTCTTTGATGAATTTTTGCATTGCTTCTATTTTAAGTATAAATTTTTTCACATTACTTTCTTTTTGTTTTTTCTTATTCTTTAATATATTTTAAAAATTAGATTAGTGATCATCTTTAATTTTCCTGATGTCAGGTTGGATTTTCATTTGCTTGTGTGAGTTTTAGCAATTTTCTTCAATAATCTTTATTACTATTTTTTGAGGGAGAAATGGCCCTGTTGCAATCTTTTATTTTGCCATCTTCCTCAAGGTAAGGAGGCCCATTTCTAATTGTGGAATTAACAGACCATCCAAGACCTTTATCTGTTCTACACATGTTCTCCTTGTGAGCCCTTAAACTCTGATTTCACCTCTTTTTTCAAAGGATAGCTCATATGGTGATGAACTTTTGAACTGCTAGGTCCTGTATAGGACTGGAAATGTGGTGAGGTGATAGGCTGCTTTGCTGATGATCATGATCAGGGACCAGCAACTGATAAGTTAGGTTATCCGCAAATATGTTACCTTTTTAGACTTGGCAGTGGAGAACTGAGTTTTTAACCTGCTCCTTCCCTGAGCCCTCATTCTTTATGCTCCTTTATGCTCCTTTCATTAACACTGAGCCTGGGGATCCTTCCTTTCCTGATCTCTTACCAGCCGAAAATGTGGAATGTGCTTGGCAGGTAGTTGTGCTTTTTCTCATTTAATGACAAAAAATGTTTTTATTGGCAATGTTTGTTTCAAATTGGTGTGAGTATTCAAATAGGATGGCTGCATTCCTATGTTTGGACTATGAAAACTGACAAAAAGAGCCTGACCGTTACTTAATAAATGTGGTATCTTATCTAGTGTCTCAGTTTGTTTTTGTCTAAACCGAATTCTTATTTCTTCTGTACTCACAGAATCTAATTGCCATAAACTCTGGGCACTTTTTAAAGTGAAACAGTATTTAAAATATTAAAATAAATTATTTAAAATAGGGTAGAGAGCAAGGGATTTGAGGATAGGAGGATCTGGGAATAATTTCTGCTTGTAATTAAAATATTGACTCCCAGGTTTATTCTTTAGTGCACAGAGTTAACTCTTTGAATGTGAATTACTTTTATTTTAATTGTTATTGAAATGAATAACTCCATGGCAGTGCATTATATACTGAGAACATCAAAGCTGCTTAGTTTATATGTTGATCAAATCATAGTAATGAGAGCTCAGAGAATGGCAAGATCTCAGAGATTTTATATTTTGAAGAAAATTCTCTCCTTTCTGACTTCTGGGAGGCTAGGCCTATTAGTGTTGAATTGTTTTACAAAGTTCACAAATGCATGAATAATTATTATTCTTATTTAATGGACAATATTGATTTTCTTTTTTAAATTATTATCATTTACACTAATTAGAGAAGGAATTATAGTATAGTTGCCCATCTAATTAGGACTTAGTTTCATTTGAACAATGCATATTTCCAACTATCTAGTATTAGGATAAATGCATTTGATTGTATAATTCAAAAAATCTACTAGGAAATGTTGTACTTTTTTTCAGGTTTTTCTATTAAAATAGTCTTTTATTATACTAAGAACCCTTACAGAATGTATAGAATAGAAGTTCCTTTCTAAAACTTGAATATATTATCTAGTTATTAGTGAGGAGTTAGTAAAATATAAGCTCTTAGGAATGGAATGGGAAAATATTAAATATGTACTGAACTCTCTTACTAAGTCTGGAAATCCAGACAAAATCAATTGTAATCCTTGCTCTCAGGGAGCTCACATTCTAATAGAGGGAAACAATGCATAAAGGAGAGATCTCATGATCGTGTTCAGTTCTTGACAGATGGAAGGACCAGGGACTATCTTAATTTTCTTTTTTGTATCCTTTCTGCTTTCCCAAAGGCTTTGCATAAAGCAAATGCTTAATGATTAATTGATAAAACACCAGGAAAATAAGCTTCTTAAATTAAACTTTTAATATGCTTCTTTCTTTTTTATTTTTTTTCCTGATTTCTAAAATGTAGCTAACTTCTATAAGAAAAATAAATGCCAAATAGGTTACCCAAATTTGGGCAAAACTGTTCATCAAATCAGTCTTGTTCTTCAATGACAAAGGATCTTATGGAACCATTATGTTATTCATTATGTCTTTCATAGCATCTCTCCTTGGAAAAACTCAAAATAAAAGCATTATCCTATGTACTTAAAATTGCCTTTTGAGGTAACTAAATAGTCTTAATGTTTTTTCCTTTGATATAGAGTCTGGGTCAGTTTTGGGCACATAGAAGGGACAATATTAATACACAATAAGTACTTAATATATATTCATTGATTGATTACTTAACTACTAAACTAAGGTTGAAAGGATCATTCACTTGCCAACAGTCTCAGAACAATCCATTGGTAAAGAGGGAATGAAGTTTTTATTGGGTTCAGTTTTAATCATTTTCTAGCTAAATCCTTTAGCCTTGGTATATGTACATACTTATTCAAAATTAAGTTTTTAGACCTTATCCTGACATTCAGAAGAGACTCAATTGCTCTTTTTGGGGGGAATCATTCACTTTCCTAGTAATAAGAAGCATTGTGGATCAGTGGAAAGAGTATTGTTTTTGGAGCCTGAGAATAGTGGGTTAGAATCCTGCCTTTGCCAACTCTGTGACCTTGAGCAAGGCCTTTCATCTTTTCAGGCCCAAGTTTCCTTATCTCTAAAGTGAGGGGATTGGGCAAGAGGACCTTTAAGGTTCTTTCCTACTCCAAATCTTTGATCCTGTTAAGGCTAGATGTCTTATAAGTCTTTATTTAGGACATTTTTTTGTGCATTAAAATATATCCTTGTAGTTGATGTAGTTGATGATGAACCTAGAAAAAGTGAGAATTTGAATCACTACTATTATTTTGTAGAAATTCAGTTTCCTTTATTGTTAAGTACTAGGTAAGAAAAAATTCAGGAAAATTAGATAACTATTTGGATTGCAAGTCTATTATCCACCATTGGAATATGTGAAAGCCACCCTGTTCGGCACTAGAGATATAAAGTTAAGAAAAAACTTCCTCTGAAGAGGGGAAGTACAATCCAGGTATGGGGAATAAATCTATCTAAAGGCATTGAAATGGGAGGTGGAATGTCAAGTCTCAAACAGCAAGTTGATTGGAACAAAAATTGTATGAAAGGGATTAATTTGAGATAAATCTTGAAGAGTAGGCTAGAACCAGATTTTTGAAAATGGGCTACATTATATTATTTTTTAAATACATCTATGTATCATATAATGTTTTTAACCAGTTGCTTCAGCATCTGTCAGATTTTTGTGCATCTTAGCCCACATTTTAAGGAATTTGAATAAAAGGACTGATTTTTAAAAACCAGATATACCATAAATATTTCTAAACAGGTGTTGTCCCCTTCAAACTAATCATATGGGTGCATATATGGGGGTTTGAGAAAAGGCTATACACTTAATTGAAAAATGCTTCTGTTGTTCAAAATATTTTTTAAAATTCCTTTTTTGGAACTGTTTTTAAAGCCAACAGCATTTTCTTTTAAATATCTTCAAATGAATCAGAATTTTTGTTGTGTGAGAATGAATTTGCTTTTTTTGAAATGATAAGTACAGAGTCAAGTCTGATGAATAATGTGGGTGACTAAGGTAGATGATGAAATTGGGTTTTAAAGTAAAAAATAAGGTGTGACTGAAGTAATGAGACCAAGCTTCTTTTTTCTTGTGTGAAAGTCATTCTAAAAGAAAAATCAAGAAACGTTTTGAAAAATAGACCACTGATTAGATTAACTATCACCTTTGAAGGACGACCTTCATTTCATTTGGATTTATGTTTTGCTTGAATTATTTGAGGAAAGAACAGTGAAAAAAAAGGATCATCTCAGTACCCTCTGTTCATTCACTGTTTTATAGATTGGGGTAGTCATTATTTCTGATATTTTTCTTAGACCTCAATTTGTGAACTATAGCTATAATAATTATTGAATTTAATATGAAAGAAAATTCTCTAAATATTTCCTTTTTGTATTATCCTCTTGTTTAAATAGTGGACTTAAGTATAAAGCAAAAAGGGAAAGAAAAAGGCCTGTGGCTTAAAGGGTCATCCTTAGATGTTGTGGTGCTGCTGTTCTTTTGTGAAATCTGAATTGGGGCTGTATATAACATTTCTGGATGCAGCTTTTTTTTTCTACTTTCACAAGGTTGTTTTCACTGATTTCTGATATTTTGCTAGTAGTGTTGCCCTTCCAAAACTTATAAGCATAGAACTTCAGAGACCTAGAAAAATGCTTCAAGAAACATTTTGATAAGATGGAGATGCTAATTAATGGAATCACTTATCTAATGTAAGGAAGATGTATTAAGCACCCACTATGTATACAAGACACTAGGCTAAATGCTAGAGATAAATAATCAAGTGATAAGTCACACCTTGGGCTTAAGGAGCTTCTATTAGGGTAGGAAGGGGGGAGTATAACATTTACATAGATAAATTAGTATAAAGTAATTGGAAGAGAGAGGTGATACTAATAACCAGGAAGACTGAGAAAGACTTTTAAGGAAGAGATAGTCCATGAGCTGATCATAGAAGGAAATTGAGGATTCCAGGAGGATGATATAGGGTGGGAATGCATTCTGGACCTAGGGGGTTGCAGGGAGGGGGAAGGCAGTGATTATGGACCATCTATGAAAAGCATAACTGTGGGAAATAGAAATTGTGGGCCTGAGTAAGAGTTAGGAAGACAATTTGGTTAGAATACAGGGTGTCCTGATAGGTAGGCTGGAGCCAGGTTATGAAAGCTTTTAAATGCCAGGCTATTTTGTCCAAGAAGTGGGTACCAGTGGGGAACCACTGAAGTTTGTTGAATGGTATGATTAGATAAGTTTGGAAAGTTTATTTTGGCAGCTGTGTGGAGAATGGTTGGGAGATAGGAGAGATGAAAGCAGGCAGTTTACTTTGTTCTTGTTTAGTTGTTTTCAGGTGTGTTGACTCATCATGACCCTGTTGGGAGTTTTCTTGACTAAGATTTTGGAGTGGTTTGCCATTTCCTTCTCCAGCTCACTTTAGAGATGAGGAAATTGAGGTTAAGTGACTTGCCTAAAGTCATACAGCTAATAAGTGTCTGAGAGTAAATTTTAACTCTGGAAGATGTGTTCCTAATTTCAGGCCAGGCATTCTCTCTCAGGAGGCTGTTAGTTCCCTAGAGGAGTAGTAATAAGCATCTGATCCAGGCTGGAACCTATTTGTGTGGAGGAAAATTGATAGATGGATATGAAGTTTGTTGTAGGTAAAAACAAGACTCAGCATCCAATCAATTAAATATTGGGAATGGAGGAATGTTGAAGATAATTGAATCTGTATGTGGAAAGGTGATGGTATCCATAACAAAATTAGACAAATTTGGAGGAGGGTTTGGGGAGGGAAAATTAATTTTCTCTCAGGCATGTTGAATTTGAGCTGATATTCAATTGGAGATGTTCAGCAGGCAGTTGGTGCTGTGGAACTAAGGCTGTATATATAGATTGGAACAGATTTCATAGTGATGATAATTGAACTCCTGGGAGCTGATCAGAGGGTGTATTCAAGACCCAGGACCAAACCTTGGGGGATCACCCACTCTTAGGAGGTAGGGCATAGAATCAACAAAAACAAAAAGAGGAGTGGTTAGATAGGACATTCAGAACAGAGCAGTGTTGCAGAATCCCAGAGGAAGGTATCCAGATAGAAGGTGTGGTCATCAGGGTTAAAAAGCTACTGATAGGCCAAGAAAGGTAAAAAGCCTGATGTGGCATTTAAATGGTATATGGTAATCTTGATTATATTCCTGTGAATCTTCCTTTTAGGTCTCAAATTAAACTATTGTTAGATAAATGTGCAGTGTAGATTCTATAAATACCAACAGAAATTTATAATTCATTAAGTTTTCATGCATAGCTCATCTGTGTTTTCAGATATGCTCTATCTGTATTTAGTGTATGGATAAAGGTTGACAAAACAGTTCAATAAAAAATAAAATATTCATCATGTCTAAGTAAGAATGGCTTGTGGGTAATAAAATTTGAGTTGTATAATTCCAAGGAATGAGCTCTTTAGGGTAAGAGAGGAATTATTTGTGTGCCCCTGGAGGTACACAAATGGCAACCATGTACTTTTAGTGGGTTTTTGGCTACAGGGTTGTGACTTGTATTTTGGACAGAAAGACTTTAGTTAGTCTTTATTTTTTTTAATCTTCTAGAAACCAAAAATTCTTGCATCTCTATCTAAAGAAGATGAAGCTTCTATTTCCTTTCCTAAACCTCCAGTGGACCCCGTGAAGATTAGAAGAGTAAGCAGTGCCCGTGCACGTTTATTCAAGGCATCCTCTCAGGGAAGTCTTCTTCCAGACAAAATATTTCATCTTGATGAGTGTAAGAATATCTAAATGTTCCTAAAACTTAAGGACAGAACTGTTTCTTAAAATGTACATGGAAGCTATTTTTATAATTATAATTTTCCTAGTTCTAGATGATGTGGGAAATCTCAGATTCTATTTATACAACATGAAGTTGTGCTTTTATTTATCTATGTGTTTTGCACATATGCAGCATAGGCTATTCATAACTCTGAGTTTGGCAATGAAAGCATATAGAATTATAGAAACTTAGAATTGGAGGGAATCTCAAAGGTCATCTAATACAACTCCCACCAAAATTACGAATCTTATCCAAGATGCCTCTATGCAAGTAGTCCTTTGGACTCCACATGGAGATTTGTAGTGAAGAGGGACTTGAACCACATCAGGGCCAGCTTGTTATATTTTTGGAAAACTCTAATTGATAGAAATATTTCTGTCTGTTGAATTTGATTCCTGTTTTTCTATAACTCCCATATATTGGTTCTAGTTCTATCCTCTGGGGCCAAGGAAAGCAAGTGCAAACATTCTGCTATGTGAGTTTGGATCCTTCATATCTTTGAAGATGACTCTCATGTGATTAAGGGTTTTCTTTTCAAGTTTAAATATCCATAGTTATTTCAACCCTCCTTGGGTGGCATCATTTCTCGTCCATTCCCCATTCCAGTATTTTGCCTAGGCACACATTCTAGCAGTCAAAGACTTTCTGAAATTTGGTTCCCAGAACTGAATATAATTCTCCAGACATAAACTGACCAGGACAGAATAGAGTGGTCCTGTCCCCTTAAAATTAGATATTATATACTTCTGTTATTATAAAGTGGGGTTAGCATTAATTCTTCTGCCTACGACATTATTGCTGATTCAGACTTAGTTCACTAAGATCCCTATGTCTTTTTGATACAGATTATTTTCTAGCCAAGTCTTCTCTCCATCTTTTACTTTTGCAGTTATTTTTTGAACCAAGGACAAAACATAACATTGATCCTTATTAAATTTCCTCTTTTGAGTCAACCCAGTCTCCAGCCTATTGAGATCCTTTGGCTCCATCTCTCATTTATCATAGTAGTTATCTTTCCAAGCTTTGCTATCATTAGCATTAGCTTTGTCTCTTAGCTCTGTGTCATCCATAGATTTAACAAAAATCCATGTACGCATTCATCAACAAAAATATTAAAGAGAACATTTCCAAAGACAGAGTGCTCCACCAGAAACCTCTCTTGAGGTTGAAACGATCTGTTTAATCAACAATCTCTGAATCCAGTCAGTTAATTTGTTATGAATTTCCTTAATAGAGTTCTGAATTTAGAGTTAGGGGAGATGTATGTTTCTGACATGTTACCTTCTTCTTGATATATCATTTTCCTTTGATCCTGGAGTGTAGAAACTATAAATATTGTAACTATAAGCTCAATAAAGTAGAATCTGTGATCCATTCATAGCCACCTAGGTTCCCATATTTCTTGCCTCAATTGTACCTGATAGACTCTGCGCATCTCTCTCTCTCTCTCTGTGCTCTCACTCTGTTTCTGTCTCTCTGTTCTCTATGCTCTCAGCCTGCCACATGCCCCACTGCAGATCTTAGGTTCAGCCATCTCTGCTGGTCAAGACAAACTGTAACCTGACTCCTAGCCTATCATACCACAACAACCAGTTGGGAGTGGGGCTTTCCCCTAACACCCACTGCAATTTCCATGAGAACCCAAAAACAGGCATTTCCAAAGTCCCGTTACACTTTTTAAAGACTTCTTTTTTCCTCATTGAATTTTGTATCTCTTTTACCATTAGGACAAGAATGTTTTTTAAGATGTTGTTTTCTTCAGTATTTTTGTGCCTTTTTTTTTTTTTTGCTAAGCTGTTAATTCAGTTTTCATAATTTTCTTGATTCACTCTCATTCTTTTTTTCAGCCTTTCCTTTACCACTCTTATTTCTTTCTTTAACTTTTCTAGGAATTCTTGTTAGGTTTTGGTTCAATAAACACTTTTCTTTGAGGCTTTATTTCTAGTTGTTTTCACACTGTTCTTCTGAATTTTTGTCTTCATCTTTTCTGTCGTAGTGTAACATTTTATGGTCAAATTCCATTTTAAGTTGATTGCTCATTTTCTGACCTATTTCTTGACTTTCAACTTTATGTTAAAGTTGGGCCTGTTAAGGGGACTGTCCCAAATTCCAGGGTTTTTTTTTACTGCTGTTTTCAGAACTAATTCTGGAGATCTGCAAGATTTTGGTGCTTCCAGAGTGGTGTGATCCTGGAAGAGATGTGGTTACTGCTGCTCTGGTCTTTGCCCAGGAAGGGCCCCTTGTTTCCTGCAATAGATTTCTCTTTGCCTTGGAACTTCCACCAGAGCCCTTGCTCCCTTGTGGCCAACCTCTAGCACTCCCTTCCACTCTGAATCTGTGATCCAGTACTGTGTATGAGGAATAGAATTACTAATCAGTGCCAGCTGTACCCAATGCCTGGAAAGGGTTTTCTATAGTCTCTTTCTGATGTAGATAATTTATTATTTATTTTTTTAGAAAATTTTTTGCCATGGTTACATCTTTCATGTTCTTACTCTCTCCTCCCCAACCCTTCTGTCCCTCCCCCCCCCCATAGCCAACACACATTTCCAGTGATTTCTTCATGTGTCATCGATCAAGACCTATTTCCATATTGTTGATAGTTCTACTAGGGTGGTCATTTAGAGTTTACTTCTCAAATCATGTCCTCATCAACCCATGTGTTCAAGCAGTTGTTTTTCTTCTTTGTTCCCACTCCTGTAGTTCTTCCTCTGAACGTGGATAATGTTCTTTTCCATAAATCCCTCAGAATTGTCCTGAGTCATTGTGTTGCTGCTAGTATTGAAGTCTATTATATTTGATTTTACCACAGTGTATCAGTCTCTGTGTACAATGTTCTCTTGGTTCTGCTCCTTTCACTCTTCATCAATTCCTGGAGG
This sequence comes from Gracilinanus agilis, assembly GCF_016433145.1. Taxonomy (NCBI): domain Eukaryota; kingdom Metazoa; phylum Chordata; class Mammalia; order Didelphimorphia; family Didelphidae; genus Gracilinanus; species Gracilinanus agilis. Next base: position 359,071,526 of record NC_058133.1, read on the forward strand.
TCATTCCAGTTCACATGGAATTCCTCCAGTTTATTATTCCTTTGAGCACATTAGTATTCCATCACCAGCATATACCACAATTTGTTCAGCCATTCTCCAATTGAAGGGCATACCCTCATTTTCCAATTTTTTGCCACCACAAATAGCATGGCTATTAATATTTTTGTACAAGTCTTTTTATCTATGATCTCTTTGTGGTACAAACCCAGCAATGGTATGACTGGATCAAAGGGCAGGCAATCTTTTAGCACTCTTTGGGCATAGTTCCAAATTGCCATCCAGAATGGTTGGATCAGTTCACAATTCCACCAGCAATGCATTAATGTCCCAATTTTGCCACATCCTCTCTATAAATAATTCAGAAAGAAGAATTTCAATGTCAGAAAATATGGGATCAAAAAGTCTTAATGCTCTCTTAAATTCTTTTATGGCCTTGATGGGATTTAAAAAAAAAAAGGCAGGCATTCATTATTTTAGAGTGTCTAGATCTGCAGCAGTGAATGGCTTATGTCTTTTTAAATGGAGAAATGCAGAGTCTGGCTGCAAAATCATGTGATCAATAATTGGTAATATTGGTTTTACTTGTGCTTTTGCCCCTTCCTCTATTTTCTTTGCTATGTCTGTATGTTCCTCAGTTGTTTGCACTGCTATTTCTATTTTGTCCCCTACTGTGACCCCTTTTCCTCCTTTCAATTGAGCATTCTTTTCAAGTAACTTTGCTATCTCCTTTCTTAATGTCATTATCAATACAGCGCTATCATCCTTGTGTCCTAGCAATTTGTGCACTAAATTCTTTAAGGACCAATAGAAGTGGAGGAATGAGATGATTACTGCAATTGTGGTTGGTATGAAAGCAAAGACCTGACCTATTTCTAGCTTCAACCATTGGCAGGAATCATATATTTCTATTATTCCCATTATATGGCCTAGGATCACTATGATCCAGAAATTATAAATCATAGTCGAAAAGTTTTATAGTAATGTAAGGATTCCCATCATGGTACAAATTGTTTTCCCCATTGATGCATCCATTGTACCAGTTTGAATGTAAAATTTCTATGGTACTGTGCCTTTAAATTTTCTTTGCTTGCTAAGTTTGTCCTCTTTGCTGTGTAGAGAGGAGAAAAATGACTGCCGTCTGGTTCAAACAGAGGCTTTTTTTCCCCCCAGAATTATTTAGGTACTTTGCCTAAGCTGGCTCTGCCAAAACTATAATAATAATGAGAGTCAATAACCAATGCTTGATAAAAGGGAGAGAAAGAGAATCTATATGGTGAGTTTCTCTTCCAGCTCACCCCTGGGGCTGAATATACATTGGGAGACTTTCAGGGGATGTCACCCCAAAACTGGGTGACCTGGATGGTCGTGCTGCCTCATAGGAGTTGGGGGCAAGGCTTCCCTATAAGAGGAGTTATGTGATACCCCAATCCAATCCCAAATAAGGGTGGGGTTCACACAAACCTCCCCCCATCAGTTAAATTCACAGTGGGTGGTCTGACTTCAAGATGGAGGCAGCCAGACCAAGTTGTGGTTCCCCTCTCCCTTGTAGTCTCTCAGGCACTCTGGAATGCTATCTGAGAGATGAATGACTTTTATTATTCACAATTCAGGGAATGGGGAAAGGGGTGAAGGGCAGAGGGATTTGGGGGTGCCCTCTTCCCTATTCCTATGGGATCCATCACTTAGATGGGAAACCCAATGGTTCCCACTTCTAAGCTTCTCCCCCGCTTCTTCTCCTTCTGTTTCTATTTCTATTTCTATCCTTTCCTATAATTGTAAGTTTTGACTGTAAGGGGGTCTCTCAGCAAGGTTGGGTAATGGGTGAAGGATACTAAGAGATCACTCTCAAAATGGAGTGCAAAACTTAACTGACTTTATGGTTGAAGTCTTGATGCAATGAATGGCTTTGACCAGGAAATCAGGGTTTCAATTTCCAAAGAAAGATCCTCAGGAAGTCCTCAGGACTGGATTCGAGATGGGGTGTCCTCCTCCTCTCTCCTCCCAGTCCTCCGCCCAAAGACCTCTCCTCTCCTTCTTCCCGGAGAAATTCCCAGAATTCTCTCTGGTCTCAACTGTCAGTAACTTTCACCAACTGCCTTCTTCTGGCTCCTTTCGTCCCATCCCCCTTGAACAAATCCCATCCTTATACCTCCAACATTTATTACTCTACCCTGCTGTCATTTTAGCCAATCTGCCAGGTGTGAGGTGGTACCTCAGAGTTGTTTTGATTTACATTTCTCTGATTACTAGATATTTAATACACATTCTCATGTGCTTATTGATAGTTTTGATTTCTTTATCTGAAAATTGCCTATTCATGTCCCTTGCCCATTTATTAATTGAGGAATGGCTTAATTTTTTATACAATCGATTTAGCTCCTTGTATATTTGAGTAATTAGACCTCTGTCAGAGTTTTTTGTTATAAAGATTTTTCCCAGTTTGTTGTTTCCCTTCTGATTATGGTTGCATTGTTTGTACAAAAACTTTTAAATTTAATATAATCAAAATTATTTATTTTACATTTTGTAATTTTTTCTAACTCTTGCTTGGTTTTAAAATCTTTCTTTTCCCATAGGTCTGACAAGTATACTATTCTGTGTTCACCTAATTTATTGTTTCCTTCTTTATATTCAAGTCATTCACCCATTCTGAATTAATCTTGGCGTAGGGTGTGAGATGTTGATCTAAACCTAATCTCTCCCATATTCTTTTTCAATTTTCCCAGCAGTTTTTGTCAAATAGTGGATTTTTGTCCCCAAAATTGGGCTCTTTGGTTTTATCATAGACTTTCTTGCTGACGTCACTTATCTATTCCACTGATCCACCCTTCTGGCTCTTAGCCAATACCATATTGTTTTGGTGACCACTGCTTTATAGTACAGCTTGATATCTGGTACTGCTAGGCCACCTTCCTTCATGTTTTTTTTTTTTTATTATTTCCCTTGATATTCTTGATCTTTTGTTCTTCCAAATGAACTTTGTAATAGTTTTTTCTAGTTCAGTAAAAAAAGTTTCTTGGTAGTTTGATGGATATGGCACTAAATAAGTAAATTAATTTGGGCAGAATGGTCATTTTTATTATGTAGGCTCATCTTACCCATGAGCAGTCAATATTTTTCTAATTGTTTAGATATAGTTTTAATTGTTTGGAAAGTGTTTGTAGTTGTGTTCATATAATTCCTGTGTTTGTTTATGTAGATAGATTCATAAGTATTTATGATTAACACCAACCTTTTAATATTTACCCAATCAAAACCCTTTTTTACCCCTTACACTGGATACTAGAATTTAAATATTACAAAAAAAGTTACAAAAATAATTTAAATGTTACCAAACATTATAGCTTGTTTCTTAACATACAATGCACCTTTTGAGTTGTTAATGACTTAATGATATTTGTCAAAAACATATAAAGCATATTGTTGAACATCTATATGAGGTCTTTGCCCCAGGTTGGGCATAGTGAGACCTCCAGCTTTAATTTACCATAATTAAAGTTTAGATCTTCAGCTCAGAATCATGGCTAAGACATTCCTTTTTTTTTTCTTTCAGCAGGCACAAATGGCTTGTGATTTACACTGTTGGAGGGAGTTTCTGAATCAAAGACATCATGGATCCATTTCAATATTATCTAGTTTACACATATCTTCATCTTTCCACAGGCATATCATGAGACTTAATCACATATTTTGCTGAAATCTATGGCAATGACATCCTGTGTCTACTAGTTTGTGTATATCTAAGTAACATGTAACCAACACACACACAAAAATACAGACATCTATGGTACAAACATGTATGTGTACATGCATGTTTGTACACATGTACATATGTGTTTGCATATGCATGTATAAGTATATATATGATATAAATTTTTCCTTTTTTCTTCTTATCAGAATAAACTGTATCTTAGTCACTAAAGATAGTGAACTTCCCATTTCTCCTGAGCCCAACTTTCTTCTCGAGCAGTGGTTATTTACCTTTTCTGTGTCATGGATTCCTTTGACAATCTAAGGACACTCTCTGAGAATCATATTTAAAGGCATAATGTAAATCCTTATTCTAACGTATCAGGAGGTAGAATCTTACCTATCTTGTCTCTGAATTTTTTGAAAGCTTATCTAAAGATGAGGGTACAAATAGATTGTGTCCAACATTCTCTTCTTTATATACCCTCATTTCTAAGATGACATGTTCATTACCTCTTTTTTCCCCTTTTTTGGTTTTATTACACACATATTATATTTTCTTCATTTCCAAATATATTACTCCTATTCTGCTGCCCAGAAAGCCATTGGTAATCACCAAGATTCTTTTTAAAGTGAAAAAAAAAGCAATTCAGTGAAACTAACATATCAGTCAAAGCGGCACCATAATAAGGGCTTATTAAATACTTGTTGACTAATTCATTGTTATATGTTTTAGGAGATAAAAGAATAGGCAAAGACCATTAGACCCATTCACTACTTTGATGTTGACTTCTTTAGTCATGATTGTCTGATACTGTTGAACCCTTGTTTTTGGAAACAATACTGCTTTTGGTGTTCAAGAGAGATGTGAATGAATTAGCTCGAAAAGACTTAGTGTCTTTATGTAAAAGAATTAATCAGAAAACATTGATGTGGGCAAACTTGTAGTAGAGAAATCACAGAGGAGATTTGGAAGCATGTTTCTTCTTTTAAAAATCTCTGAGGAGGGGCAACTAGGTAGCTCAGTGGATTGAGAGTCAGACCTAGAGATGGGAGGTTCTGGGTTCAGATCTGGCCTAAGACACTCCCTAGCTGTGTGACCCTGGGCAAGTCACTTAACCCCATTGCCTAGTCCTTATCACTCTTTTGCCTTGGAACCACTACATAGTATTGATTCTAAGATGGAAGGTAAGGGTTTAAAAAAATCTCTGAGGGTAGAATAGGGTAAGAAATAATTAAGCAGAGATGGGAGATTTTTTTTTTGGCATATCATGTCATCCTAATCAGCTTACTTCCACACCCTCTGTCTGCTCTAATACCATAACATTTTAAAAAAAATTACAAATATCCTCTTTCCAAATAGGAATACATGTAGTTTGACCATATTGAGTCCCTTAAATTTTCTCTTTCCCATTTATCTTTTTAGGCTTCTCTTGGCTCTTGCATTTGAACATCAGATTTTCTGTTTAGGTCTGGCCTTTTCATCAGAAATGCTTGGAAATCTTCTATTTAATTAAATGACCATTTTTTTCCCCTGAAAGAATATATTTAGTTTTTCTGGATAGATGATTCTGTACTGTAAACCTAGATCTTTTGCCTTCTAGAATATCACATTCCATGCCTTCTGATCCTTTAAAGTGCAGGCTGCTAAGTGCCGTATAATCCTGACTGTAACTCCATGACATTTGAATTGTTTCTTTCTGGCTGTTTGCAGTCTTTTCTCCTTGGCTTGGAGGCTCTTCAATTTAGCTATAGTATTCCTGAAAGTTATCATTTGGGAATTTCTTTCCAGAGGTAAACTATGGATTATTTCAATTTCTGTTTTCCTCCATTCAGGAATATGAGGGCAGTTTTCTTAGATAATCTCTTGTATTATGATGTCCAGGCATCATTATTTTGATCATGGGTTTCAGGTAGTCCAATAATTTGTAAATTGTCTCTCCTGGATCTATTATACAGACCTGTTGTTTTTTCAATGAGCTTTTTTACATTTTCTTCTGTTTTTATTTTTTATTCTTTTGATTTTGTTTCAATATTTCTTGATGTCTCATGAAGTCATTAGCTTCTAGTTGTCCAGTTCTAATTTTTTAGGTATGATTTTCTTCAGTGAGTTTTTGAGCCTCCTTTTTCATTTGATCCATTTCTTCTTGCATTGCTTTCATTTTCCTTTGCCTCTCTTAATTTATTTTTTAAATCCTTTTTGAGTTCTTCCAGAATTTTAGACAAATTCATATTTTTCTTTGAAAATTCGTGTGTGTTTGCTTTGCCTTCACTATCCCCTTCTATGTCTGTTACTTGCTCTTTGTCTCCATAAAATTTTTCTTTGGTTAGGTTTTTTTTTTATGTTTGCTCATTTTTCTAGCCTTTTCCTTGACTTTCACTTTTATTTTAAAGGTGGGTTCTGTTCTCAGAGAAGAGAGGGCTCTCTCTTAAACTTCAGTTCTTCTTTGATGCTACCCTTAGCTCTATTTCTGGGTTTCTGCAAATTTCAGTTTTTCCAAGGGGGTATTATGGCCTATGAGTTGGGATCTCTGAAAACCACCTCTGCTGATGATTCAATCACCCCCTGGGACTGCTAATGGCTTGCAGATTTCAGAACACTGTGAGCTACCCTTTTCTGGGGCTCAAAGTCTAGCCTTAAGGTTGGGCAGGGGCTTTTGGTCTTACTTTGTGCTTGATCAGGTCAGGCACACTGTGGACTGCCTTGTCCTGGGGTTCCGCCTTCATCTTTGATAAGAAGTAGCTAGGTCTGAGTTCCCACAGGCCAGCATCCAGGGGCTGAGCTCTGCATTTACACAAACCTGCAGTACTGCACAGACTATCTCAAGATGGGATTCAGGTCCTCACTGCAAGCCTGGGTGTATGATCCTGGCCTCTCTCTAGGCTTATACAGATCAGGTGCCCAGAGCAGACTGCCTTACTTTGGGATTCCTTATGGCAGGTTTCTTTGGAACTTTATGGAGTGTTCATTGGGTTGCACTGCTGTTGGCTCAGGCAGGGTCTCAGGGTTTGGATGTTGGCTTGGTCCCAGGTTTAGAACCTGGAACAGTAGATGTATGATTGGAGGATTTTGCTGTTGGCTTGCTTCTTACTCCTTGCTGTAGCCTCTGCGGGCTGTGCTCCTCTCTAACCCTGGTGTCTCAGATGCTCTCTGTCTACCTTTCAAGTTGTTCTCTACATGAAAGTTGCTTCACTCTGTCTTCATATTGGTTCTTTCACTCCAGTGTTCGTTTTATGGCATTATTTTAAGTTTGGCTGGAAAGGATTTTCTTGATGAGTTGAGTTTTCCCTGCTTCTACTCTGCCATCTTGGCTCTGCCCTGGGAGATTTTAATATGCAGAGAAAAGATGTAAATAAGAACAGATATAAGTCAGAAAGGGAGAAAAAATAACAATAAACTATGTGTCATAAAGGGAGAAAAAATCAGATGAAAAGGAAGAAATAAGAATGAGAAGGAATGAATGAGAAGCATGTAAAGAAAAAATGTCTAGTCCTCAGTTCTATATTAAAAGCTAGTTCATATCGATTATGTGGTTCGATATGGATATGATTAGGGTTTTGATGTTAAAAGATCACCCTATTGCAAATATGAGTAATATGGAAATAGGTTTTGAACAATGATACATGTATAACCTAGTGGAACTGCTTGTCAGCTACAGAAAAGGGGGGTAGGGGAAGAATCATGAATCATGTAACCATGGAAAAATATTCTAAAGAAAAAAAGATTTTAAAAAAGCTAGTTCATTTTAATGAACCATTGCATTTGTGGAATAAATGTGAGAAGAATTGTAGTGGAGCAGATTGTGTCTTGTTTTGGGCTGTTTGAAATGTTGGTTATCAGTATTGGAATGACATGGTAAACTTACAAAGAAGGGAATGTGTTTATTTGGCTATTGAATTGTGCAGCATCAAAAAAATTGGCACTGTTTATATTGAAAAATTTGTGTCCCAGCTAACTCACAATTGATTTGCCTACTGAAATACAGTGAACTTTATTAAACCCAGTGAACATTTATTGGAGATAATACCTTTAAGTAGGAGGTTGAGTATTGCAGTAGTACAGGGATTTAGAGTCTGAAACCTTGCTCCTTTATACCTGTGTGACTTTGGCCAAGGTATTTTGATTTTTCCGGGTTTCCTCATCTGTAAAATAAGGTTAGACTTAAATGATTTCAAAGGTCTCTTTCAGGTCCAGGACCTATAATTTTATTAATTTAAATATGTGTCCTGAGAATTAGACCTGGACTGGGGGCAAGTTGAAACCTTAGTTCCACTTATTAGATGTAAAACTCTAGGCAAGTCACTTAACTTTTTGTTGCCTCATTTTTCTCATTTGCAAAAATGCCTATAATAACTGCCCCACCTTCTTCACAGTGTTGTGAGGAACAAGTTAGAGAATGGGTATAGACATCCCTTCTGAATTCTAAGCTGTTATATAAATGTAAAGGAGGCAGCAGAGCATTGTGTGTAGAATTAGCACACTGAGGAACCAGGAAGACATGAGTCCAAGTTGTGTTTCTAACATGCTCACTCTGTGACCCTGGACTAGTTACTTAACCTCTCCATGTTCTAGAGATTTCTCTAGGGCTAGAAGTTACAGAGGAAGTATGCATTTTTATTGGTAGTACTCATTAGAGGTTCCCCCATTCAAATAAATGCAAAATATTTTTAAATATGCTTTAGGTACTGATGTCATGATGGAAGAAATGAGAAGGAAAATTGTATAGTCTTCAGTTCTATATTAAAAACTAGTCCATTGTAATACCAATATATTTGTAGAATAATATAAGAAGGATCATAGTGGACCAGACTAAGTGACTTCTTTTGTTTGGGACTTTTGGGAAATGTTGGTTCTTCTTTCTGATGTCTTAGTGTGCTTCTTTTTAAAAAATAATTGTTGACCACTTTTGATATTCTCCACACAGATTTGGTATGAAGATTGTTGTTGTTCAGTCACTTCATATCCAGCTCTTTATGGCTCCACTTGGGGTTTTCTTTGCAAAGATACTAAGAGGTTTGCCATTTTCTTCTCCAGCTCATTTCACAGAAGAGGAAATGGAGACAAACAGGGTTAAGTGACTTGCCCAGGGTCATACAGCTAGTAAGTGTCTAGGGCCAGATTTGAACTAAGGTCTTTTTGACTCTGGGCCTGGCACTTTATCTACTATGCTACCCATGCCCAGTTGTGAAGATTACTTGGGTTTTATTATTATTATTTTTTTGGCTTTCTTGAGGTTAGAGTACCATATAAAGCATTTATCTCACATATTTCAAAATATTGATGGTTAGTATGCTTTGTCTGAGTGTGACTGACAAGGTATGTGTGTTACTAATAGACTTTTTTCCCCAGGAAGTAATTTGTTCTCCAATTTGACTCTGTTGGACAGGCCTGTTGTTTTGGGCAGTTCGTGTCCTCTCTTGAGATATTGCAGTTGGCTGTACTCCACACTGGTGTGTTTTGCTGCCATGACTTCACAGTCCTTGAAGCTTCCTCTGCTTCATGCCTTAAAGCTGTATGGAAGAACACTATCAGAACCTTTGGCTTTGTAGGGGCTACTGCTTCACTCTGCATCCACAGATCATGTACTGGCTGTCGTTGACATTGACGCTCTCTGGACTTAGAATGTATTGTTGCTCGGTAAATAATAGGAGTGAAAAGAAATTTTTGTGAGCATAGTTAAGAGATTTATGTTCAGGGCAGCTGGGCAGCTCACCAGATAGGGAGCCAGGCCTGGAGATGGGAGGTCCTAGATTCAAATTTGACTTCAAAATATTTTCTAGTTGTTGTAACCCTGGGCAAGTCACTTAACCCCAATTTTCTAACCCCTACTGATCTTCTGCCTTGGAACTTATATTTATTATTGATTCTAAGACGGAAGGTAAGGACTTAAAAAAAAGATTATATTTATATAACAAGAACACAAAACCAAGGTCTTTTCCTTTCCCCTTCTCTTCCCTTTTCTTCCTTCCCTTCCTTTCCTCCTTTTTTTGAGACTTAGTTTTTGCTTGTACCACCCTGTAGGCATGACTGTGGTGAGGGCAGGTTTGAAGCCCCCTGGATTAGGAAAATAGGTTTGCAGACAACACTAATTAAAGTAGGGACAGCTGCTTAATGCCTTTGTTTTCAAATATTTTCGTTGGCTGATAGTTGGCTTTAAGTTGCCAAAAAGAAACACACATAATACATTGTTCCTAAACTGCTGTGATCCTAATTATTATTTTCAAGTTTCACCAGGAACTTAAAAAAAATTAACCAGCAATGTTGAGGCAAATTTGCAGATGTAGCAGTTCTAAGATCAGGGACATGGTTATTACTGTTCAGTTTGAGGGCTTAGTTCATTAAGAATAAGATGGATGTTGATGGGCAGGTTTTTGCTCTTTGCAAGGATCCTGCGGTGGTAGAATGCAAAGAATAGTGACATTGAATTCCTTTTTTCCCTTGTTTCTTCCTCCTTCTCAAAACCACTAAATGTTATATTATATCCAAATACAGTATACTTTAAGAACTCTTTGGCTATCCTAAAGCATAATTTGTATTTCCTCAGTTTAAAAGACTTAAAACAAGCCTAGTATGATGGAAGAGATCCTGGACTGAAAGTCAGGAAATCTGGGTGTTGTAGTCATCAGGGGTGAGCTGGTAAATGCTTCACAGTTGGCTTGGGGGAGTGGTAAGGAGAAGAAGGGAGAGCTGGAGAAACTTTTAAGTTTAATCTGCATATTGACATGTTCTCTTATTACTTTTAAGTCTAGAATTCAAGAAAACAATAAGTCAAGCTCTGATTTGTAGGCTTTTGTCCAGGGTCACACAGCTAGGAAGTATCTGAGGCCAAATATGAACCCAGGACTTCCTATCTCTATGCCTGGCTCTTAATCCACTGAGCCAACTAATTGCCCCAATTTGATCTTCTTTTTAAAGGGACTTGTATATATAATGCATTTAACAAATAAGGAAAGGACCCTACTACAAGAGCCCTGAATTTTGAGTTAGACAACCTGGGTTTGAATACAGTTGCCTGCCATAGCATTGGGCAAGAAACTCAATTTCTGTGAACCTCAGTTTCTTTAACTGTAAAATGAGAATGTTGGAATAGATAATCTAAGGTTCCCTCATATCTCTGAGACTATGATCCTGTGCTTCCTCATTGTACAGAGAAGGTAAGTGGTATCCAGAAAGCAATAGGATTTGCTCAGGGTCACATAGGTAGCTAGCAGCATATTCAGAATTCAAATCTAACTCTCTTGATTTTCAGTGTAATTTTTATTTTAGCACACTTAAGATTTATCAGCAGCTGCTAGATGACATTTAAGTGCTTGTTACAAAATGTTCTAGATATTTCATGAAGTTGTAGTAGCTGCCTCCAAGCAGACTATAAACCAAAGAAAAGATGAGTAACAACCTTCTATTGGATAGAGTGATGATATCATGCTTTAAAATAATAGTGAAGTTTTTTATACCTATGAGAGAAACTTTTGACTTTCCAATTCCAGACATCTCATATGTAATTTAGATTTAAAACCTGTACATTTTAGACTAAAAAGTTATTTGTTGATATGCTAGTATTACAAGGACATTTTAGTAAATATTGTTAAAATATTGTTGTTGGTTATTTGCAGCAAAGAAGAGGCTGAAATCTGAGGAAACTATAATCACGGGAGATTCTCCAATTAAAATACATGGAATTTGCCTAACAGAATTAAATTCCATTGGTCATTTTAACAGTCATATACCTCAAATAACACATGATGGGGATCAAAATGAAATCAATGAAAGGGATATTTTGAAAGCGACAGCATTAGCAACACCAGTCCATCTCAGAAGTGGAGGGTTAGTATTACTTTTCTATCATTATCATTTTGTCTTTAACCATTGTCTTCTAAAATTTTATCATTCATCCTATGTAAATGATTGATTAATTAGTCTCTGCACTTTCCCCTTTTTATGCCAAGAAATGATAAAAATAATGATTCATGAGAGAACATGGGATTTCCTGCTCTGTTTAGTCCATGGGTAGATGTGGTTAAATTTACTTAATTTCATATTTATACCCAGTAAAATCTTTATTCACACATGCCAAAATAATTCATTTAGTAATACCAGACCGAGTCATTTGTTTTGGCTATAGTCTTAGCTCTGGAATAGACTGGTCATATAGTTTGTGGTTTATCCAGGATTCCTGCTGGACTTCCTTTTATCTTCTGCTACTTCCCTTTAAACATTTTTCTCTTTGTTGGCAGTGCCACAAAAGATTGGGCAAAGGATGGGGCTGCCACTTTAATTACTGAATTTTATTTTGAAATAGAACTTTGTAAAAACAAAATTAGTTTTGTAGAAAGTTTTAAATGATTGGCTAAAGATGTGGGGCTTTGAGAATTGGCTTGAGATTTGGAAAGTTTTCTGGGTTTCAATTATCTATGCAATCCCTTATTAAAATGAATAATTGAGAGCTCCTTGTATTTTATACCGTCTTTCTAGGTAGGGCACCCTTCAGAAGCAACACTTCTATCCACATTAAACATCTGAAGGACAGAAGAGAAGTTAAATATGGGGACTACATACTGAAACAGCCTTTAATTGAAAATATAAAAAGGGGTCCTTGTGCTCTTCAGTCTCAGCCATTGTACTATTAAGGCAAACAGAACTACTGTATTCAGTTTCTGGACTGTACAGTGTCGGTTAAAGACATTTTTGCAGGGTTTTCCAACGGGTCATTGATGAACAACTGCTTTGTTTGAATTTGCCTAACAAATTAAATTTCATTGGCCATTTTAAAACCAACCATGTGTTGAGTTTTCTTTAAACTTCTTGATCTAATTTTGGCTATGTATATACACACACAAATGGTTCAACTATTTTGACTCAATTGACTGGCTAATTATCATTTTATTTGAACTGATTTTGCATATTATTTCAGCCATTGTTAACATGATCACACATACAGATTTTGTAGTAGGTAACACAGGTAGCCGTCTTCATTTTATTTTGCATTCAGAACATTTTAAAATTGAAAGCAAAGGAGAGTAGTAGTTTATTGTGAGACGGTACTTAAACTGGGATTTGGGGAATTCATGATAAAACCTCAAACTGGTCATTTTGGGTAAATGTCTTCCAGTTTGCTAATGAAGAGTCTTTAGATGTCAGAGCTAAATAAAAGTAGTAGAAATAACTTGTTTTTCTTTCAGTATCATAGATGGGAAAAAAGCCCCAAATATTTATATTGCAATACTCATCCTTATAGATGTTAGAATTTCCTACAGAATTACAAACAGAAGTCATTATGGTTTTTAAAATATTTTCAGTTTCTAAAGAGCCGTTTTGGTGAGCCAATGTTGCTTATATTTCCTAAAATCAGAACTTTCAAGAGTCTCTTAGCTTACATATTTTTATGTTAAGTCACAAAAAACAAATCAAAGAATAGAAGAACATGTTCAGGATATAAATTATTATGTGTTAAAATTGTGACAGTTATTCTTATTAGAACTTTAGGCTTGTAGTATACACTGGCAAAATTTACTTTAAATAAGACAGTTTTTGCTCCATCAGTCACCTTTTTATCTTTGAATTGAAAAGTTGTAGAAGAGGTAGTGAAAAATTTATTCATCATAGTGAAAACAAACATGGAATATATTATCAGTTCTTAACATTTGTGGATTAGAAATATATTAAGAATACTTGATGACGATTTACCTTAAATGAACTATTTTAAAATAGAAACATTGCTATATAATGTGACATTTCCAGTTTTGAAAATAAAATCCCACTATCATTTAACATAGTTTCACCTTTACGACATTAATGGGTAAAAAAGAACATTTTTGTTGGAGTGTTTGGGCAAAGATGCATAACGGAAGGAAGGAAATTCCGAATTAGGAAGGAAAATAGAGAAAATAAGATATTTAGAAGTACAGGTTTAGTAGTATGCTAGGCTTCTTAAGTTGTTAAAAAATAATAACTTTTGGAAAATTCCTTTGACAGAAAAAAAAGCAACAATGGCTATAATAACATCTCTTTAATTTGGACATCAGAAATTTAGGGTTATCAGATAATTTAGATAAAATATCCCCTATGAGTTTTTTCCCCAAACAAATTAATGGTGTAAATAGTTTTTGAAATATTTAACCTACTTAAAAAGAGGAAGCTTAAACACAGTACCCTTTTCATGTAAAAATATCATACTAAGTTCAGAGCCTTTATTTATTTAATTAAGTCTGGAATTAAGCTCAGTTCATGTTAGGCACTGGAAATAGGAAAGACAAAAATGAAACAATTGATGCCTAGGGAATATACATTCTGCTGGCCATGGTACAATATGTATACAAGTAAGTTAATTAAAAATATATACAAAATTATATGAAGAGATTCTAAGAAGGACAGAGTACTAACAAGTGTAATGATCAAGAAGGATTTTGTGTAGGAGGTGGCACCTGCTTTGTGCTTTGGAGTAATTTAAGAGTTCTGAGAGATACTGATAAGGAGAGAATGCATTCCCAACATGGGGGATTACCTATACAAAGGCTTAGAGATAAAAGATACAGTGTTGTGAGAATTATTTGGGACAAACAGTAATTTTGATATGTTTTATTAGGCAGACATAAAACATCTGACTTTGACCAGATGAAGCTGAATTAAGCTGATTTATCTATCTTTAGTTAGTTCTTTGTGTTGTATTTTATGGCATATATATGTGTGATTCATTGCCCTCTTGTGTTTTTAATTCTGTGGTTTTAAAAAAATGGATATTCAGAGAAACACGTAAACATTGTAGCTCTTAAAGAGAACTTTTCAGTTAATTAGAGATATTGTAAAGGCTCTTGGTGTAGGCCAGTCAGGTGTTTTGAGGATCATTCAAAATCATAATGATAGCTAAGAAAATGTAGTCAAAAACAAAAAACAAGAACTACCAAATCATTGCTATAAAACAACCTATTTAAACTTCAGAAAACAAGCAAAGACCTTAAGAAAGACCTGGCAGTTAGAGGGGTTGTTATTGATTCTACTATACTATACAAAACACTATATGCTTTTGGAAATTGGAAAAACAAAAGTAAAAAAATAAGCTGCTAAATAGCACTTTGAGGGGAAAAGTTTGTCATTGAAAGACAGTGCAAACACTGGGGTTCTGAAGATTATGAAAAGGTAATTTTTATTGATAAAACTCACTTTTTCACAAGGCTATGTCAAAACCATCATCAGAAGATCAGGCAAGCCCGTAAGATACAGGCATTTTTATCACACTGTAAAACAGCCACTTGAAAAAAACATATGGGGGATTTAAAATTTTCCTATAGACTTCAAAGTCTTGTCCCTATTATCCCCATCGAAGGAATGGTGGATGCTGAAAAATCTATTGATATATTGAGGAAGATAGTTTTAAGAATCACAGAAATTCCCAAGTAGACATGGAATCCTGTGACATGACTACATCCTGTCAGATGCCATGAAAAATTAAGAAACTGAAGAGCCATATGGACCTAAAAACGCTTTCATGGCCTTGAAACTCACCTGATTAAAACTCCATTGAAAATCTATGGGCTTAGGCCTAGAGATGGGAGGTCCTGAGTTCAAATATGATCTTGGACACTTCCTAATTTTTATGTGAGTCTGGGCAACTCACTTAACCCCCATTGCCTCACCTTTACCACTTTTTTGCCTTGGAACCAATACATAGTATTGAATCTAAGACAGAAGCTAAGAGTTTAAAAAAAAATCCTATGGATTATAATCAAGGCTCTCTCTCTATAAAATAAAAAGAACACAGTATCTAAATTTAAGTGTTTGTTTTTTTTTATGAAGAATGTCAAAATGCAAAAGTCTTGTCAATCCAATGCCAAACTGGATAAAACAAGTGCAAGAAAAAGAGGCTGTATTACATATTTAAAGTTCTTTAAAGTTGTAATGTTTATTGTATACGTCAGTACATTTACTTACTTTCTCCCAAAGAATTTATATACTATTGAGTGTTTTAGCAAGTCACTGGGACTACAACAGAGACTACATGAAAGGGAAATACCAAGAAGATGATCTTAGAAAGACAGGTGGGATTTAAATTGTGGAGGATTTTGTATGTGAAGATGAGGATTTTGTATTTTATCTTAGAGGTAGTAGGGGGCCACGGAAGATTTTTGAGGAAGGGAGTGACAGCTCTATGTTTTAGGGATATCCATTTGGCAGTTACCTGGTGGGTAGTTTGGAGAAGGAAGAAATTGGAAGCAGGGGAGAACAATTAGGTGACTATAATATTTCAGATGAAACGCAATGAGGGTCTGAGCCTTTGAGAGTGGAGAAAAGGGAACCAGATATAAGAGATATAGTAGAAATGGAATAAGTGACCTTCTGTGATAAGTTTGAGGTAGGATAGAACAGAGGGAAAAGTCAAAGAAGGCTTCATAGAAACTCAGGTAATGAGAAAAAGTGGTGGTCTTAATAAAAAGAGAGGAGGTTAGGGCATAGATGGATTTAAGGGGGAAATGAAAGTAGTCTCGGAGATATGTTAAATTTGAAATGATAGGACCTGAAAAGGATCCCTATTGGGCAGAATTTTATAGATCATTATTTCAATATTATTGCATGTACTTGAAAGCAATAAAGCATCATTTCTTTATAATATGTTCCATTTTATACACTTATAAATCTCATATTTATATGTGATTATAAAGAAATACAATAATCTTTATTATAATGAACTATATATAAATATACACAAGCCATATATATATATATGTATGTATGTACATACATATATATATTTTAAAATCTTGTAACTTTCTCTTTAAATGTTCTTTAAAATGTAATGGTCTGGGGGCAGCTGGGTAGCTCAGAGGATTGAGAGTCAGGCCTAGAGATGGGAGGTCCTAGGTTCAAACCCGGCCTCAGCCACTTCCCAGCTGTGTGACCCTGGGCAGGTCACTTGACCCCCATTGCCCACCCTTACCAATCTTCCACCTATGAGACAATACACCGAAGTAAAAGGGTTTAAAAAAAAATCTAAACAAAAAAATGTAATGGTCTGGCAGAGGTCTTGCCCTTTTGGGGAGAAGTTTCTGGTATAAATTTAGATTTGGAGCTCGGAAGTAAGAGCCAATCTGTATCAGAGTCAAGTAATTGGTTGCCCAATAGAATGTTATATCACCATCTGAAGCAATCTTTCCTTTTGTGAGAACGAAGCCTCCTTAAAAGGTTTAAAATAAAAAGCAGAGAAATTTTCTTTCGACTAGAAAGGATAGTGCTGAGATTGTTTTTCGCTTATGTGCATGGCTTCCAGCCCTGATTTAAAACATTGTCATGCTGTCCCCATTAATTGTCACTACATGCCAGAAATTCCAGTATTTTACCAAAGTGTAATCAAATGATTCTCAGAGGTAACCATGATAGTAAAAATAAACACAAGTCAAAAATAGAGAACTATAAAAGATAAAGAATCATAAAATGGAGAAACATTGCCAGTTTTCATGAAGATGATTTGATTGCCATACTAATCATAATATGTGTATGTAGCCATATGTGTAGTGTGTCTTCTTGTGTGTGACATCAGATGACATGTGCTAGTAGAACAAAAAAGGTGGTTAACTGGCATAATTCATTAATAAAGCTAATGGATAGTCTTAACTGTAGAGTTGCAAATGTAAAAGCCTGAGCAATTGTGAAAGCAAGGCAAAATTGATCAACAACATGACCTAGTTTTTGGTTTAAAAAATATGGTCACCACAAGTATGTGAATATAATATTTTTTATTAATGGATTTTATTGCTTAAGTGTTTCTAGAAATCTTCTATAACCCCCTTTAAAACTACAGTGTGCCTCAGTATTGTTATTGCAAGCTGTTTTGATGGATTCTATTTTTATACCTAAAGATAATTTTATAGAAAATGCCCTGTCTTCACACCGACAGACCAAAACTGGAAGAACAAGGAGATAATCCCACTTTTGGGGTTTGAATAGTCTTATTCTTGGCAAAATAACTTAACAGAAGCAACCTTTTGAATGTTTAATTTATAGGTGAAAATCTACAGAATAATTCAAAATTTTCACAAATTCAGACTGATCTTCCTTTAATTTAGTGTGAATTAGTGAGTTTTTACAGTGTATGGTAAGATTGAAGGAAGAGTAAGGAAAGAGAGAGAATATGAATAACTTAGTCCAGTTCCTTCATTTTCATATTAAAGAAATAAGCATGAAATGGTTTCCTTCAAATCTGTCCAGTGCCAAAGGTAATAGGTGATAAAAATGTTAGTTTCTTATCCAAAACAGAAGAATTTTAAAATATGTGTGTGTATACACATATTTATTCTGAGATTTCAAGTGGTTCTAAGTCTTTTTCAGACTTTTTAATTTTAAGTAAAATTGTGGATATAATTTTTGTGGTTTTTTAAATTTTTTATGTTTGTGTAAAATAGACTGTACTATTTTTAAAAAAGAGTCTTCTTTAGGAAAATATTTTAAATTGGTTAAATTTAAGTGAAAATATTGTAATTAGTATTTTGTGACTTAGCTCAAACATTTAAAAACAAGATATTACTATGTTGGTTGATGATACAAATTGAGTTAAGTTCTAATAAGTGAAGTGTCTGTTTCCTGGGGCAGTATGAGCTTTGGCCAAAATTCTCCACATTTTTTCCATCTAATGCTAAATGATCTCTTTTATTCCCTTTACCCTGTCCTTATTTACATTATTTAATAATGCTGCTTCTGTTAACATAGTAAAGTCTTAATATTCAGACTAACTCTGAGGCTAGGAGCAGAATGGGATTGTGAAAAGAATACTGTATTTGGAACCTTGAAACTTGTGTTAGAATCTTTCCACACTTACTAGCCATATGACTTTGGGCAAGAAACTTGCCTATGGTAACGGCTTCCCAGTATTGTTGGGAAGAAAGTGTTCTGCAAACATTAAAGTTCTATATAAATCCTATTTGTTAGTAACAAATTAGAATTTAGCATTTTAAAAAAAGAAAACCAGTTTTACTGTATATATATATGTACATAAAGTAACTAGAACTAGACTCTGACAAAAATGTTTGCTCTTAAAGGACCTTAGGGAAATAACTAATGAATATATCAGATTAATTAGGCAAATTAATTAGGCAAAGAGATTCATCGGTTGTATATGGTTACTTCTATTAAATTTTATTTTTCCAATTACATGTAGAAACAATTTTTGACAATCATTTTCTGACATTTTGTAATTCAGATTCTCTTGTTCCATCTCTGAGATGGTAAATAGTCTGATATGGGTTATACCAGTGCTTTCATACTGTAAATATTTCCATATTCCCCATCTTGGGACTGAAGACACATATTACACATACAATAAAAAATTCCTGAAGGAAATAAAGTAAAGGATGGTATGTTTGGGTCTGCAATCAGATTCCAAACAGTTTACATGGTTACTTCTAAAAGTATTTGGAAGTTTAAAAAAAAACAAACAAATAAAAAACAGGCTGACCTTTTAAATTGCTTATGTTCCTTCAGCAATTATTTACATCATTAATTTATTTAGTAAATCTTTTTGAGCACAAAAATAAAGTTTTTATCAGCTCCTATCCCTTATCAAAAATTCCAAACTTAGAGGATTCCCAGTGAAGCTCTCCTTTTCCTTCATTTTCCTCCTTATAGTGGGTTCCAAGTGTCATATAATAGCAATGAATCACTTCATCTATGTTCTCAGAATGTAACTTTATTTTCTAATTCAATGCTTAAGACTTGTTTTGATAGCAGTTTTCTGAGCTGGTAATATCTATTTATGAGTAGTTAAGAAAATTGGAAAAACAGTTTTTAGAAATTTTTTGCTACATGTAGTCTTAAGCCATTTAGTATCCTGATTTAGAGCATCTATTTGGATAGAGTTGCTGTGCCTCCCCAAACGTGAATTTCTCTCTTAGTTAACAGTTTTGTGCCTCCAGTGTCTGGTTCAAGGCATTGTACTTAGAAAGCAATTCATGGTTGATTTCTCATTTAACTAATTGGATTGATTGGGGGAGGAGGGAGACAGAGACAGAGACAGAGACAGACAGACAGAGAGAGAGAAAGAGAGAGACAGAGATAGAGAGAGAGAGAGAGAGAAAGAGAGACCAATCAATTGCTCAATCGATCGATTGTTAGTGTGGTATATGACTATTTCTGTCCTATTCACTATCTTTATTAATGCTTTGAATAGAAATCATGTTTATCAGATTTTCACATATTCAAATCAATAGCTCATGTAGTTAAAATTATTCTGTGTAAGTTTATTATAAGGAGATAGGGCTAGAGGACTTCTAAGAACCCTTCCAGCTCTATTAATTTGTAGCTTTAAATTTCAGCAGACTATAAGAGGGGAAAGTTCTTAATTGAGCCATTGAAATAGTAGAATAGGCTGCTTTGTGATATAATGAGGTGAGAGTTCTATCATTAGGAACATTCAAGAAGAAGATGAATGATTCTGTACCAGAGATGTTGTGTAAGGGATTCTTGCATAGAGTGGGTGGTTCAGATGCTAGCTATTCTACAAGAGGAATTTGAAAGATCTTAAGGAAGGTGTCATTGCAGAGCTTTGCTTTTAATAGTAGAAGGGAATGAGATGCTTTTGCTATATCAAAGTATTTTCTAAAGTAGTCCATGATTTTTGCTAATTGGAGTAGATTGAACAATATTGACCTGGTAATCTTTCCAGTTACGTGTACTCTAGTGGCCCATTCCCTCTTCACTAAATCTAGTTAGAGTATTTAAAATGGGTTCATAGGTGCTTCCTTTCCCCACCTTTTTAGATCTTTCACTCCTTTCCTGGTTTACTAAACATAAGAACCTTCTTTGCTCCAGGCCTTTCAAAGGTAGACCCTAAAGCAGGGGTCGACAACGTATGGCTCTTGAGCCATATCTGGCTCTTTCTGCAGGAGCCATAAAGTCAATTTTTTTTCAGGCGCTGTTACAGGAGTGCACACTGTGAGCACTGTACGGCTCTCACGAAATTACATTTTAAAAAATGTGGTGTTTATGGCTCTCACGGCCATAAAGGTTACCGACCCCTGCCCTAGAGGCATAGTTAGGTGGCTTACAGGTTGGAGAGCCAGGCCTAGAGATAGGTGGTTCTGGGTTCAAAAAAGGCCACAGACATCCTAGCTGTTTGACCTTAGGCATGTCATTTTACCCCCATTTTACCTTTTTTGGCCTTGCAACAGATACTTAGTATCATTTGTAAGACAGAAAGTAAGGGTATTCAAAAAAGAAAAGGAAAAAAAAAAGATAGATCCTGGTTTTGCTTCCATTGAATTTTTTCCCTCATTGTGCTGATTTCTTTCTGCCTTCTTCTGGAAGAACAAATCCATTTCAATTCTAGTTCCCACCAATGATCATATAAACCCCTATTTCCCAAGTTTTTGATTGGTATTTCTCCTAAGCAATAGCTTTCTGCCACCAGATTTATGTTTTATGTTAAAATAAAGTGGTTATTGCAGCACATTATTAAGCCAAAGCATTTTTATAAGATTAGCTCAATCTTTTATGCCCCTTTCTAAAAAAGGCAAAATGGAAGTAGGAAATGATGGCGTAACTGTTTTTATAGAAAGCCTGAGGTTTGGAGGGACATCGTTGCAGACAGAAATTGAGGAAGAGGCCCTGATAGCCAGGAAACTATCTGGAGATGATCCAAAGACCAGAGCAATTCCCAGGAGCATAGTTTGGGGAGGGGAGGGGAATGAACCAGGATTTATTAAGGGCATCGTATGCACCACACATGGTGCTAAGCATTATATAAATACTATCTTGGTTTGAGCCTCACAACCTGTGATGTGGGTGCTATTATTGTCTCTATTTTACTGTTGAGGAAATTGAGGCAAATAGAGCTATAGTGACTTGCCCAGGGTCACACAATCTAATAAGTCTCTAAGGCTAGATTTGAACTGAGCTGTTTCTGACTTCATCCATCGCACCACCGTCAACCTAATGATGGAGGACAAGATGCTTCAAGTGTAGGGAAGGGATATATGCTTGGGATTGTGTGTGATATGTGTATGCATACACATGTATAAAATGTATATGTATGTTTACATATACACATGTATAATAAATGTGTGTATATATGTCACTTATGCACATACATACACACAAAAACATATGTGGCTTGTTTGCCTGTCAATAAGGGAGAGGATAAATATGAATAGATATTATTTTATGCTATTTGGAATAATGAATTTCAGGGACAAATGAATTTTTTAAAAACTAAACTAAAACTTCAAAACCAATCCTCTTACATATGGCATTACACACTTCACTTTTGTAGCTGTGGAGTACCGATCTCAAAACCAGAAAGATCTGAGTTCAAATCCTGCCTCTGAGACCTAGTGTGACCCTGGACAAGTCACTCATTCCCATTTCAGTGTAGTATTCAACTCTTAAAGACTATAAATTGTTGAGAAGGCACCAATCCGTATTTGGAGAATCCTGTCTAGATCCAAGAACTCCCTGACACAATGAAATCACAGGTCTGGTTCACATCTCATTTTGTTCTTTGTTTAGTCCTGTCCAACTCTCTGCGACTCCGTTTGGGATTTCCTCAACAGAGATACGGGACTGGTTTGTCATTTCCTTCTCCAGCTCATTTTTACAGATGAGGAAAAGGAGGCAAACAAGATTAAATGACTTGTCGAGGGTCACACAATTAGTAAGTGCCTGATGCTGGATTTGAACTTGAGCCTTCCTGATTCCATCCAGGCCCAGCCCTTTATCCATTGCACCATGCCATTTTTTTTTTAATACAGAATTTTAATAGTCAGTAAACCTTGATTAAAGATTTACTTTGTGCCAGGCCTTGCATTGAGTGCTGGAATACAAAGAAAGGCCCTGCCCTTAAGGATGTAAGTTTTGGATGCTGCAAAAGAAAATGTGTTTCCTGTATAGGTCACTGGCTACTTCAGAATGCCCACTTGCAGTGGCCCGTACACCTAGAGAATGTTGCTGCACATCAGGCTTCTTTGTCAGTCTGGGGCCATTGCTTTTGTTTTAAGAGCTGAGGAGCTTCTGAGGACTGTTCTCCATGCGTGTGCCCCCCTGGAAAATGCAGGAACTTTCTTCTGGAACTTAACAGGCTTACCTCAGCCCATCTGTTTCTGATAAATATTGCCTCCTCAGAAAAATGGGGAAGTTTGTTCTGAGTTCCAAACAATTTACTTACAAAATGCCCTTTTGGAATTCAGCCGACTTATTTGTAAGCTGATAATCGCCAGTATTTACATACAGTCTGGTAATATATTTTTTGACATTTATAAATAAAAAATGAACCTTTTAGAATATTAATTTCATTAGTTGGGGATTTTTCTTATTAAAATAGAGAGACAGTAGGGTCTATGGAAAGAAGACAGGCCTGGGAGTTAAGAGACCTGGCTTTGCTGCCAGTGAACCCTTGTGAACTTCTTATTTCCTAAATGAAATTGAACTAGATCAAGTGGCTCATAAACTTTTGGGATTTCAAGACCCCTTTTCACTCTTAAAAATTAATGAGGACCCCAAAGAGCTTTTACTTATGTGGGTATTGTTAATATTCATCATATTAGAAATTAAAACAGATATATTTTTAAAATATTTATTTAAAATATTTCAATTTTATTTTAAATATTGAGATATTGAGTAAATTTCTCAATGTTTCAATTTTATCTTAAACATTGAGATATTCGATGAATATCTCCACATTTCGATTTTATCTTAAACACTGAGATATTCAGTAAAATTGCTCAACATTTCAATTTTATCTTAAACACTGAGATATTCTGCAAATTTCTCAATATTTCTATTTTATTTTAAACACTGTGATATTCAATAAATTTCACAATATTTCAATTTTATTTTGAATATCTCAATATTTTGATTTTATTTTTAATATTGAGATATGCAAATATATCAATATTTCCTTTTTAATAATAATTTTATTTTAAATTATAAATATCTAAAATATAAACCCATTACATGTTAATATATTTTTATGAAAGATAACTATATCTTCCTCCAAAATTAGTTGAGTAGCATTTTTAAAAACTTTTTTTTTTTTTTTTTTTCTCTACTGTCTGGCTGGATCCAGATAGCTGGATTCTTATGACTGCTTTTGTATAGCCTATTGTGATATGTTGTTTTGTTGAAGCATATGAAGAAAATTTGGCCTTATTCAGATAAATAGTTGGAAAGGGAAGAAGGCACATTTTAATGTCTTAGTTTTATTATCATGTAAATAATTTTGACCTTCTGAAGAGGTTTCAGAGAACACCGGAGGCTCTAGTGTAGACCTTGAAACCCAATGGACTAAGTAATCCTAGAGATCACTGGGACCACTTTAAAAAAAAAAAAGCTTGTCCTAAGTGACTTAAGAGTTCCTTTAGTACCATAATAGTGACCTCTTGTGGGGAAGATTCTAATTTCTGAGATTTGCTAGATTTAGTTTTTCATTTAGTCACTTCTTCCTACTGAACTGTTGCTTTTTATGATTCAAAAAATATAGCTTGAAATCAAATATTAAAAACTGTGGATACTGTTTAGTTGTGGTACTATGTATAGAATATATCATGCTTTACAAGTAATTTTTGTATTCTTTCTTCAGATGCTTCATATCCTAGAGCATCTGCATTTTAAAGAAAGACATTTTTGGTTTCTGTCCTGAGTCTTTTTTTTTTGTGTGTGTGTGTGCCTTTTCTTCTTAGTGATCCAACAAAAAGACATGCCAGGGCTTCGTCATGTCCGGTCAGTACTGACAAGAAAACACTGGAATCAAAAAAAGCAGGTAGGTAGCTTGTATTCCAGAAAATTTATTTTTGCTTTTTCATTTGAAATTCACTTATTTGCACCTCAATTAGAGTCATCTAAATTTTTCTTAAGCTGAAAGAATGATCTTGGAAGAAATATTTTGGG
Organism: Gracilinanus agilis; assembly: GCF_016433145.1. Lineage (NCBI taxonomy): Eukaryota > Metazoa > Chordata > Mammalia > Didelphimorphia > Didelphidae > Gracilinanus > Gracilinanus agilis. Next base: position 359,096,079 of record NC_058133.1, read on the forward strand.
TTTAAAGTCTTAGTGGTCTAAACAAGTCAGACACAAATAATTTCAACAATTCCCTCTAATGATAAAATTATATAACATATGTCTAAGATGAATGGCAACACCTTTTGATTTGAGGGGTTAGTTAGCTGTTTGGAAACCTTGAGAACTTGCCCACTATCTTGTTGGCCCAATTTTGTTTGCTGTGCTTTAGTTATTTATAAAACAATCCTGCCATTTTTCTTCCCATATAGTAATTGCATTTTGTCAATAGCCACAATCTATTCTTGGTCATTCTGCAGAAGTGACTTTTGAAAATATAAAAATCAGGAAGAACTTGAATGGTGGCCAACTTTGTCATTAGCAAGATAAATTAGAAAATATTTCCTTTTATGTGAAAGGACAAGTAACTATAGTAATTAAAGCACCAACTGAATTAAAAGCCCTTGTGTTCTATGGCTACTGGATTTAATGTTAATTGATATAATAATATCATTGAGAATATAAATCACAGTCAGAAAATTATGTTGAAGCAAAAAAAAACCATGAAGTTAAATAAATATCTTTAAACTTATTTTTCTTTGGGGGAGAACTACATTTTATCATTAATAAGAATTTTACAATGCATCTAGAAAAATGAGTTTTAGATCATAGCTCCTTTCTCAACTTCCATTGTTGCTAAGGTTTATTGCATTTGCATTCTAAAAACATCAGCCAATAAGTGTAGTGTCAAGTTCTTGTGTCCAAAATGCAGAATTGTGGTTTTGAACTGTAACCACTGAGACAGCAAAATCTTAAAAAACATGCTGAACTTTTTGCTTGACTTACCAGTTTCCTGTTGAATCACAATTGTTATATTTAGAGAACTCTGTACCAAGATGAAAGTATTTTCTAAAGGACTAGGCTCTTCCCCAAGACTAAAACAAAGATTTAATTTTTAGTAGGTTTTTAAAAGTTAATGATTGTGTCTTTCAGCCTTAGAGTGACTTTCACATTAAAGGTTGTTTTTAAACTCTCTATCAGGTAGGGAATTTGCAACACAGCAGCAAGGGAGTACTTGGGAGAATTGAAATCAAGCATTTTACTAAAATACTCTGTTAATATTCAGGCCAAGAAGACAACGATTTCAGGAATATCTGGGAGAGTGCACAGAGAAATATCTAATCCCACTCCAATAAGAAACTGCTTTCTAATCTCTTCTTCCTCTACATGAAATGATTATTATTTTTAACACTTACAAATACAGCCCTGAGCCCACTGGAAGAAGTAATTCATTCCTTAGCATTTTGTGTTTATTTAATTTCTCTTGATGAACAGTTCATTTATCCCAGTTTTACTTGGCATTGTGGAGTAGCAGTTTGGATAGCCCTCATTCATCTGGAAGGCAAAAAAGCTAACTGATTTTTATTTTTTGGTCTTAGAATCTGTATTTCTGATTAATTTAAGTCTGTTATTTCATATCTTGCTCCATTAAATTATTTCTGTGGTCTTTCAGCTGCATTGGTGTGTATTGGCTTAGATTTACTTTTTAGACATAAGGGATTTTGAAAGTGACACTGATCTGACAAAGTGAACAGCCAAGTTTTTTGTAACACTTGAATTTTTATGTTTGCTCTTTGGTTCCACTTAAAATCTGCTTATAAAACTCATAAAAGTTAAGATAAAGTATGCATTATAATGCAGAAAATAAACATATGGAGTTTCATTAAGCTGGTTTAAAATATAAACTTCTAATACCAATGTGAGGAGATTTCTTCCTAAAGGCAACTTTAGCGTAGTCTCATAGTTAACTCTTGTTGATGGAATCTATTATCTGAACTCTTGCTGTCTGAGCATTGAAGGCACCTAAACTATTTAAATACTGGGTTTTTTTTTTACTGTTTTTACTCTTATTTATTTCTGTGAATAAATGCTCCTTGAAGCTCCATCATTTAATAACATTACCTAACACTGAGGTTTGAGAAACTAAATAGAATGTCTGTGGAATGGAGAGAGAAGTTAGGATGGTGGTGAGAGGATAGCAATGGGGCAGAATTGGAAACTTGCTGAGCTTTGTCTGGCCTCCTCTGAGTAAAATAATGACAGTAATATTGTGCTTTAAAAAAAAAAATTGAAGCGAATTCCTAAAACACTAGCTGCTACCATAGTCAAATGTAAGTACAAAACTGTAATTCAAATGAATTTTCATAAAGATAACATTTTGGATGATTTATACCCCAGTTCCATTTCATTGGTGTGGATGATTAAAGTTGACTTGATTTAATTGTTTGTAAAGAAGTCATTGGGGGCAGCTAGGTAGCATAGTGGATGGAGAGCCAGGTCCATAGATGGGAGGTTCTCGGTTAAAATCTTGCCTCAAATACTTTCTAGCCATGTGACCCTGGACAAGTCACTTTATTCTTCTTCGCTATCCCTTACTATTCTTCTGCCTTGGAACTCATGCACATATTGACTCGCAGACAGAAAGTAAGAGTTAAAAAAAAAGGAAGAAGTCATTATATCCAGATTAACAGAAATATTACATAAGTCATTGATCTCATAGGAGTATATTTGGAATTCCCAGTAGCAAGATTTGAAAAGTATTTCAATATTAGAATTCCTAGTATTGGGATTTGATCAGTCTTTTATTGAAAGACAGTTTCTCAGGGCAAACCAGCTAGCTCAGTGGATAGAAAGCCAGATATAGAGATGGGAGGTCTTGGGTTCCAATCTGGCCTAAGACACTCCATAACTGTCTGACCCTGGGCAAGTTAAGTCCACCTGCCTGTACCTTACTACTCTCCTGCCTTGGAACCAATACACAGTATTGATTCTAAGACAGAAGATAAGGGTTTAAAAGATAGATAGTTTCTGTCTCTTTGTACATATACATACATAAACATATATATGTACATATATGTGTGTGTCTGTGTCATCAGCATAAAAATGATTGTTAAACACATGAAAATGAGAGAGTATATACAGCAGGTGTTCTTACCCTTTTAATTTATATCACAGACTCCTTTGGTAGTTGGGAGAAATCTATATATCCCTTCTCAGAATAATATATTTAAAGGATATAAGGTAATACATAGGATTAAAAAGGAAACCCATTATTTTAAAATATAAAATTTTTTTAAGAAACAAGTTCACAGACCTCAGAATTAAGAATTCCTATTATAGAGATATGTGAGGCCCTAAGACAGACTTTTGGGGAACAACCACTTTTAGGAGACATGATATATGGATGATGAACCAGAAATAGAGGCCGAGAAGTAGAAGACAGGTAGGAGTACTAGGTGGGAGGAGTTATACAAAAACCCAAAGATGCAAGAACACCTAGGAGATGATAGGTATTTCTGCCAAGTATAGCTGGCAGGTCAAGAAGAGCAATGATTCTCCTTTAGAAAAAAACAAACATCAGATTTGGCACTTAAGACATCAATGGTAATTTTGGAGAGAGCAGTTTCAGTTGCATTATGAAGTTGCAAGCCAGAATGCAAATGGGTTAATGAGAAAGTCAAAAGAGGAAGTGGAGCTAGCAAGTGTGGACAGCTTTTTTTTTCTAGGAGTTTGGCTGGGACATGTAGAGGAGGTACAAGATGCTAGTTTGAGGGGATGGTAGCCTCTGGTGAAAGTCTTTTAATGAGAGTTGTGTGTATTTGAGGGCAGTAGGGAAGGATTCAAAAGACAGGGAAAGATTGAACATTTGTGAGAGAGGAAAGATGAGAGTTGTGTGTGTTTAAAGGCAATAGAGAAGGAGTCAACATACAGGGAAAGAATGAACATTTGAGAGGGGGAAAATGATTGAGAATGCAGAAAATAGAAGATGAGGGGGGTCACCCTCACAAGAAGAAAGGGGCTTCCTCTGTCAGAGAAGAAGGGAGAAGAGTAGGAAGATGATATTAACTATAGTAAGTTGGAAAGTTGCTGATCTGTATTAGTAGAGGAAGTTTTCTGTCTGAAAATTCCCTATGCACATGAAATTGCAAATCCACCAAAAACAAAAAAACAACTCAAACCCCTGAATATCCACTCTTCCTTTTCATAATGCTTTGTACAGCATCACAAATTTTCAGAATTGGAAAGGATATGGGGAATCTTTTAGCCCCACCTGTAACTAAACAAAAATTACTTCAGTGACACATAGATACTGAAGACTTGTAATTATCCAACTTTGATTTGAAGATCTCTGGTGAAAGGGAACCTTCTACCTTTTGAGGTGATTATTAACAATGTTATTTTTTATTTTCTTTTTATTATAAACTTGACAATGAACAAACACGAAGTCTCATATGCAAAAAAAAAATTGAGAAAGAAGCTTTTACATGAAATCGTGAATATACTATGAATAACTTTAGTAAAATAGGATATTAAATATCTTGCTCTGCTTCTCAAATCATCAGCCTTTCTGGATATTAACAACAAAACCCAGCAGAAAAACATAGGTAAGGAAATCACTATGACTATATGGGCCCCTCTGGGTGTCCAATCACCAACTATATAATGGAATTACATGAATACAACAACAAAGTCTTTTCAGAAAAAAGAGGAGGACTTAAGTAATTGAAAAGATTTTAAAAGTATATTTTAATACAGTAGTCTAAACAATAATCAGTTTGTAGCCCTTTTTGAACTCCTTCCTCTTTGAATATTCTTTTTTTATTTTATGTTTATTTTCATGCAAAACATACTTTCATAATGGTCATTGTTGTAAGAGCAAAGTCATATATAACCAGAACTCCAAAATAAAACCATAAATATACTGATGTGAAAAATGCAACAGTTCTTTCTCTGGTGGTGGATTGCATTTCCTGTCAAAAGTCTTTCAGGATTGTCCTAACTCATTGCATTGCTGAAAGTAGCTGTTTTCACAGATAGTCATTGTCCAGTATTGCTATTATTGTATACAGTGTTCTCCCAGTTTTGCTTATTTGACTCTGCATCAATTCCTATGAATCTTTCCAGCTTTTTCTGAAATAATTTTGCTTATTTATTTTAGCACAATAGTATTCCATCACCAACATATGTCACAATTTGTTTAGCCATTCCCCAGTGTATAGACTTTCCTCAATTTCCAATTCTTTGCCACTATAAAAAAAAACTGCTATAAATATTTTTGTACAAGTAGGTTCTTTCCCCATTTTTCATTATCTCTTTGAAATACAGACTGAGTAGTGGTATTATTGGATCATAGGATATACACAATTTTATAGCCTTTGGGGCATAGTTCCAGATTGCCCTCCAGAATGGTTGGATCAATTTACAACTCTACCAACAATATATCAGTGTCCAATTTTGCCACATCCCCTTCAACATTTACCATTTTCCTTTACTGACATATTGGCCAATCTGATAGATGTGAGGTGATACCTCAACGTTGTTTTAATTTGCATTTCTCTAATCAAGAGCGATTTAGAACATTTTTTCATATGATTATTGATGGCTTTAATTTTTTCATCCCAAAATTGCTTGTTTATATCCTTTGACCATTTGTCAATTGGGGAATGGCTTGTATTCTTATAAATTTGACTTAGTTCTCTATAAATTTGAGAAATTAGACTTTTATCAGAAACATTTGTTATAAATTTTTCCCCAATTTGTTGTTTCACTTCTAATATTGGTTACATTTGTTTTGTTTGTATAAAAGCTTTTTAATATAATCAAAATAATTCATTTTACATCTTAATAATACTCTCTATCTCTTGTTTGGTCATAAATTCTTCTTTTCTCCAAAGATCTACCAAGTAAATTATTCTGTATTCCTCCTAATTTAGTTATAGTATCACTCTTTATATCTAAATCTTTATATCTAAATCATTTTGACCTTATCTTAGGTGAGATATTGTTCTGTACTTTGCTTCTGCCATACTATTTTCCAATTTTCTCAGCAATTTTTGTTAAATAGTAAGTTCTTATTCCAAAAACTGGGATCAGTGGGCTTATGAAACACTAGGTTGCTAAGGTCATTTACTCTTGTATATTATGTGTCTAATCTGCTCCATTGGTCTATCATCCTATTCCTTAGCCAGTATCAGATTATTTTGATGATTAGTGCTTTATAGTACAGTTGGAGATCTGGTAGTGCTAGACCTCCTTCCTTCACATTTTTTTTTCTCTCTGAATATTCTTAAAATGTTTTATTGACATTCTTTTCTTCAAATCATTTTCCTCTAGCCTCCCTCTCCCTTCCCTGAACACCTCTGCCACACACACATTCCTGTCTCCACTATAAAGTCTTTCTCTTATAATAAGTAAACATAGCCAAGGCATAGTCACCTATTATATCTGAAAATGTACATCTCATTCTGTACCCAAAATCTATCACTATTCTGCCATGTTTATTGTGTGAGATACTGATCTAAGCCTAATTTCTTCCAGACTACTTTCCAATTTTATGAATACTTATTATTCTTGTCCTTTCTATTTTGTCTTTTCTTCATTAGTTCTTGGGTCTTATATGCAATACTTTACAAATGTTTGATTGCTTTTCTGTCTTGTGTATCTTATCTGATCCATTGATCAACCTTTCTTTTTCTCATCATATCAAATCACTTCTATTATTACATATTTGAGGTATAATAGTATAATTTGAGACCTGATACTGTAAGCATCTCCTTTCATTTCCCTTGACTTTTTGGTCTTTCATATTATTTTATAATTTTGTAATTCTGACAAGAAATTCTTGTTAGTTTGATGTAGCACTGAATCTCTAATTAATTTAGGTAACTTCACTATTTAAACAAGTGAAGAATTGGTAAACCATGAAGAATTGGTACCTAATTATTTGTTTTGTTTCTGAAAAGTGTTTTGTAGTTATATTCATATGTCTGTGGGTATTGGTAAGTGGGCTTGCAGATTCTAAATTCTATGGTAACTTTAAATGGGGAAAGAAGGAGGGGGAGGGACTACGCACTCTGTTAAGCATTTTCTTTCAAATGAATACCGTCTCATAGAATTTCCATGTCTTGGTGCTGGATTTAATTGGTAATATCCATAAAGGTTGGTGCTTTTTATAATTTATTATCCTGCTATTTTACTAAAGTTATTAATTATTTTTAACTTAATCTCTAAGCTTTTAAAAATAAACCATCATAATCTACAAAAAGTAACCTTCATTCCTTCTTTACTTATACTTATTCCCTCAATTACTTTTTCTTGTGTTAATGATATAGCTGACATTTATAGAACTCTATTGAATAATAGTGGTGATGAACATCCTTTCTTTAGCCCAATCTTATTGGTAAGGCTTCTAATATTCCTTCTTTATAGATAATGCTTCCACTTGTTTTTAGACAGATACTGTTTACCATATTAAAGAAATGCTAATTTATTCTTATGTTTTTTAAAATAGCTTAATATAGACAGGTTCTATTTTGCCCAAAGTGATTTTTTGCACCTCTCGATAGAATTATGTGACTTAAAAAAATTACTAATATGTTCTATATGGGATAAGACTATAGCAGACATTCTTGCCATCTCCTGGAAAAGGTGTAAATTTCCTAGGTATAATAAGAATTCTCCTTATTTGTTCTTATTGTTTATTGATGAGGACTTTGTTCTGACAGTAACTAAATTTTGTAGCATTAGTGGGAATCTCCAAGTCAATACCTTAAGACTGATAGAATTCACACACAACCATCCTGGAAGTTGGAATTGGCCTTTAAAAAGAAGTCATGTTAGAGGGACTCTTAGGTTCAGACTTGCAGGAGATGAAGACCCAAAAAGAGATATGAGAAGAAAGGTCTTTTTTTTGTTTTTAATCTTACCTTGCTTTACATTTTACTTTACCTTCTTAGAATCAGTACTATGTATTGGTTCCAAGGCAGAAGAGCAGTAAGGGCTAGGCAATGAAGGTTAAATGACTAGCCCCGGGTCACCCAGCTAGGAAGTGTCTAAGGTAAAATTTGAACTCAGGAAGATAAGTCTTCTTGACTATATCTACTGTACCACCTATCTACCCCTTATTAAATTTAGTTCTGACCATAAAATACTTGTAATTACTAAGGCTATAGTTACAAATTATATCTAACAGATTTTTCCTCCTAACTTATCTTTGAAGTTTTAGAGATTCCGAGGAACTTGGAAGAAATTGAGATAGACACAGAAACAGAAGAGGAAGAAATCTTTTGGAGTACACGGATCTTACCAGTCTTACATGAATTAGAGAAGGGTAAGAAACAGTTAATTATTTTTTTTATTTTTATATTTTTAAACCCTTAACTTCTTCTGTGTATTAGTTCCTTGGTAGAAGAGTGGTAAGGGTAGGCAATGGGGGTCAAGTGACTTGCCCAGGGTCACACAGCTGGGAAACAGTTAATTTTTTAATGCACCATATTTATGAAAGGGATCTCAGAAAAAAAAAATCATTTGTGCCCTCCCTGTTGCCATGGTATTTTTAATACACTTTGCCCATGACCCTATACTTGTGCCTTACTTCAATACCTTGTCTTAGTGTAGAGGTAGCTTTACATCTTCAGAGTATTCTAGCAAAATGCAAGGTCCATCCAAGCTGGAAATGCCTTGAGTCTGGACCTCTTACAAGACTTCATCTTTTTTTTCTAAGAACTAGCTCTGAGATGCTTAATGTTATGTTAGTTCAGATTGATGGAAATTTTCAGCCAGGCAGTCTTTTAGGAACATCACTATGTTATAAAGAGTTGGAATAAATGTTAGTGGAGAAGGATTACCTCTGAGCAAAATCAGAGATCATGTGAATAAATATCCTTCTGAAATTTCAGTAAACAGGTATAAACACATATAGAGAACTTATTTTGGCCCTAACATTTTCCTGTATATTGCATATGAATAAATATTCTTGGTAAATGAAAGCTTGCTTTAATTGTACTAAGGGGACCTGTTAGTTAAAAGATTCCTATGTGAATCATTTTTTAAAAGATAGTAACCCCTTTCCCATTATGAATAATAATCCTTTAATTTGCTTGTTTTGTAAATTAAGATTTTAATATTTTAGATTTTCATGGAGTTGACCATACTATAATGCCTCACACTGCTGCATACCCTATCATAAAATGGCATTGAAATATGTTTAGCTCTTTATTCTTCGGATTTGCTTTAATTAAAAAAAATAAAATCATATACCAAATATAAAAAGGATTTAAAGTAATTTTTAAAACAAGTAAACAATTAAGATGTTTATAGTTAAAGGTTCTTTAACTATAGTTAAAGCCATTCTTACTTATTAGATTATAGTGGTTTAGGTGTTTCAGCATGCGATTGCTCAGGGTATCATGTGTACATATATATACATACATATATATGTATTTATACATTGTAAAAGGGAATTCTTTATTCCTTTTTTGATTTAACTGGAGATCTGGAGGTCCTCTTAACATAGAGATGTGTAGGGATTAACCTGCCCACAGTGACAGGAAGTAGGAAGGGGGGAGCCCCTTGCTGAGCCAGTTGAGGGCTGTCAGTTGCTGACAGGAGAGTGAGTTGCTGACAGTTAGTGAGTGAGTTGCTGACAGTTAGGACTGGGAGTTGTGGGAAAGTTGGCTGCTGGGCATGAGTTGGTCATTGGGGGTTGGTTCCTGGTAGTATGGGTTGGCATTTAGTTGCTGGAATATAAAGGCAGGCCTGAGCTTAATGAGGAGGGCTTTTGACTTTAGCCTTTAAAGGGCTTTTTGCCTCTGGGATCTCTAGAGAGCAGCAGGTCTGTCTACTAGGCAAGGATCTGCTGTCAGTTGGTTACTGACAGTTTGAGCTGCTATAGAAAACTGATTGAAGGAGTGAGTGAGTGGTAGCTGTGTATGATTTTAGGGGGTTAGGTAGTTAGTGAATCTTTTATCAATAGTGTAGTTTAGATAGACCTGATGTTTGCCAGGCAAAAAGAAGCTCAGAAGATAATTAGAGATAGTTATTAGGAATTTTAGGTATATTTATAGGGTATAACATTAGTAATCTCTCTTTCCTCTTTTCTATCTTTCCCTCCTTTACTATATTCTTTTACTATCTCTATTTTAATTAGACTAAATTGTTAATTGTTAAAAGCTGCTAAAGTTTTCTTTTCTCTGGCTTAAAGGAATAATATTAATTTATAACTCTACTATTTTCTCATTAAAACTTAAATTATCAAAAGCTACTCTCTTATTTTGACAAAACCCCTATTTTAACCCTCACATATAATTGGCGACAACGAAGGGACTTGAACCCTCAATCTTCTGATCATTTTCCTGTTAAAAAGCCAAAATTAGATGTAACCGGAAGACCTGTCTATCGATTTGTACAAGATTTAAGGGATGTAAACAATCATGTCATCAAAAGACATCCTGTGGTTCCAAGCCCACCCAGAATTATCTCCTCTATTATTAGCATGGCCTCATATTTTATGGTAGTACATTTGTGTTCAGCATTTTTCTCAATACTCATTCATGAAGATTCCAGTATATTTGTCTTCACCTGAAAAGGTTCTCAATGGACATGGTCTAGTTTGCCCCAAGGGTACATGTAAAGTCTCACTTTATTTTCGCAGATTTTAACACAAGATTTAGAAAATACTAAATTTAAGGAGAGCCATTTGATACACTCTCTAGATGATTTGCTCTTGGCCTCACCAAATGCCACAGCATGCCAAGAAGATAACAAACATCTTCTTTTGGAACTATATAAGAGAGGCCACAAGATCTCAAAGGCAAAAAGTTCATTGGTATCTCCCCAAAGTGGAGTATTTAGGGTTTATTTTAACTGCTGGTGCCTGCTTCATTTCCCCTAAATGCATCAAAGATATTAAAAAATTAAGTATTCCCTCCACTAAAGAACATTTGAGAGCAATTCTAGGAGCAACAGGGTTTTGTAGACAGTGGATTCCTTGCTATGGGGAAATTGCTAAACCCCTTATAGCACTGACAAAAAATTCAGTCACTGAGCCACTTAGGTTAGAGGTGGAACACATGTCAGCTCTTTCTAAATTGAAACAGGCTATCCTATCTGCCCCTGCTCCAGGCATTCCAGAATATAAAAAGCCATTTACTTTATATGTACCTGAACAGAGAAGGGTAGCTTCAGGTGTGTTAACTCAAACTTTAAAACCTGTTCAATATCCAGTTGCTTATTACTTGGCCCAGCTGGACCCAGTAGCTTCAGAAGCACCATTGTGTTTTAGAGTTGTAGCAGCAACAACTTTATTAGTAACTAAATCTGCTGATTTAGTATTGGGATGCCCACTAACAATAATGTGTCCATGTGAAATCAAAGCATTGTTGCTAAGGCATAGAACACAGGCATTCACCAAAGACTCACAAGATATGAAGTAACCTTGTTAGGCAATGAAAATATCATCTTAAAAATATCATACTTATCCCTGTCACCTTGCTTCTAGATTTACCAGTTACAGGAGAACCATTACACAATTGTGACTCTTTAGTGTCCACAGCTGAAAAACCTTGAGGTAATCTCCTGTACCCTCCTTTAGACAATCCAGATCTAATCTTTTTCACTGATGGTTCTTGTTTCATGAGGGATGGCAGTTGCCACACTGGAGCTGCTGTAGTCACAGAAGTTGCCACTCTGTGGTCAGCTTCACTGCCCTCAAATATAAAGTGCTCAAGGTGCAGAACTCATAGCTTTAAAACATGCCTGTATAATTGTGAAAGGCAAGAAAGCAACAATATACATGGATTATAGATTTTGGATTATGCTAGATAGCATTTGGATTATGTCATGCAGTGGGTATGCTTTGACTTCAAAGGGTTTTTTAAACTTTTTTTAACTTCATCAGGGAAAAGTATTGCAAATGCAGAAATAATTAATGAAGTTTTTTCTGCTCGCCAACTACCTGAAGCCCTGGCTATTGTACATTGCTCTGCTTATATAGGTGGAACTCACCCTGTCTCTAGAGGGAACCACCAGGCAGATATTGCTGCAAAACTCACTGCCTTACAAGGGCCTGAACTAATTCTAATTTTGTCAATTAGTAAGAAATCACATTTATCCCTTTCGTATAATGAAAAGGAAGTGAAAAAAATGGAAATAAAAATTCAAAGCAAAATAAATTAATGGAGTATGGGTGTCATCTGAAGGAAAACCCTTACTCTCTAGAAGTTTTTATCACCAAATATGTCAACCCATTCATAAAAACGGTCATTTTAAAATGCAAGGCATTGTAGACTCTACCCTGGTATAACTACCATAGTCTCTAGGGTGCAACCTGCTCCACCATCAAGCATATAACCAACATGACTTTCGTGGAAAAGCTTTTGGTGGATGCCCTTTGGTTTACACACCTTTTGAACATCTACAAATTGATTTTATTATATTGCCAAGTGCTGGACATAATAAACTTTGTCTAGTTATTGTAGACCAGCTGACCAGATGGCCAGAAGCTTTTCCTACCGCTCGAGCCACAGTGGCTTTTGTTGCCAAAGTGCTCTTAAAAGAAGTTATACCTCATTTTGGCCTGCTAGCATGTATTGATTTAGACAGGGGAACTCATTTTGCTGATTCAGTTTTATCTCAAATTTATTCCTGTTTGGGGATAATTCCTAGATTCCATGTACTGTATCATCTCCAGAGCTCAGGCCAAGTTGAAAGAATGAATAGAGAACTTAAGACCATGATTGGAAAACTGTGCTCTGAGACTCATTTAAAATGACCTGACATTTTTCCTCTAGCTCTATTTTATCTTCAAAGCAACATATATAGATATTATATTTGTTACTGAGCTACCTTGATGTATAGGGAATAGTCATATTGAACTAGGAAAAATGGCAAGAAACTGGCTGTAACCAAAGTGTACTAGGAAAGGTGGGTAACTTTTTGCAGGATTAGTGACCATCACTACCCTGCTTTACTCCTCCTGCTATGACCAGAAATTCATTATACCCAAAGCCCAGCAATGTATCTTTGTTGACTGAGACAAGGATTCTTGTCTCTGTGATGACTGAGATCAAGGTGCACCCTTGGCCTAAATCTCTCTTCCATTCCCCATCCTTATGCCCTGGGTGGACTCTTTCAGCTTTATATGCCTTTCCTTGTTGAGTAAAACATGCCTGTATTAAAGAGCTGTTGTTTTTAGCATCATTGGCCCATTTACCTTTACTCTGAAATCCTCTTAAATCTCCCAAATTGCTTCCATGGATTGGGACAGATAGGCATTAACATTCTTTTGTCTCCACAGAGGATAAACTAAGAGAGAAAAACTGTAACAATCTAATGAGAGAAATTGAGATTTTTACATAAGGGAACAAGATGCCAGTGGAGAATGTTGTATCTGCACACATAGATCTCATTAACACATAGACATATTGAGTAGCTACCATTTGGAGTTGGGCAACTAGATAGGTGATGCCTTTAGATTCCTATTAGCTCTTGCATTCTATTATATGATGAAGAACATCCTTTGAAGGTGAGATGCTTGCTCCCTGCTAGTTTAACAAGTTTTTTTTTTAAACAATGATTCTTTGAAGATAGCAAACCAGGAAAAAATGTATGTGTGAAATAACTGGGAAAAAAACCTACCAAAGACAACTCACAGTGGACTGATTCTTAGGGTTTCAAGAGAAATTGCCAATCACAGAAGAATCAAATAACAAAAACATTTCTCACAATAGAATTCATTTATTTTTCCCCTTTAAATTTAGTCTCAGTCATTTCCCACCAATTCTTTTTTTAAAGTACATAACTGTTAGGCATTGAAGGTTACTTAGCTATTGAGGTTTAAAATTTTTTTCTTAGATGTTATTGTTGAAAAGAGCTAAAAATGGACTGAGTCATTTCCTTCTGCAGTTGCATACTTCCTTTATGTGGGCTTTTAAGGGCATATTATATTTATTTCAGATTGGTTTCTTACTTTTAAATTTAATGATGAGATCCATTAGTAATGCCATTTATTTACAACTGAAGATTTCATGCTTTGCATTCTTTTAGGTTACCCCTTGGGTTCAGTTTTATGGGCTTATTTTTCTTATTTTTTTAATTACTTAGCCAACATACAACTTTTAAAAATTGTGTTTCCTGAAGTTTCTAATAGTACAATTTTTTATCCTTACTTATCCTGTCTCTTCCCCACCTCCAAATGTTATTACATCAGTTAAGTTAGGACCCACTACTGATATGAGATTGCTTTCAGATCTTGTTCCATTTAAACCCTGTTTCTCGCAGGTGATTCAGTAAAATAGTATGATATGGCATTCAGAAAAAGCCAATATAATTTTAGTTTGCATTAAGAAAGACAATGTCTAGATTTTTTAAAAATATTAATTAAAATTAGGCAAAAGTGGGACAGCAGTCCTTTCTCTCTTGGAAAAGACTAGATAGATGAATTCTAGAAATCATTATTGATCAGGTACAGGTAGGACAAAATGGTCTCTGAGATCCCTAATAATTTTGAGATTCTCAAACTCTTATGGCACCAGTAAGTTTAAAAAACAACTACATCCTTTACCATTTATATTAGAATCAATGCTGTGTATTGGTTCCAATGTTGAAGAGCAATAAGGGCTAGGCAATAGAGGTTAAGCAACTTGCCCAGGATCACCCAGATAGGAAGTGTCTGAGGCCACATTTGAACCCAGGACCTCCTATCTCTCAGCCTGGCTCTCAATCCACTTAGCCATTTAGCTGCCCTCAGCCACTAGTAAATTTGATAATCATATGGCCTATACTTTTATGTAAATCATTTATAAAAATATTGAAAGGCGGTAGGCCCAAGGGCAAGATCCTTAAGGCACTCCCCAAGACACTTTCCAGATTGACATCAATCCATTAATTGTTGTTGTCTGGTATTCAGCTAATTTTCTGTTCATCAAATCGTATTAACTCTACTGTCCGCTGTCATCAAACTTGTATCTCTCCTTCTTGTCCAAAGGGACAACATAAGAGATTTTGTAAAATTCTTTAATAAAATCTAACTATGATATATTGATAGCCTTCTATTATCTCTTCCAGTGTAATGTATATGTTTAAAAAGGAAAAGAATTTAAGCTAACCTTTCTTTGATGATGCCATATTAGCATCATCTTAATTATTTCGTTATTGCTGCTTCCCTTTCTAAACTCTTAAAGCATCCTTTTATATATATATGTATGTATGTATATATATATATATGTATATATATATATATATATATATATATATATATATAATACATTCTAGGATTTTTCCAGTAATAAAAGATAATTCCATCCAGTAGGCATTTATTGAATGTTTATTATGTAGAAGGACTGGTGATTAAGAGATTTAATATATTGTTCCTGCTCTTGGGGCTTACCATCTAGTTGAGGAGATAGGAAGAGTTAAAGGATATATAGTAATACAAAATGACATGTGATCTTCTAATCCTATAGATCAGGGGTCGGCAATGTATGGCTCTTTCTGCAGGAGCCATAAAGTCAATTTTTTTTCAGGCACTGTTACAGGAGTGCGCACTGTGAGCACTATATGGCTCTCACGAAATTACATTTTAAAAAATGTGGCGTTTATGGCTCTCATGGCCAAAAAGGTTGCCGACCCCTGGTATAGATAAATAAAGGCTTTAAGAGTTCAGTAGGTATTAGTGTGGATGTAAAATGTTTCACTGAAAAACTGGGTTTTAAGAAGGGTCTTATAAGGAGCTGAAAACTCAGAGCTTGAAATAAAGATGAACAGGCAGGGGAGAAATGCCATTTTGGGGGGTGACTTGGAATCAGAAATGGATGTGGTTATGTTTGGGTAGACAGTGAGTTGAAAATACAGCTAGGGTGGTGTTTGTAGGCTATTCTATGTAAAGAAAAGCCATCTATAATAAAAAAATATCTTCCATTCTTATATTTCCCATGTAAATTTTGGACAGATTTTAAATGATAGCTATTTTATTTCCTAGGTGAGTTAATATGATTAGTCTATAAAATTGGAGGGGAAATCAAACTGTTAAAAAAAATCCAAGTAGTTTGAGGAGATGATAGGGGAAAGACAAAACCCAGAGTTTTAAAGGCGTCATTAAGGGCATGGGGTGTTTTACTATATTTGTTTTGACAGACTGGAAAGATTGACCTTTAATGATAAGTGATGATTTCTTCTCTTTGCTCTCATAATAGAAGACAATATTGAAAATTTTTGTGTGGCCTGCACCCAGCTTCATCAAGCTTTAGAGGAAGGAAGCATGCTTGGAAAGAGATTCAAGAAAAGAAGTGTACTTCTGAAGACATTATATAAACTGGTTGATGTTGGTTCAGACTTGCTCAGCCTCAAACTTGCAAAAATCATTCTAGCTGTAAGTTTTTCTTTCTTGTGTATTAGTAGGTTGTTCTAAAAAAGCAATTAACTTGTGGACAAATTTTAAAATGCCACAGTGTTAGAAATAAATTTAAAGTTGAAATAAATGGTTGTAAAAATGTCTTTGAGAGGCATAGTGCAAGTCTAAGATTGAAAACATAAAAATTTTAAGATTGAATACTTGATTAGTTTTAATTACTCATTCTGAAATATTCTGATCAGTGTTCTATTCTTTTAATATTCCGAACTCAGTTCTGATCAGTATCAGAGAGTAAGACTCAGTGATAACTATTCTGACTCTTGATTTCATCAATAAATTAAAATTCTCTAGCCAGTAAAATAACAGCATTTATAACTGTATATATTTATATAATAACACACTTTATAATTATTTGTAAAACAGTGACAACAGATATATGTGTTAACCTGAAAATATGAATTCTATTCTGGTTTTATAAAATGCTTAGATATTAAGACATTGTGTAAGTAGAAGGGAAAGATAGGCATCAAGATAGAAACCCTGCCTTAAATAAAATTGTGCTAATGACTGAAAGGAACACTATATTATTAACATAAACAATTTGATCAAAAGATGACATATTATCTTCAAGCCCTTTGAAAGAACAATTGAAACAAATGGACTGTATTGTATTTACTTTTAAAGGTAAAACTTTTATTGTGAGGACCCTAAAATTAACATAATTTTGAAATTTGATTGTTAAAATAGTTGAATGAATATCAACATATCTCATCTATCTTACATTATCTTAATTAGCTGCAGTTAACATATTTCTTCCTTAATTTTTGATACTATATTTAATATTCTAATCAAAATTTCAATATCAGATTTCAATTTGATAAAAAAGACATGCTACATGCAAAAGAGATGTGTGTTAACCTCTTCAGGTTCTTTAAGTTGATATTTTTGTTATGAATACAAAAAAGATAAAGGAAGCAGTTCTTAACTTAAAATGTTTAAAAAGCATTTTTGAAAAAAACTTTTCACAAGGCAAATAGTCTGGACTTAATTTTATAGGAATTATACTTATAATTATTTGCTATTTAAAATCTTCAGCCTGCCTTTGGTTGTATGTTTTATAATTCAGAAAGATTGTATAGTAGCATTTTTTGACCCCATGGAGATTTCAGTGACCAGTTGGTGATAAAAATTAACTAATTGGGGGCAGCTGGGTAGCTCAGTGGATTGAGAGCCAGGCCTAGAGCCTGGAGGTCCTGGGTTCAAATCTGGCCTCAGACACTTCCCAGCTGTGTGACCCTGGGCAAGTCACTTGACCCCCATTGCCTGCCCTTACCACTCTTCCACCTATAAGTCAATACACAGAAGTTAAAGGTTTAAAAATAATAATAAAAAAATTAACTAATCAGCATGTTTGAATGAAGGAAAATGACTTCTACTGAGTATTTATATTCTAAGTAACTAAACAAAGCCAAAATTATCTTTACAAAGGAAATGGCATCAAGTATGAAATTAGTGTTTGAATCATAAATAGATGAGCAGAGATGCAGGAATACTACTTAGTAATGTTCCAGCAGTGTAGTACCTTGCTGCATCTAAGCTGAGTAAAACCAGAATCTTCTTCCTTAGGTCTAAGAAAATTTTTTTTCAAAGGAGAACATCAGGCTAACCTGATTTATCAAAAATCCTAGAAAATCTCTAAATGATTTTTAGAGCAAATACAACCATAATTTTTTAGTTTCTCTTCACATTGTGTTCCTATAAATAGCATAATTTAAAAGGTTCAATTAGTCTACTTGAAATAAAATTTTTTATTAGTTTTAACTCATACAAATTTTGAGCATACTCTAAAGAAAATTCTCCAAAATGTGCAGTTACTAAAAATGGTTAAACAAAGGATCAAGGATTAATTGCAACTCATGAGTATGCACATAAGCAGCCACTTTATATGTTAAAATTTTGCCATTTCTTTAAAAAATAGAAATGTTTTTTATAATAAATTAATACCAATGTTGCCCAATATTAAGAGTTTTGTTGCCATTTAATGGTGCCAGTTTAGATACTCATGTGGCAATGTCTATTATACCCTTCAGGGTTTGTGTCTTCTAAAAGTATCATTCATGAGTTTGCATCAGTTGGGTTCCCTCCACCATTGAATTATTGTTGTTGAGTTATTCCTTGAGTCTTGGGAGGACTACAAGTGAAACAGCTCAACAGCAACAACAATGTTCTATAGGTGTTAATAATATCTTACCTAGCTAATCTTATTTTATTTTATTTTTTGGTGTGGGGAGGAGGGCAGTGCCAGGTTTCTCATTTGCATCAGTATGGAAAATTTCTGCTGTTGAAACTCCCTTTACTGATACAGATTTGCAATTCATGTGTAACATAAAGTCTTAGAGAGCTGCCTGGAACTTTGAGAGGTTAAGTAATTTGCCTGTAGCCACACATCTAGTATATGTTAAAGCAGAACTTGAAGCTGGGTGTTCTTGACTCAAGGCCAGTCCTCTGTCTGCTCTGTGTTACATTGCCTCTCATCAGTCAATCAGCCTGTATGTATTAAATTCTTACTATGGACTAGGGGCTAGTTAATAGAAGAACAATGTCTTTAATTTATCCCATTTGTTCTACATTAGTTAGACTGCCTTCAGAGCAGCATTCAGTTCTGGGTACCATATTTTAAAAGTGACATTGACAAGATGGGGGTCTCTCTAGAGGACAGGATAGTAGAAGATCTGAAAACTGTGTCATATAAGGACTGGTTAAAGAAACTGGGGATGCTTAGTCTGGAGAGAAGTCTTAAGACTGGAAGATCGAGAATATGATAATCATCTTCAGGTATTTTCAGAGCTAATACATGAAAGAGAACCAGAATCTTAGAGTTAGAAGAGCCAATAAGTCATCAAGTTTAGCTGTGTGACCTTGGGCAAGTCATTTAATCCCCATTGCCTACCCCTTACCACTCTTCTACCCTGGAACCAATACATAGTATTGATTCTAAACTGGAAGAGAAGGGTTTAAAAAAAAAGTCATCTAGTTTAATCTTTACATGAACCCTGACCCCTTTCTATTGCTCACCTAACAAGTCGTCTCATCCATTTTTAGACTGAAGACCTCCAGGAACAAGGGAGGAATTCTTTATGTCTCAAAGCAACCCATTTCATTCTTAGATAGCTGTAATTGTTAGGAAGTTCTTACCTATACTGAGTCAAAAAACTAATTTCCACCTGGTAGCCCTAATTCTGTCCTGTGAGACCAAAAAGAATGAATCTAATTTCTTTAATATATGAAAAGCTTTCAATTATTTGAATGTAATGTTCATATTTCCCCCTTCATATTATCCTACATATTTTAAATTGTCTTACCTTTATGATCATCCATTTCTCTAGATGTACTCAACCTTCTTATTAGTTTTCCTAAATTATCACTCCCAGAACAGATTGAAATTATTTTGTGTGGTTCTGTCAAGTAGAAGTTTCAAGGGAGATAGATTTGGGATTATATATAGATTACATATAGATTTTAAAGAATTTTTCGGTAATTTGAACTGTCAAAAAATGAAATTGGGTGATGTGGATCATAGATTTAGAACTGGCTAAAAGTGAATTAAAAATTTTTTTAAATTACACTTGGAAACATTTTTTAGCATTTGTTTTCTTACATTTTATGATCCAAATTCTCTTCCTTCCTTTTCTCCCACTGCTCCAAAGATAGTAAATAATCTAATATAGGTTATACAAGTGGTGTCAGGCAACATATCACAGATTTAGAACTGAAAAGTAGAAGTCATCTAAATATGATTTCCTCATTTTGAGGAAATTGAGAGCTAGAGAAGTGAATGACTTGAAACAAGATCACACAGTTAGTGACAAATCTATGATTCAAACCTGGGGCCCTCAGAATCTGAAACAAAATCTGAAATTATTTCATTTGTACCATTCAGGGAGATCTATCGTGAATTATATGTTCACTTAGATAGGATTGAGCACTTGTGCATTGGGGAAAGGGGGTTAGAGTATATGGTAGCTAAGGTTTCTTCTAGCTCAAAAAAATTGTCATGCCTCTATTTATCAAAATTGTATAAGTTGAATAGTGCACTAGCAAAACCCTTTAACTTGTCTATTAGAATTTTGAAATGTGGCTGATTCATTTTCAGAACTCTCAATTTCAACTTTAAAAATACTTTTGCAGCACTATTTTAAACAGTTGTTTCTTTATTGTTTTCTTTAAAAGTATAACAAGTTTTAATTTTCTACCAAAATAGATATGTAAGATTTTTTTTTTCTCTGCAGCTTAAAGTAAGTGGAAAGAATCTTCTCAATGTCTGCAAACTCATATTTAAAATTAGCAGGAGTGAGAAGAATGATTCTCTCATCCAAAATGATAGTATTCTTGGTAAGTATTGTTCAACATTACCATTTGTCAAAAAATTTAAACTTAATGCTGATTTTTTTTTTGGAGAAAGGAGGGAAAGTTATTATTAGAGGGTGTTTTTGTTATTATCGTTCAGTCATTTTAGTTGTGTCCAACTCTACATGAATACTTTTGTAGTTTTCTTGGCAAAGATACTGGTGTGGTTTGCCAATTCCTTCTCTACCTCATTTTATAGATGAGGAACTGAGGCAAATAGGGTGAAGTGACTTGCCCAGGGTCATGCAAGCTAGTATCTGAGGCCAGATTTTAACTCAGGAAGATGAATACACCTGACTCCAGGCAGAGCAGTCTATCCATGGGCTCCCTAGCTGCCCCATTGGATACTATAATGAAACAAATATATAATGCATATTATTTTTTTTGCCCTCCATTTGTGCACATTCAACTTTAAATTTCCCTTCAGAGAGCACTAGCTGTGATTATGGAGACTATGTGGAACCATCGAAATGTATACCTTTTAAACATTCATTTTTTTTTGAAACTTGAATAATTTACTTCAAGAGAGTAGTTTGCAAAACTGGCCTCATGTACTTCCTAGCTGTGTGACTCAGGACAAGTCACTTAACTCCAACTGCATAGCCCTTAACATTTTCTGTCTTGGGGCTGATACTTAGTATTAATTCTAAGACAGAAGGTAAGGATTTAAAAAAGAGAGAGAAGTAGTTTTCATTTTAGACCATATGAGTGCTTGAATCTTAAATCTTTTTTTTTGAAAGTACCAGAAAAGATAGAAAAATAGATGGTAGCATGAATAGATTAAAAAGCACCTATGGAACCTGTTAGTTCAGGTTATTTTACTATGTTTTTGGCAGACATGGAGAAAAGCATCAAAAGCTTAATATCTCGGGGCAGCTGGGTAGCTCAGTGGAGTGAGAGTCAGGCCTAGAGACAGGAGGTCCTAGGTTCAAACCCGGCCTCAGCCACTTCCCAGCTGTGTGACCCTGGGCAAGTCACTTGACCCCCATTGCCCACCCTTACCAATCTTCCACCTATGAGATAATACACCGAAGTACAAGGGTTAAAAAAAAAAAAAAAGCTTAATATCTGCTTTAAAGATCTCTTTGGAGCAATAAGAGAAAAGAAAATTCTTTGAGGTGATTCCCCCACTTCTCACTCCAGGAGTTGCAGCTTTTGTGATCATTAAATGAATTGGGTTAATGTAAACTATGTTGGAACAACACAAGAAAATGGAAAACAATTTGAAGATTCTTTTTGAATAACTTTTCCCTATCAGAGTACAAATAAAAATAAGAAATGGCTAATTTTTTATTAATTGATAGTGTGGAATAGAAATATTGAAAGTTAAAAGTGATTTTAAACAAAATATGAAATTAAAATAGCATTATCTTATTCTAAAATTTGTTCTTCTAAATCTAGCTTTGTATAGTTATAGAATCATAGAATAAGAGCTAGAAATGTCCTTAGTGGAGACCTAGTCCAATCCCCTCATTTTAAAGATTGAGTATGAGTGACTTGTCCAAAGTCCACATAGGCAATGAGGCCACAGGGCTGGGATTCAGACTCCACTGTATTCTTTCCAGTCCCCCCACATATCACTGACCCTACACTCAAGATGATTCCAGCTTTGGCAGGAAGGACCTGCCTAGTTTTGGAGAACACAGGATGGCTTCTAGTCCATGATGAAGAATTGGTAGGAGGATTGAAGCTCTAACCTAATCATTAATGCTTTTTAAAGTGTCTTTTCTTCACCTTGTGCCTTGGCTAGGCTTAGCTGTTTTCTGCTTCAATCTCCTCTTATCTTGCCCTTCTCAAGTCTAAGGCCACATGGCCATGGACATTCTTTTCCCAGATGCTCTCCTAACCCAGGCTCATTTTAGGACTTACCTGTTTCTTCTGGCAATGGCCCAAGAAACTTGAGTCTAGCTTTTTGAATCCAGATTCCTCATCTAGTTGCTCAGAATGGGGAGCCCCAATTTTCTGCACTCCAGGGAGATCTCTGAAGTCTAGCTCAGGTGTTCTCTGGGGAGAGTCTGGAGTGGAAGAGCATTTCCAGACATCCAGAATTTAGAAGAGAGCAATGCACAATTGAAGTAACTGACTATCTTACTATTCTTTCTTATTATTTCCTGTCGTCCTCTTGGCCTTTGTTGCCTTGAATTAGGAACAAGGTTCTACTTGTTTTAATCCTTGATTGCAAGGAAATCTTCATCCACCTTGAAGTACTTTTGTTTACTTAATCAATAAGCATTTATTATGCACCCACTAGGTGGCAGGTGCTGTTGTAGGTATTAAATATAGAAAGACAATAAAACAGCCTCTGCCTTTTAAGAATTTATGCCATTGGAGGAGACATTTTAGTGGGAGGAGGATGGAGGGGGTCATGCCCTAAAATGATGCTTCCTTCTTTAGATCCTGGGTCTAAGGTTGATAGATATGCTCTTTGGAGATTTGGGTTTTTAATGATAGACTCCAATTTGCCAACCCAAATTGGGGATTAAGAGATTTCTTTTTCATAGAATTAATATCTCCTCCATATATCATCTCTCCATGTTAGGGCTCACCTTGTTGAGCAGTGCCCATTTGCTTATGAAAAATACTCATGGTTCAAAGAGATTTTCCCTACATTTAAAGCAGAACCAATCTGACCAAATGTAAATAATATTCTACTGCACCATTTATCAAATGCTGCTTCTAAGTAAGTAATTCTCATTCATTCATTTGAATGAGTGCCAGTGTAAATCCTGGCACCAACTCCATTCTGAAAAATTGTCCAAATTCTACTTCCATTTTTGTAGTTATCAGCCTATTTTTCTTCTTGACTCTGATTTTATGCCTTGAAGGATTTCTGCTCAGCAACAAATACATTTTTTAAAGAAGGGATCGAATTTTAATTCTGAAATTTCCTTTGATGTTAGCATTTTGCTAGTTTGAGATTAGTTATTTTGTATAATCCCAGACTTCTATGACTAAATGAATTTTGGAAAAATCATTTAAAATGGCATTTAATAACCTCCTTTTTTAAAAAAATGAGTTAACAAGGTCAGCTTCTTCCTTAACATATTACTAGCTTCAATAACGTGTTTAGAGCAGGTCGAAATAGGTTTTCTCTTTGCACTATATGAATAACACTGTCAAAAGCATTTGGCTGTGGACTCTGACTCATCACTAATAAGTTTTATTCTTACTAGGCATGTGCAAAAGGTACTTTCATGTGTTTCAAAGTACTTATATTTTTTCAGAATTTGGAATATGTTAAAACAAATTTGAATCATACAAAATGAATCATATTCTTTCTAATTAGATTTCTTTTCTCCAGATTCATTGTTGGAGGTGCTAAAAGTAGAAGACCTTCAAACTAATAATGAGGCTTTTTTGTACTGCATGGGGGCTATTAAATTCATTTCTGGGAATCCAAGATTTCTTAATGAAATGATCAGCAAAGGCGCTGTTGAAATACTGTTACAATTGATGAGGCAGATAAATGAGAACATGAGGAAATGTGGGGCATGTTCCTCCAACTCAGGACACTTGTTAGTCCAGGTAAGTGTTCAAACTTCTAAACAGAGTTATTATGTTAAGATATATATGAAAATATATAAAATGTATAAATATATTAAACATAATACTTTTATTATTGATTAGTAGCTATTAAAATATAATCACTTTTTTACTTAATGGTAGGTAACTAGAGTACTCTTTCCAATGCTGGTCTTCTCTTCTTTGTTTTAGAGATACTTGTCTTATTGTTTAGTAAATTGTTATTTAGATTAGGGGTTCCCAATAGGTAGGCTAGTGTGAACTTTATAGGTGACCCAGATATTCACCATATTCCTGTTAGTGACTCTGACACAACTACTCATTCTTACAATATCATAAAAACCAATAATTAGTAAGGGAGCTGCTTCTCTTCAGACTATGACCATGGGACCATAGCCAATCCCTATTTCCCTGCTATTCCTTGGACTCTTTTTCATTAGATCACCACATCTTCATTTAATTATTTAGTGTACAAAATAATTTACTACTGTGTGGAAGAAATCTTGGGGCACATATGAATTACATAACATTTACCACTATGTGCCATTATGTGCTTGAGAATGAAGAGGCAAAAATGAAACATCTCCCTGCCCTTGGAAAGCTCTCATTTGATAGGACAAAGTAGCATATACAAAATAATGTTGATGACATACATACAACCACACATATGTATATACATATATATATACACACATACATATAACCATATGTGTTTATAGAAGTATACATATTACTTGGAGTCTTGAAATTTCCTATAAAAAAAACAGTCTGGAGAAGAGATGAGAAATGCAACTTTGTCTTCTTTGCCAGGGATGGAGGGCTGTGCTTGTGGAAGGTTGCATATTTTATCACATTTTATTGAGTTTTTAGCTTTGCTGAGCTGCTATTTTCCCTATTTTTTTAAAAATCCTTATCTTCTCTTTTAGAATTGATAGCAGTATTGGGTCCAAGGCAGAAGAATGGTATGGGTTTGGAAGTTGGGGCCAAATGCCTTGCCTGGGGTCCTACAGTTAAGAAATGTCAAAAGTCATATTTGGACCCATGTCCTCCTGACTCCAGTTCAGGCACTTTATCCCCTGAGCCACATAGAGCCCCCTCCCCATGTCTTAATTTTTTATTACTAGAGATGATTTTTGGGTAGGATTGACACTTGTTAAAAATTCAGCGGGAGATCAATAGGAAAGACTAGTTAAGTAAAAACAGTAATATAGGACTTGATAAAATTAAAAACATAAATTATTGGGGAAAAGACTCCCATTTTGATTTCTGGGAAACTTCTAGGAAAATTAAGAAAACATTGTGGCAGAAATAAAGTTAAGATCAACATCTTAAGTATATATATATGTGTGTGTGTATTGTAAATGTATGTATGTGCATATATATATTTATATCTCACAGTAAGATCTGAAAATAAAAGGCCACCATGAATATTATGAGATAAAAATATTAGGTACTTTTCCTAACAATGCTAGAATTCTTAACCAAACATAGGATAAAACTCATGGACAATTTTGACAGCATGGTATTAAAAAGCTTTTTCTTGGATAAAATTAGTAAAAACAGTAAAGAAGTAAAGAAAAATAGAGTAGAAAAATTTTTGTATCAAGTATCATCAGCAAAAATTGTTATCCAAAATTTGCAGGTATTGGATACAAACTTATAACAGTAAGAGCCATTCCCAAATAAGTTACTAGTGAAAGAATATCAAAAGTTTTTGAAAGATTCGCTATCTATAAATGACCACATGAAAACATGCTCCAAATTACTGATAGTAAGAGAAATGTCAATTAAAACAACCCTAATATTTTTACTTTACTCCACATAAATTGTTAAAGATGAAAAAGAAAAGATGGAAACAGTCAATGATGGAGGATCTGTAGAAAGGCAGGAACAGTGACACCCACTCTTAGTGGAACCATAAAAGGGTCCTCCTCTTTTGAATTTCAGTTTGGAGGGAAGAGAGGTGACTCATCTGCCCATATCATTTGACCTAGCAATCCTGTTACTGGCATTTACCCTAAAATAGTCAAAAGCAGAAACTACAGTCTAATATATACCAAAATATTTATAGTAATATTCTTTGTGATAGTAAAGAACTGTGAACAATATGGGTGCCCATTTATTGGGAAATGGCTGAAATGGAATGTGATCGTAATGGAATATCACACAGTAAGAAATATTGAATATGAAGAAATCAGAGAAACGTGAGAACATTTTGTATGAATTGATGCATATTTAAATAAGCAGAGCTGAGAGAAATAGTATACACAATGAAAACAACAGTGGAAATGAAAAGGTCATGAAAATGAAGTTGAACTTTAAGAATTGCAGGGAGGGAAAGCAGGTTCCGGAGAAGACAACAAAATGGCTTGGGGGTGCTTCTAGGACAGATAGTGTATAAATTGTCAGATAGTCTCTGTGAGATGTTTTTTGCTTAATTTTTTCTTTGTTGTTACAAAGGAAGTTGTATTCTGAAGTGTGTTGGCAGCAAGAGGGTAGTGGGGAGGGGGAGGGGGAAAAAGGGGGGAGCTGACCATAATGTAATGACAAAAGGCTTCAACAGAATTTATTTTGTTGTTGTTGTTATTGTTGTTGTTGTTGTTGTTGTTGTTTGTGTGTGTGTGTGTGTTTTTAGTGGTGGAATGATTTATTAAAGGTCAAATTACAAAGTTGTGGCAGCCTCATGACCCAGCTGCAAATCAGTCAATAATTCAATAAGTGTTTATCAAATGCCTGTTATGGGGGCAGCTAGATGACTCAGTAGGAATTTGTTGGTTTTTTTTAAATCTAGGTAAACTATATTGGCAGGATTTACCTGTTCTACTAGTCTAGTAACCCTCTGAAAAAAAAGAAATGTTAATCTAGCCAAGCTTGTTATTGATGAAGACATCTGAAGTAGTGGATGACTACTTCCTTCCTTTTGTTTATGTTAACCAACCATCTCCTTAATAATACATTTTAGAATTTTTCCAGAAACCAAAGTCATCAGTTTAACTGATTTATAATTTTTAAGTTGGGTGATATTTTTTTAAGGTATATCACTCTAGTCTTATAGTACCTCATCTTACATAATCCTTAAAAGACCATTGAGAGTGGTTCAGGAGTCATATCTGCCAGCTTTTTAGTCTATAATAGAACTTATATGGACCTGGTGTTAACTTGAACTCTTCCAAGGCAGGCAGGACAATATCTATATCATCCATCTCTAGAGTAATCCTATCTCCAAATCTCCTCTTTTCCACATTGTGGCTGAAACTTTCCTTATTATTATTATTATTATTTGCCCTTAGATTACTTGCTAACTTTTATACTTCTGACACTATTCTCATAGAACTGTGTTGTGATTTCTTATCTTGCCCATTTCCTGGCCTTGCTTCCCCTGACTTTGTATGTCTGTTTAAGTTGGTTTGTGATTTTCCTGTGTATCCACATTAGGCTCTTTACACAACTCCTCCTTTTCCTTCTTATCACAATTGTTTCTTGAGAGTTTCTCCCTTTTCCTGGATTGCCTTCTTTACAATTTGAGGCCATGGGATTCTTTCCATCTCTGAACGTTTTAAACCTCTTTTCCATAAAACTAGTGTGTGTGTCAGACTATACCTAGCTTTTCATTTCTAAGATGGAGTGATCATTTTCACTACAGCAAAATCAGATTCAGAATAGAAGTTCTCCTTGTTTCCTTCACCTTTTTAGTACAATAAAGATAGTATTATCTCATCTGCTTTTGTCTTTGAAGAAAATTCAACTGCTATGTAGATAACTGAAGTCTCCTATGGCTAATCTAGCATGCACCTGTACCAGACTTGTAGTATGTTGCCTGAACTCATCTGTTTCCCCCTTTCTAGCCAGGTAGTCTTTAGTATATATCAGCAACTGATTCTGTTGATCTGTGCCAAATGCCTTATACAATGATTCCCTCTTTTGGTTCCTCACACAAGTTTAACATCCTAATATATTAATGTTATTCCAACCTTCTCCCCATTTTACCTTTCCAACTTCATTTAAATAAGGTATATCTTCTTCAAGTTAGCTTTCAGCCATGGGTTCTATTCTATTGAGTCTTAGGTCAAATTTGCATCTTTCCAGCAGAATCTCCAGTTTTCTAGGTTTTTGTCCATATATTTTATTTATCCATATATATATCCATATATTACATAACTCTCTCAGCCCATAGTTTTTAATTATTGGCTTCTCTCTTGAATTTTGCCTCCTATTTTACCACTGTCCCTTCTACACTGTCACTAAACTTGTATAGCAAGCCTAACACACACACACACATATACACATACCTCCCTCCCCCTTTCTTTTCTGTTTAAAGGTGTTTTGATTAGATTTGTAATATTATAGTTTTCCTCCTCTAGAGTCCTATAGTCCCAGGACTATGCTTAAAAGTTTGAGGAAATGGATCTTTGGCTTGGCCCTAGGTGACATTTTATTTATACTTGAGCCATTTTATTTGAATTAAAATAGACCCTAAAATAAAAGGAAAATGTCCACTTTTTTGAAGTCTTTGTTCTACTCATTTAAAGTAAAAGTGAATTGAACTCATTTTCTTTTACTCATATAGTGTTAGAGGAAGAAATGATAGTTCTTTCTTGGTATCACTGGTAGTTCTAGTGACTTGGTAGTTCTAGTGACCAGTATGGTTGCTAAGTTTTTTAAGGCTATATTCATTTAATAAAACATATTTATGGAATGTCATGTGACATGTATATAAGATATACTTTCAGGTTACACATTCAAATATAACATCTGGATGTTAGTTAATGACTTAAAACTTATTGGCTTGAAATATGAAAAATGTTTCCACATTTATACTGTCTCTGCTTAGACTTCTCCCTTTAATGGTCCATGTATAATTCATAACTGCAGTTTAAAAAGATCAGTTCATTCATACAGTTCTGAGAATCTATCTCATTACTTTATAATAATAACAATAATAGTATCTAGCACATGTATAATGTAAAATACTTTCCAAATGTTATCTCCTATAATCCTCCCAATAGCCTTGTGAAGGTGGGTACTAGTTAGTTACACCTACATTTGTCAGTGCATTATCTTTGGGACTCTTCATGACATATTCACTCACCATATTTTGTTGAGTTGGCTTTGCAAATTCCATTGCTATTCCATATGTCTACCACCCAATCTCAAAAGTCACGATTTGGGAAATCTCTGACAGAAATGTTCACTAAAGCAGCCAACTTGAAAACAGAAACAATGTTAAATGTAGGTCAAGATTAAAGATGGTTTCCATGTAGTGCATTTAGAGGCTTTCAATATCAAAAGCATTTCGGGTTCAGAGATGACAAAAGACAGCAGATTTTAAGTTATGTAAAATTGAAAGTAGATCAGATTGGAAACTCAAGTTAGGTAGCTAGTCTAGACTCCTGTTGCTCAACCAAAAAAGTGTTATTGTAGAACTGTGAATGAATGCATACTTTATAATATAGTCTCTGTTATCAGTAGTCTAATAAGCCACTTAAGAAATCATAACAATAAAAGTTTAATATTTAGAGTGGGATCTTCTCATCTATTTCTGTTTTATCAACCAGAATTGTGCTAATGATGCCAGACATTATGAAACTCTTTTGGGTTGCCACATAGGTCTATGATTTGGCATATACATGGTCTCAACTGGGCACTGATCCAAAATATACATATGCTTTTGTTAATAGAAAGAGATGGTTTTGCCTAGGTTGAAAAATGATGTGGCTTTCATCTTTAAATCTTTTGACACTACAATGTTTGTGGTCTCTGGCAGTTGTATTTGTTTTTTCATATCACTAGCAGAAAGTAAAGCATTTTGCAGTTGACAGTAAAGCCCTTAGGAATATGGCTATGGATTCTCCAGCTGATTGGGACATAGAACCAGTGTTTTTAATATTGTGTTGTTTCTTGATGTTCATGAATTGAATTTTCTTCATCATCATGTTGAAGATAATGATAATCTTTTAATGATTAATAAGCTAGGAGTCTGTTTTTAGGTGCTTTAGTCTCTTTATTGAAAGATACTTTTTGCTTTTTCTTTTAGAAAGAGGGAGAAGTGAGGGTTTATAATGGATTTTCAGATATATGTGATACAGACAGTAACCAAATGACAAATGTGTTATGTTCCAAAAATTCACTTGTAAATTGGTTAATCGAAACTGAGTGGTTTTTCCATATAAATGTCATGTTACATGTGAAACTAAGTTCTTAGTCAGACCCACAAAAGCCTATTTAGCCCCAAATACTTGAACTAGATAGTACTAAGAAGTGCCTGAGCCCTTGTGGACCATAAACTTCAAACCCCTTTGAAGATCTCTGAGCCTGGTGGTAAGAGAATTGGTTTTTGGATAGTTCCTGTAATTGTGTTGGTAAGAATGAAAGGGGAAGTTGTGAATTCTGTACCAGGAGCTCCAGCTGAGATGGATTCCCAACTGCCAATCTCAATGTTCTTGTTTTTTGATGTTTGCCTCAATTTCCTCAACTATAAAATGGGGATAATAACCTTCCTAAGGTTGTTGTAAGGATCAAATGAGATCATATTTATAAAGTGCTTATCACAATGTCTAGCTCATAGTAAGCTCTACCTAAGTGCTAACTGCTATTATTACCTTTAATACCATTTATATCTTATATAGGACTTTGACATATAAGTTGAATCAATCGAGTGACATTAATAGCTGGGAAGGTAGCAAAATATTACCAGTTATTAATTTTATTTTATAACAACAGTGAGTACAATTGTTTGGTGATAAAATTGCTTAGTTCTCTCTCTTTTTATAAGTTTTATGGTCAATATGGAATTGTAGGTTGATGGAAATACATATGTATTACAAATAAAAATTTATTCCATCAAGATATTATTTCTAGGAAATTACTGAAAAAAACACAGTAACTTTTTCAACAGCTTTTTACATTTAGCTTATTTTTGTGGGACAGCCATATCTAACTTTCTGGAGCCTCTTTCCTCTCTCAGTTTGACATTCTCATCTTACCTGTATAATTGATTCTTTGCTGGGTTATGCGCTTCCTATCCCAGCATATACTTCAGGGCTTGGTCCCAGGGCCTTTTCAGTCTGTACTCTCTTTTTTTGGTTCTCTTTTCAGGAACCCTTTCATCTCTACACAGAAGACTCCTAAATCTACATATCTAGCCCTCCTGTGCTCCATTTCTATATCTCCAAATGCCCTCTGGATATCTGGATATAGATGTCTTGGAGGCATCACAGACTCACCATGTTCAAAACTGATTTCTCATTTTCTGTTAAGGTCACTAATATTTTCCTAGGCATCTATATAACTAAACCTCAGATTCTTAACTCTTACCTCCAAAATGACTTAATAAATGCTCACTTGTTGGTCCATCAGATACAAATCTTATTGATCCTAATTTTGCAACTTCCCTCACATTCTTTCCCTTCTTTCTTTTTCTTCTTTTTTTTCCTGTTAATCCAAATATGAGATGTGTTTTGATGATCTGAGACTGTGGATTGGCAGGACAAGCCAAAGAGTATGATTATTGAGAAGTACCCAAATTTGAATCCTATTCTTCTAAACCCAGAGCTTTGATTTTGTGCCACAGTTTATAGATAAATATGCCTAGTAGTTACATTTTTCTCAGATTACAAATTCAAATTTTTAATGACTCCTTTTGGTAGGATAAAATGTTAACTCCTTTACCTGACCATCATTTTAAAGCCTTTAGTAAGCTTTAATTTGGCTTCCAGCCTTTTTTACATGATTCTCCTTCATGCCCTCTATGTTCTAGCCAGTCTGGATGGCCTGCTGGGCTCTGGGCTCATCATGTACTTCTCTACCTGTGAGCATTTAGGCAGACTGTCTCTCCTGCCTGAAATGCATGTGTGTTATATCTCTGATCCTTGAAATCTTTCTCTTCTTTCAAGGTTAAGCTTAGAAAACTGCAAAGTACTTGTCTTCCTCACATTTTCTTAGAAGACACTGTATTTTTCCTTTGCCCATGTCATATTCTCTCAGGTATCTGCCTTATTTTCCCTGGTTAGATTGCAATCTCATAAAAAGACTGTCATTTTTCAGTTTTCCTTTTCTCTTTCTATCACAGTGCCTTGAACATAGTAGGTGCTTAATAAATGTTTGTTGAATTACATTGAATTTACCGCATGAGCCACTCAGAGCATTTCCCACAAAATGAAACTGTTGAATACCTAATTGACTATCTTTCATTTCCACCAATAAATAATGTTAATATATAAGTTAGCACAAGGTTCAGAGTAATACCTAGGTTCTTTCTGCACAAGTCAAGTATGCTTGTCAGTAAACCATATCAGACTTACACATTTCTCTCACTTATCATATTATTTTCTCTTGGCAAAAGAAGAACACAGTCTGCTCTTCTGAGTTCTTTCTACCCTCTCTCCTGCTATCCCTCTTGTGGCTCACATCAAAAGTCCTCAAAATGAGATACTTCATGTCTGCATTTGGAGAATGACTTCCTCATAATATTTCTCAGATCAAAGATTTCATCTCCATTTTATAACTGAGCCACTGCCAGTCATCTCTAGTTTCTTGCCAAAATCTTTCTAAAGGGACTAAGGCTTAAAATAAAGTTAGAAACCACAATAGAGCATTTATTAAATATCTAACTTAATAAATTTTTCTTTACATTTAACAAGTTTGATTGATGGGAGAAAAATGTTGAAACCATTGATAAGAATGAAGTTTTTGAATTCTTTATTGATTTCATTTATAACTAGCTTTATGTAGAGACTGTGGTGGCTGGCTTAAGTGGAGTTAAGTGGTGGCTATGGTAAGGGAGTTAGGGGAAATTAAATCAATTCACCAGTGCAGCAAACGTTTATTAAGTGACTGCAATGTTCAAAGTGTTATCTTAGCTCTTAAGGGAGAAATATAAAGATAAGGTATCCCACTTAAGTGGAGAATTCATTTTAGCAGGGGACTATGACATATGCATAATTTTATTCAAAAAATCAATTTACCAAGCATTTTAAGTTTCTTCAAGTAAGGAAGGCATTGTAGTAGGTATAGAGAATTACAAAACTGAAAAACAATACGATCCCTTGCCCTCCAGTGAAGTAGGAGGCTTTAAGGTCAGATAAGTTTGATAATCAGGCAGTAGAATATTTTAAGGGTAAAAGAGGGATATAAACAAAGTCCATATCTTTGCCCGTCACTTTGTCTAATAGGAACAAAATCTTTCACAAATATTTGGACAGAGATAGACCTGATTAAGCTGAGGGTCTCCAGGGAGCCTTCATAGAGGATATTGCACATTAGCTTGGTCTTAAAGAATAGAATTTCAACAGGTAATGTAAGAGGGGAAACTAGATATTTAAGGTATGGTCGCCAGGAATCGGATCAACACAATTCCAAATTAATAGACCCAAGTCAGGATGGCTTTTATGGAAGTTTATTTACAATTAGGAAGGTTGAAGGTAGGGAAATAGAGAGAGAGAAACTCTGGCCCAGACCAGAGGTCCAGATCGGATGAGAATTTAGAGGCCCCAGCAGAGGAGCACAGAGGTTAATCAAACAAGGCTTCTAGCCACAAGGCCTTTTATAATTAGAGAGGCAAGAGAGGCCTCCTTGAGGGTAGAGCCTCCAGAAACGCCAAAGAAGGAGAAAGGAAGTCAGCCTAACTTACTCACATGACAATTCAGAGGGAAGCAGTCTGAGGTCTCAGCAGAGATCCTTCAACACCAAGTTCAAAGCACCAAGTGCCTACACAGGAAGTTACATCATATTTAAAAGATAGTGTCTTTTGTCACTTCTTGCGTCCACCTCCAATTTCAAGTGGACAAATGGCAGCCTCAATACTGTTCTTGATTTGTTACTTATTGTCATGTGTGGGTAACTCATCTCCCCTCCCCACTAAGTTGGGTGAGGTGACATTATTTCTGATGGCTAGAGTCTAACAATGAGTGAGGATGAGCTAATTCCATTTACACAGTAGAAAGGAGGAAGGAGTATCTTTTAGACATGAGAGATAGTCCACAGGCATGCGTGAAAGCAGGAAGTTGAATTAAGAAATTGAGGGATAATTAGTTTGACTAGATTATATAGAATACAGAGAGACAATAGGGTATAGTGGATAGAAAGTTGACCTTGAAGCCAGAAGGATATGAGTGCTAATATCACCTCTGCAACACACCAGCTATGTGTCCTTGGGCACGTCATAACATCTCATGACTGTAGACAATTCTGAGACTAAAAGTTGGCAAAGAAAGTGACAACCATCATTGAGAGAATTTTCTCACCTGGGAGTCCTTTATAAAGATGAAATCACTGTTTCTATCTCTGAAGAATGTGTGAACGATAGTAATTTGAAGCAGTATTGGAAGGGTGGATGGAAACCAAGTTATGAAGGATATTAAATGGCAAATGTTACTTAAGGACAATAAGTGATACTTGAAAGTTTGAGGGAGGTAGTGTCAGACCTTTAGTATGAAGAATACCTTACTATATCTATAGTAATAGTATATGTTGTATATAAGAAAACCTCAATATATCTATAGTAATTCCATAATACTGAATCGGATAGGAGAGGTACTGGAAAGAAAGTTTTGTTGTTCTTCAGTTGTATCTGACTATTGGTGACCCCATCTAGTAAGGGGATAATATACCAACAAAGATAACTCCATTATACAATACCACATAATAAATATGTGAGAATCATGAAACAAAATCCTATGTGATTTCTAAAGGAAATTGTTCTTACTGTTCCAAAGAATTAGGGAAGAGTTAATGGAGGGGTATTTGAGTTGGACCTTAAAAGGTAAAAATTCAATAGACAAAGAAAAGGGAAAACATTCTGGGCTTAGGGAACACTGTAACTTGGAGATAGGAGACACTATGTATGTGTTTAAGGGAGCAGACAATAGTTTAGTTTGGCCGAAGCATAGAATTTGAGGAGGGGAGTAATATGAAATAAGGCTGGAAAGGCAGGTTGGTGCCAAGTTGGGGAGGAACTTCAATGCTCAGCAGAGGAAAATGAATGGTGCTCAGTGAGCAAAAAAAAAGGCATTGACCATTTTTGAACAGAGGACTAATTTGACCAGCTCTATGGGCTATATGAAAATTTTTTTCCTAACAGTGGTATGGAGAACAAAAAGGAATTGGGGAGGAATGTTGAAATGGAAAAGTCTTTTAATTGCACCATTGCAATAATTAAGATTGATGGTAATGGCTTTGAAAACAGAGAAGATGGTGTAGATGCAAGAGATGGGGTGGGGGAGGGGGAAGGGAGGGAGTTAGCAGGAGCCAGTCAGGTACAGGAGAAGAAAGAACACTGACTATGGTATCAGAGAACTGAATCCAAATCCCACTTTTGATGCCTATTACTCATTTGAATTTGGTGAAGTTAACTCCCCTGGGATTAAATTTTATCATCTTATAAATGAGAAGTTTGGAAGCATGGCCCCTGAGGTCCTCTACAGCTTTAGATCTGCTGTGGTCCCAATAATCCTGACATAGGGATAATGATTATGACTT
Source organism: Gracilinanus agilis (assembly GCF_016433145.1). NCBI lineage: Eukaryota > Metazoa > Chordata > Mammalia > Didelphimorphia > Didelphidae > Gracilinanus > Gracilinanus agilis. The sequence continues at coordinate 359,131,630 of NC_058133.1, forward strand.
GGTAATTGATTGAATACAAGAAGTGAGGTGGAAGGGAAAGTAAAAAATAACACCAAGGTCAGGAACATGGAAGACAGAATGACTTGAATTGTTGTGCGGCCCACAGAAACAGTGAAGAAGAAAGGACGAATGAGGTTAGGTAGAGACATAATAGGCCCAGTTTTGCACATATTTAATTTGAGGAACCCTGGAGATAGTTGATGCTAAAGGTCTGTACTTCAAGAGAAAATAAAGATGTTCAGGACTAAATATACAGGTTTTGGAAGACCTTTCCTAGAAGTATTAGAGGTGACATATTAGAAGTGAAATTTTGAGGGTGAATGAGATTACCAAGGTAAAGAGTATAAAAAAAAGAAGACAGTTAAAGACAGACCTTTAAGGAACACTCACAGGAGGACTTTGGAAAAAGGAGTCAGTAGAGACAAAGAATGAGAGGATCAAGAGTAATTAGAGAGGAAGAAAAAGAACCATGATAAATAAGAGTGTCACAGAAGCCAAGGCAGGAGACTGTAAAGTAGGAGTGAGTGGGCACCAGTTTCAGAATTTGCAGAAAGGGCTAGAAGAATGAGGATCAGTAAAAGACTCTTGGAATTGATAATTAAGACATCATTGATGAGAGAATAATTTCGATAGAACAGGGGGTCAGATGCCAGTTTGCAAAGAACTATGAGAGAGGAGATAAGTTTTATGGCAACATGGTGGACACAAGAGGAATAGTAACTGAATGTACCAGAGAATGTTAAAGGAAGCTTTTTTTATTTTTAGAATTGAGGAAACTCAAACATGTTTTATAGGCAAAGGAAAGTGATAGATGTGAGAGAAGGGAATCACTACTTGAGAAAATACCTGGAGAAGAAGCAGTAAGCAATGGTATTAAAGATACCAACAGAGGGATTAATTAGTCTTGTTGCTGAATTGTCTCTGACTTTTTGTGACCTCATAAACCATACTGTCTATGGGGATTTCTTGGCAAAGATACTGGACTGGATTGTCATTTCCTTCAGCGGATTAAAGCAAACAGGGTTAAATGGCTTGCTCCAGGTCACAAACAGATAGTAAATGTTTGAGACCAGATTTGAACTTGGGTCTTCCTGACTCCAGGCCTAGCACTCTGTCTACTATCCATTAGCCTTACTGAGACATTAAGATGGAAGGAGGGGAAAGTACCTGATTAAAGCTGAGAAAATTAGGGAAATGAAATTGGTTGAAACTCTCATGAGATGGGCTCCATCATTGAATAAAGAGACCTCAAAGTGTGGAGCTGGAAAATGGACATGAGGTTGGAGAAAAGAGGAGAAACATCTTGAAACAGATGGGGAATAAGAGAGTCAGTAAGGATGAAATGGGATTATTGAGCGACAACATGAATTGAAATGAGGTAACATAAAATCAGTGTGTAGTAGATAAAGTTAACTCTGTTTCATGATCTTGTTTTGTTTTTAAAGCAACATTTCTCAGCTCTAAAACAAACTGAGAAATCAGATGATGGGAATTATGTAGGGATTAAGATTTTCAGGTAGAGAATGATGATATCTCAAGAGGCAAGGAATGGGATCAGAGGTGGGAGTAGAGGGATTAATTTAACTTTAATGAAGAGTAAAGATAGTTCTTGTATAATGTTCCTGAGAAGTTATGAGGAAGGAAATAGGGGTCTGAGGGAGTCCTAACTGTCTCAGTGAAGTAGGGGGCTGGGTCATGTAGTATACAGAAAGGACATAAACAGGGTGATTTTGTTGCTATCTTGACAAATATGTACTTAAAACATATTCCAAAAGAGGTAGAAGTTGGAGTTTGAGATTTGGAATAGGTGGTTACTAAGGTAAAAAGCTAATAATTATGTGGAGACTAGCAAAACCAGAATGGGGGAAAATGGGCAGATGAGCATTTAGAGCTTGGTCAAACATTGAAGACATCAAGGTCATCCACTGCATCCCCTGGCCATTAGCTAGTCATCCTGACTTATGTCTTGCCACTGGACATTTTATAGATCAGGAAACTGAGGTTAAGTGGCTTGCTCAGAGTCACTAATCTCCACAGCTAGTAAGTATTTGAAGCTGGATTTGAAATTGGATCATCCTGACTCTAGATCCAGCACCCTCTCCAACTTTGCCATGTAGCTGCCCAAAGATGGGGAGAGGGTGGTAGTTGATGGATTGTCCAAACCTCAAAAGAGGAAAGATCATGGTGGTAGTGGCATCATCTGTCTTGTTCTCCCTGTCCTTGTGAGTCCAGAAAAGTGAGGGGAGTAGTCTTCTTTTTAAAGGGTTAAATGAGATATGGTATCCTCTAAAGAAAGATGACTTTCCATGAAAGTAAGGAGATGGAAAAGATAATGTTAGAAAAGTTTAAGGATGTGGGGGAATTTATTGACAAGTGACAGCTCCAGAGGGTACAATGTTGTGCTCCAGAAGATAACTGAATTATGCAGGAGTGGGCCTAGGGAGGAGTAAGGCCTATAAGAATTAAACTAAAGTTAGTATTAGAACTACCAGGTTAAATCTGAATAAAAAAGCCCCCAAACTGAGATAGACCACTCACCCTAAGATGTACATAATGTGGGGGAAACTGCACATGGCAGAAGTTCACAAGCATATACAATATACTTTTTGTTTTTTATTGTAGTGTTTCAATTTTCATGTTGGTGGATATTTATTAATAATAAGCTCATACTTAAAATAATTTAAAAGAATTGCTATAGACATTCCATTTTGGAGATAATACAGTTTAAAGGGTGTTAAAAGATCAATTCTAGAAGGAAAGATGACAATTTGGGCAAGAGAAAACAAACACACACACGAATCTTATTTTTCTAGAAGAGCTATTGTGAGCATCCATATTACTGGAATGTCCAGAATTAGGGAAATACTATGATAGAAGGTAAAAAAGTACAGTTTGCTCCATCCACCAAATTTTTTTTTTATTTAAAAAAATTTTTTTATTTTAAACCCTTAACTTCTGTGTATTGGTTCCTAGTTAGAAGAGTGGTAAGGGTAGGCAATGGGGGTCAAGTGACTTGCCCAGGGTCACACAGTCTGAGGTCAGATTTGAACCTAGGACCTTCAGTCTCTAGGCCTGACTCTCAATCCACTGAGCTACCCAGCTGCCCCCTTCATCCACCAAATTTAAAGACTATCGAGAGCCCAACAAAGTTCATTTGCACCAGAATTCAGAATGCAATTCAAGATTCTTTTCTTTCTTCATGAATGCCTACATGTCGTCTTACTTCAGGTGAGATACAGAGATTAAATACTGTCTCTAGACAGAGTCCAGGTTTCAGTTTTTAGTGGGAGAATTGGATTTATATGGGTAGATGAGTTCTCTTGTGGTTCAGGAAGTACATGAGTCATTACTGGTGCTGATACAAGCCAGTAGCACTTTCTTGCCTGTCCTGTATCTCTGTAGAAAGAGTAGAAGCCAAATGAGTGTCAGATGATGCAGATTTTCCATTTTAGAAAAAGTGATAGTTTGGAATCCATTGGATGGCATGTTAGTCTTTGCTAAGAGTTGTTTTTCATTTTCCTGCCTGTATGGTAGTATTGCAAGTGGAGGATACCCTTCCTCTCATCTCAAGTCTAGATGCCAGCCTAGTTTTTTTTGGAACTTAAAACAAGCCAGATATATTTGAAACTTTTTTTTTTACAATAATTCAAGGAGTGAAAACGTATCAAGACAACACATCTGTTTAGTTTGTGGGATATGTCTCTGTGTTCTTGCATTATTTGATAAAATAACTGATATTGCTGAGCATAAAGTCTGTCATGTTGACGTGATAAGATTAGAAATGTGTGAATAGAGTCTGTGGTTTGTACTTCTTCATTCCAGTGAATCTGTGATCTTATTGTTGTGAGGGTCCTCTCTCTGGTGATATAGGTCGTAACCTATCTGTGCTTGTCTTTCTATGTCCTTCAGTAAACCCATCACAAGGATTCCACCTCTCTTTGTCTTGATGTTGTCTGGAAACCAGTGGTGCCTGCTGGTTGTCCACTCTCTCCCTTCTAGTCTTGCCTCTCCCAGCCCCCAATTCATACATTTCTCTTATTATATCTTTAACATGGCTTCTCTTAACATAATTCCTCAACAGTAGCACATCACAGTGGCCTGCCATTTTGGTAATCCTCAATTTCAGTTCAAATATGAGTGTTTGTTTCAGGGAGAATTTAGTTCCTTAAAACCTAGTTTTTCCTTTTGTGAATGATTATTGATTTCATTTAGAAGGTTTACAGGGTTCCAGGCCAGTGTCATCTGTAAAAAGGAATATCTGGAAGACCTCTTTTTCTGTAGGGAATACCTCTTGAATTTGTATGCTGTCCTGCATAGTATCTCTGACAGGGGCTTTGGTGAGCATATGGTCTACCATTTTATGGATCACTTAATATTTATAGTCAGCTAATACTAAGTAAAATTATCTGCTTTATCTTTGAAGAGAATCATGTATGATTTTGACATGTATGAGAAACACTTGGAGGAGGAGAGACTTTAAAGTGCCATTTTGTTCTACCAAACTCAAATCAAATGTCATAGCTTTTTCACAGTCAGTAAATGATAAGCATTGTGGGATCTTACTTTCTCTACACCTTTCAATCAGTTGTGTAAATTCAAAGATGTGTAAATATGAAGATGTGGTCTTCTGTAGAATGTTACTTATGGAAGCCTTCTTGTTCCCTTCCTTTGATATAGATTATTCTCATTAACATTTTGTAGGAGCGAAAGAGTTGGCATATAGGTCAGTAGTTATGAATATTCTCTTGATTGCCTTTTTTGGCAATAAGATTTGTGTTTTTTCCCTCTTTGCATTTAGTATCTTTCCTTCTTGCAGATAAATTGAGAATTTATCCCACAGCACCCTCAAAATTATGTTGCCTCTGTTGTGTACTTGGTAGAACTGTGAAGTGATCCATCCATTTTGGAGTCCAATCTGGAATTATGCACAAAGAGTTATAAAACTTTGTATACCTTTTGATCCAGCATTACTACCATTGCATTTATTTCTGAAGGTGATCAAGAAAAATGGAAAAGAACCTATATATTCCAAAATATTTATTGCAGATCTCTTTGTGGTGTCAAAGACTTGGAAATTGAAGGGGCACCCATCAGTTGGGGATTGACTAAACAAGTTATGGTATATGCTCATGATAGAATTACTGTGCCATAAGAAATGACCAATAGGTTAATTTTGGAAAAATATGGAAAGACCTAGATGCAGTTATGAAGAATGAAATGAGCAGAACCCAGAGAACATTATATATAGCAACAGAAATATTGTTTGATGAATTATTTGTGTATGTTCAACTCCAGAGAAAATAACTGATAAACAGAAATAAGTAATACATGGTTTTATATATGCATCTATCTTTTTTGTCAAATGACACCTTCTCTGATGTGGGGAGGTGAATGAGGGAGGAAGTTAATTGGGTATTTAAATGTAACAAAGAAACAAATAATTTTAAAAAATTGTATTGCGTACAACATGGATGCCTTCTGTATATATTTGTTCTAGTTCAGCTGCCTCTCATACCATTTTTTCCCTTTTAGTGCCATTTTTTCTTGTTGTTGTAGCACTCATGAGACTATAGTTTTGGAGTCCAAATGTAGCGGCTCTTCTTTCCTTGGAAGGGAAAAGTGTTTAGAATCTTTAACTTTCCATTTTTCATCAGTTTTATCTTTCTGGTTTTATCCTTTCATACCTTCAAAATGATGTCAAGTCTCTCAGCTACCTTCTTAAATTTTTTTCATTGATATTTCATGAGTGATACTATTTTTCTTCCATCATCTTATTCCACACTGACATTGCCCTTGGCTCAGTGGTTTCTAGGTTCTTTTAGTCTCCTTATTATGACATATGATTTACATTTGTTAAACTTCTTCAGGAAGTTGGCATATAAGAGGTGCCAATAGTTATTCATCAGTTTCAACAGATTCCTATGTCTTATCATGATATGGAAATGACCCAGTAGTCTCCAAGGCCATTGTCAGGAGATTACTAGACCTAGAAAGTTCTACTTTCCCAAAGGACTTTTAGCATAGTTCTGGCAAAATGTTCTTAGCACCTTTTAGTCTCAGGACCTCATTATGAAAATTGAATGCTTCCAAATACCTTTCTGTTTATCTATTATATCCATCAATATTTGCTGTGTTGTAAATTGTTAGGTGTTTATTATATTGGAAATTGAAACATATATTTATTTTAGTTACTTAATAATCAGGGATGTTAATATTAATTCATTGAAAGACAATATTTTGTGTATTAACTTTAAAAAAAAATCCTTACCTTCTAGCTTAGAACTAATACTGTGGATTGGTTCTAAGGCAGAGGAGCGGTAAGGGATAGGCAATGGGGGCTAAGTGACTTGCCCAGGGTCACACAGCTGGGAAGTATCTGAGGCCAGATTTGAACCTAGGACCTCCTGTCTCTGGGCCTGGCTCTCAATCCACTGAGCCACCTAGCTATTAACATTTTAAATGAAAATAACCATATTTCCCAAAACAAAAAAAATTTATGAAATTTTATCTTACACATTTTTGCAAATCTCTTTAATATCTTACTTAATAGAAGACAGCTGGATCTTCAAATCTGTTTCTGAATTCAGTATGTTGCAATATGTTGTTTTGCTTGAAGTATATGAAGAAAATCTGGTGGCCCAAAGATATTTAGTTGGAAAAGGGAGAATTATTTTAATGGGCAAATAATTTCTAAGTATTATTATGAAAATAGTTTTGGCCTCAAAGACTGAACTGATTTCTGGAACTCTTAGAATCCATAGAGCACCCTTAGGACCAGCCTACCTAAATACTAGAGATATCTTTGATCATGACCATCTAGACCAAAAAGAAAATTGCAAAGTAGACTTTAATCCTTGGAACTACTAATGGCAGAAATTTCAGGAAAGGGAACAAACCATACAGATTTTTAGACTGTTTATAAACATTACCTTAACTCTTGGTACCCTGGATTGTGAGATTCTTGTCAAATTATGAGTGGACACACTACTAGTAGAACTCAATCTCATTAATATTGACATTTTTTCTATAAATGAAACCTGAAGATAAAAGGCTTTTGCAGCTAAATGGAAAGATGGTTCATAGCTACTTCTTGGAAGGGTGAATAAAGGAATTGTTGCTTCCAAAGAACATCTTTTGTGTACTACTTAATCATTTTATATTGTAGTACTCATGATGTCTTTACAAAAAGACCATCATAAAAATATTTGTACCTTCTGCACCAACATCTGTTGTAGAGAATAGATGAGGAAATTTAATGAGCAACTCAATAAGACCCTCTAAATTAATTAACATATTATTTGATTTGTGGTGACTGAAATGCAAAGATGTATTAGGGGAGGGTGACAAAAAAAGATTTTAGAAAATATGGATCCAGGCATATAGAAGACATGGATGATCTCATGCCTATACATTCCAAATACTTTCTTTGAGTAAAGAATTTGGAAACAGAAGACATGGTAAATACCAAAAATAAAACAAGTGATTAAATTGATTTTATTTTAACAGACAGGAAATAACCTGTTACTGATATAAACTTATATTGGTAGCAAGGTTTACTTGGAAGCATGGTTTTCCTTGTTGAAGAGAGAAATGGAAGGACCGTGAGAAAAGGAATCAAAGTTAAGGGAGTTTTGCCAAAGATGAATGTGTCCATGGATTTGAAACTGTGGTAGCTGGGGGAAGCTGGATGGCTTAGTGATTACGAGCCAGGCTCAGAGATGGGAAGTCCTGGGTTCAAGTTTGGCTTCAGACACTTCCTAGCTGTGTAACCCTAAGTAAGTCACGTATCCCCCATTGCCTAGCCCTTATCACTCTTCATCCTTGGAACCAATACATAGTATTGATTCCAAAATGGAAGGTAAGGGTTTAAAAAAAGAAAGAAAGAAAAAGAGCTGTGGTGGGAGCTAATTGCAGATGAAGGATTCTGCTACTACATAAGAACTTAAAGCATGAATTATCATTGTGAACAGTTAGAACCTCATCTCCTTCACTCATCTGCCTCTGTTGAACATTTCTTTTACCTGAATGTGCTTTGGTCTGGCGAAATTTATCTCCTATTGACTTTTTCCTCCCTTGTATGTAAAGACAAAAACTGATATGACCTCCCTTTCCAAATTGAAGAATGGATTCCTTTTCTTCCCTCCAACTTATTTAGGTTTATCTTTAAAGGAAAAAAAAAGACCCACTATTGTCCTATCATTCTCTCTCATGGCTAACGGTAGCTTGCAAACCTGAGTCTCTCTCTCTCTCTCTCTCTAAATGAATTTGTTCCCATTGTCTGTCAGCATGTTGCCTCTTGAGATCAGAATGTGGGTGATGGGTATGAGGAGATGACCCTGAAAGTTTTTGTATTTTACAGATTGTCTAAGCCAAGACTGTGTAGTTCTGGTATGAGAGGTTTAAATACCTATCCGGAGACTATTGAGTTATTGGTTATGAATATTCCTAAAACTTTCCCAAGCAAGAATCTAAAACTAGAACTCAGAGCTCATATTTCTCTGAAAGAATGAGCTGATTGGAATCAAGGTCTCTCTTAAGTGTTTATGCCTTGGTCTTAGAGACTAAAACTGTACCCATTTATCTGAAGGTGAGTGGGGACCAAAACCTCAAGTTAAGAACACACAAATAAAATAAAGTAGAAGATTGTATGCTTTGATCTACATTAAGACTATATCAATTCTTTCTCTGGAGGTAGATAGCATTTTTTTTTGTCAGAAGTCCTTCAAAATTGTCTTGGATCATTAATATTGCTGAGAATACCTGTCTTTCACAGTTGATCATTGTACACTATTGCTGTAATTATGTTCAATGTCTCTTAGTTCTGCTCATGTCACTGTGCATCAGTTCACATAGGTCTTTACAAGTTTTTCTTAAATCATCCTGTTCATCATTTCTTATAGTGCCATAGTATTCCATCACAATCATATACCATGATTTGTTCAGCCTTTCCCCAAGATAGACACCCCTCAATGCCCAATTCTTTGCCAACACAAAAAGAGCTGTTATAGATATTTTTGTACAAATAAGTCTTTTTCCTTTTTTAAAAAATCTCTTTGGGATTCAGACCTAGTAGTGGTATTAATAGATCAAAGGTTTTATAGTCCTTTGGGCATAGTTCCAAATTGACCTACAGAGTGTTTGGGTCAGATGATAACTCTACCAATAATCCATTAATGTCCCAATTTTGCTACATCCCCTCCAGCATTTACCATTTTCATTTACTGTCATGTTAGCCAATCTGAGAAATGTGAGGTAGTACCTCAGAATTCTAATTGGCATTTCTATAGTTAATAATGATTTAGAACATTTTTTCATATGACTAAAAATAGCTTTGATTTCTTCATCTGTTCATAACTTTCATCTATTGATATCCTTTGACCATGTGCCAATTGGGAAATGGCATGTATTCTTATAAATTTGACTCAGTTCTCTATATATTTGAGAAATGATGCCATTCCCAGAAACTTATTATAATTTTCTCCCAGGTTGTTCCCATTCTGGTCTTGGTTGCATTGATTCTGTTTGATTAGTTGATTTTCTCAGATTCTCTAAGTATACCATCATATCATCTGCAAAGAGTGATAGTTTAGTTTCCTCAGTGTCTACTTTAATCCCTTCAATTTCTTTTTCTTCTCTAATTTGCCTCTCCATGAACCCTTATTAATTATAATTTCTATTGCATTATGATCTGAAAATGTTACATTTATTATTAATGCTTTTCCACATTTTTTTGCGATGTTTTTATGCCCTAGTACATGGTCAGTCTTTGTACATGTACCATGTGCTGCTGAAAAGAAGGTATATTTCTTTTTATTCCTATTCAAGTTTCTCCAGATATCTATTAACTCTACTTTCTCTAACATTTCATTCACTTCCCTTACTTCTTTCTTATTTTTTTTATTTGATTTGTTTAGTTCTGTAGGAGAAGGTTGAGGTTCTCAACTAGTGTGGTTTTATTATCTATTTCCTCCATAAGCTCCTTTAGTTTCTTCTTTACAAAACTGGATGCTATACCATTTGGTGCATATATATTGAGTACTGATATTTCTTCATTATTTATACTGCCTTTTATCAAGATGGAATTATCTTCTTTATCTTTTTTTTAATCAAATCTGTTTTTACTTTAGCTTTGTCTGAGATCATGATTGCTGCTTCAGTTGCAGTCCAATAGATTCTGCTCCAGCCTCTTACCTTTACTCTATGTATCTAGCTGCCTCAAGTGTGTTTCTTGTAAATAACATATGGTAGGATTCTGTTTTTTAATCCATTCTGCTATCTATTTCCGTTTTATGGGTCAGTTCATCCCATTTATATTCACAGTTATAATTATTGTCTGTGTATTCCCCCTCCATTTTGACTCTTTCCTTTAATCTTGACCTTTCTCTTTTCATTCTTTCCCTCCCCTCCAGTGTTTTGCTTTTAGCCAGTATCCTCCCTTCCCCTCCCTTATATTACTTTGCTTCCCATCACCTCCCTTTTAATTCCCCTCTTACTATAGGGCCTTTTGATCACCCCCCACCAAACTCTCCTTCCTTTGTATTACTCCCCTCCCGACCACCCTATTTCTTATTCCTCTTCAGCTTCTCTATAGGACGAGACATACTTCTGTACCCCATAGAATCTGACTGTTCTTCCCTCTCTGAACCAGTTCCAATGAGAGTAAGGTTTAAGTGTTACTTTTCACCAACCTCTTCCTCCCTTCCATTGTATTGCTCTTCTTCCCCCAACTCCCCCACTTCATGTGATATATTTTATCCTGTTTTACTTCTCTTTTCCCATTTCTCTTAGTGTTATCCTCTTTTTCAGACCTAGTTTTATATTTTTTTGACATATTCTAAATGGCTTACTGCCATACCCTCTAAGTATACTTCTTCTAACTACTATGATAATGACAATTTTTAAGCATTACAGATATCATCTTTCCATATAGAAATATAAGCCATTTGACTTTATTGAAGCCCTTAAATTTTTTCCTTTCTTATTTACATTTTTATGCTTCTATTGAATTTTGTATTTGAGCATTAAATTTTCAGTTCAAGTCTGGTCTTTTCCTTAGGAATGCTTGGAAATCTTCCATTTTATTAAATGACCATTCTTTCCCCTGAAAGAATATAGTCAGTTTTGCTGGATAATTGCTTCTTGGTTGTAAATCCAGTTCCCTTGACTTCTGGAATATCATATTCCAAGTCTTCTGGTCCTTCAATGTGGAGGCTGCCAGATCCTGTGTGATCCTGATAGTAGGGGCTCCATGAAATCTGAATTGTTTCTTTCTATCTGTTTCAAGTATTTTCTTCTTGGCCTGGGGGCTCTTGAAATTGGCTATAATATTCCTAGAAGTTGTCATTTGGGTATTTAGTGCAGGAGGTGATCTGTGGATTCTTTCAATCTCTAGTTTATCCTTTTCTTCAAGAATATCAGGGCAAGGGGGACAGCAGGGTGGCTCAGCGGATTGAGAGCCAGGCCTCGAGATGAGAGGTCCTAGGTTCAAATTTGGCCTCAGACACTTCCTAGCTGGGCAAGTCACTTAACCCCCATTGCCTAGCCCTTACCACTTTTCTACCTTGGAGCCAATACACAGTATTGACTCCAAGACAGAAGGTAAGCGTCTAAATAAGTAAATAAACAAACATAAACAAATAAATAAATAAATAATTGAGAGAATGTTGGGGCAATTTTCTTGGATAATTTCCTGTAGTATGATGTTGAAGCTTTTTTTTTTTTGGTCTTGACTTTCCAATAGTCTAGTAATTCTTAAATTGTCTCTAATGGATTTTTCAGTGAGGTATTTCATATTTTCTTCTACTTTTTCATTCTTTTGATTTTGTTTTATTGTTTCTTGATATCTTATGAATTCATTAGCTTCCATTAGGTTCTAATTGCCTAATTCTAATTTTTAAAGACTGAATTTCTTCCATGACCTTTTGATCCTCCTTTTCCCATTTGTTCCACTCTTCTTTTCAAGTTATTCTTTTTATCCTTTGACTTTTTTGCCTCATTTTTCCAGTTGATCAATTCTGGCTTTTAAAAAAGTATTTTCTTATTTTAATTCAGGTGCCTCTTTTTCCAGATGACTTATTTTTCTTTTTAAGCTATTGTTTTCCCTTTCCAATTTTTCTTCAACCTGCGTCATTTAATTTTTTAATTTCTTTTTTGAGCTCTTCCAGAGCCTGAGTTCAATTCCCTGGATTTTTTGAGGTTTTGCTTGAAATTCCTTAGATCCTGTCAACCTCTGTTGGTTCTGTTCTTTGGTCTTTATCCTTGTAGAAGCTTTCAATTATTTTTACTCATTTTCCCCCCTCCTGTGGACTATAAACTCCTTCTGTTTGTTTACTAGAATAGAGTGTTTGAGGTGCTCTGGCCTGAAGGGAATCTTCAGTCTTTTCTCTCTTCTACTGGCATACTGGATTAGACTGGTTGAGGTGGACTACCATGCTAATCTGCTCTGAGGCCAAATCTTCACTGTAGCCTGCTGCCATGGAGGGCACCCAACCAGATAGCCCCCCCCTCGAGTTCCTCCCTGCTAGTTCCTGTCAGAGCCTTGGACCTCATGGTTGCAGCCTCCACCTGGGAATCCTACAGTTAGCTGGTGTCTCAGTGCAATAGGTGGGGGAGAGGTGTTGGGTCTCTCCCTGATACTGTGGAAATTGACTAACACTTTCTCTCTCTCTCTCTCTCTCTCCCTCCCTCCCTACCTACTTTTCAAGTTGTGTTCAGCAGGAGAGTTCTGTGGCTCAGTGTTGTTGTTGGGTTTGAATTTTGGTCTTCTTTTGAAGTACTTTTTCAAGATTGGTATAGGAGTATGGTCAGAGGTTTTGGCTTTTGATGTTCCTAAGCCACCATATTGACTCTGTTCCTCCTATTTTTTTTTTTTATAGAGAGCTTTATTGTTAAATATTTACTTGCATGTCATTGCTTGATTTCTCTTCCATCTCTGAGTCTATGATGGTCCTCTAAAGATCAAATTTGATTTAGCAATAAGGCTTTTGTGAACCTAGCAGCCCAGTACTTATGTTACAAGAGAATTAAGCCAAGTCTCAAATATTAATATCCAAAGCCATTATTTCATTGCTTGCTTCTATATATATAAATGTGAGGCTTCTCAACTCTGTAAGTTTATGTCATTTGATGTATCCAATTCTATTGTGACTATTCATAAGCTATGCTAGGCAATGATTTGTCTAGTTCTTTCATTTATATACAAATACAGCATGTTTTGCTAATCTTAGAGATTTTTTCCTTTGGGTTGTGAATGCTTCAATCCATCTTCATTTACTATTTCCATTTCTCATATTTTCTGTCATAAGAGAGCAACTTAACATTGAAAACCTAACACCATTTATTCTCTTTGAGATGTAACTCTTAGTTAATCCCCATGTTATTTAGAGAGAGATGTACTGGCAGATAGCTGTATGTAAGAGATTAATTTGAACTTCATGGAATTGTGAGATGCCTTATGATGGCATTGTAGAGTATTTATCTACTTTTTAAAATTACCCACAATTTATTTTTTTATTTTATATTTTTTCCTCATAGATGACTGCCACCATGAGAAATTTGGTTGATTTACCCATGGCAAGGTGTAAATTATTGAACAACAATGCCCTCCCGGTGCTCTGTGGAGTGATGGAGCAGTATGAAAATGATAAGGATGTCTGCACCAATGTTGCTAGAATATTAAGGTATGTAGAATTAGAGGGGAAAACTACTATGTACAAGTATTAATCTTAGGATATTATGGTACTTTAGATTTTTACATTTCTAAAACAGAAAAAATTTTAAATTATTTATATGATACTACCTTCCAGTAATGCAGTGATTTCCTAACAATTTATTTTATTGGCACCCAGACTAATAATAAGTAGTATTCATTTTGCAGATGGTAGTTTGAGTTCATAAAATATTTTTCTGAGTATCTCAGCACATTCTATAAATATGTTAAAAGTTTCTCTCTGAGGGTGATCTAATTAATCCCATTTTATAGAGGAGACATAGAATTATAGGAAGTTTAAATGACTTTTCCAAAATTGGAAGCAGTACCAGGCCTAAAGCATAAACCTTTTCAAGACCCAATTCTGTGTTTTTTCTCCTAAACTTTATGCTTTATCCCTTTATACAATATGTGCTTTAAAGAAATCCTATTATTTATCTCAATGTATCTTCCCTAATGTTATGAATATCTTTCATAATGTGAGTTTCAAGGGAAGTGTCTCAATGGATTGAGAGCCAAGGCCTAGGGATAGGCGATCCTGGGTTCAAATCTAGCCTCAGACATTTCCTAGCTATGTGACCCTGGGCAAGTCACTTAACCACCATTGCCTAGCCCTTTCCACTCTTCTGCCTTGGAACCAAAACACAGAGTTGTCCTAAGATGGAAGATAAAGGCTTAAAAAAAATGTGACTCTGGAAATGAAGTTTTTCTAGACATGCAGGTTTTTAAACATGTCCGTAAATGTTGGCTGTCTCAAATCTTGCCTCTTTTAATTCTCAAAAATCTCAGTGGAGCTGGGTTGCATTTATAATACTCTCATCATTCTTGGTACATATTCCTAATGTTATTTTAAGGAAACTTGCATCAAACCAATGACCAAATTCCTGTAGCACACATACATTCTTTTATTGTTTTAGGTGGTAACTAGATTTGAGCCATTGTGGGAAACACTAGAATGAAAAATTTTTTAAAGTAAAACTATGGGAAAAGGGATCCAACAGACATTCAGGAGAACACCAATATTCTTTGGGTCTATTTCCTGAGAAATATTTCAAAGATAACATCCAAAATCCCAAGATGGTTAAGGCCACTTGAGAAAGAACTTAATACATGTTTACATACTTTTTTTGGGGGTGGGGTTAAAATCAGAGAAAAGGATAGAGAGTCAGGCCAAGAGTCTAGAGGACCTTGGTTCACATCTGGCCTCAGATACTTCCTAGCTATGTGACCCTGGCCAAGTCACTTAAACTCATTTGCCTATTCCTTACCACTCTTCTGCTTTGGATCTCCAATTGCCCAGCCCTCACCATTCTTCTGTCTTTTAAACCAATACAGAGTTCATTCTAGGATGGAAGATGAAGGTAAAAAATAAAATAAAATCTGAGAAATAATTCTGGCAAAATGAGTAAGGAGATCTGAAAAAAGCATGTATAATAAGCAAAATTAAATGGTTCCATTTAACATAACCTTAAATCTAGTAACAACTGATTTTCATGATTTCATGGAATTTTCATGATTTCATGTTGAGTAGGCATGGTTCTTGTGCTGGGACTATAAATGACCTAGTCAAAATGTTTTCTGACAGAAGTCCCAAAGCTATATTAAATCTGACTTCTTGCTGCATTTTGCATGCTGCAAAAGATACACAACAAATGGAAGAAAACACTTAAATGGTGTGAAAGCTATGATTCAGATCCATTGTCCATTTAGTCTGACCTCAACAGTGGTTCTGTAGGAGGATATAGTTGTTGTCTTCCAAAATATTATCTTTACAGATTATAAGATCTATTTTCAAAACTTCTCATTTCTCTTAAATGTTCAAAATATGGATCTACTAATTTAGCTACACCTTTCCTGAAATCCTGTAGAATTTGGCTTGGACAGCTTCTTGGGGAATAAGGTCTATGTGTATATCACATCATGCTGGTAACTTTTGGAAGGTTTCATATTAATACTGACTTTGCAGTCTTTTAAACTATGGCAGGTTTAAAACTATACTTTAAAAACTATTATTACAATGGGGCATCTAGGTGGTTCAGTGGATAGAGAGCCAGACCTGGAGATGAGAGGACCTGGGTTCAAACTAACCTCAGACATTTCCTGGCTGGTGGCCCTGGGTAAATCACTTAACTCCAGTTGCCTTACCCTTACCCCTCTTCTGCGTTAGAACCAGTAGTTAATATTGCTTCTAAGACAGAGGGTAAGGATTTAAAAAATAAATACATTCTTACCATGTTATTATTGGAGAGCTTGCCTTACAGAGTAGTGCATGCTCTTCTTAGTTATAGAGAATGCCTTAAAATATTTTAGGTAACTTCTTTAAGAAATTTTCTGGAGAGAAGGTGCTCTTATGTGCTAGTACTCCTAACTAAAGCATTTTTAAAATTTAAACATTTATTAATATTCATTTTTAACATGGTTACATGATTCATGCTCCTACTTTCCCCTTCACCCCCCGTACTCCCCCCCCCCCCACACGGCCAACGCACATTTCCACTGGTTTTATCATGTGTCATTGATCAAGACCTATTTCCAAATTGTTGATAGTTGCATTGGTGTGGTAGTTTCGAGTCTACATCCCCAATCATGTCCACCCCAACCCATGCGTTCAAGCAGTTGTTTTTCTTATATGTTTCCTCTCCTGCAGTCCTTCCTCTGAATGTGGGTAGCATCTTTACCATAAATCCCTCAGAATTGTCCTGGGTCATTGCATTGCTGCTGGTACAGAAGTCCATTACATTCTATTTTACCATAGTATATCAGTCTCTGTGTACAGTCTTCTTCTGGCTCTGCTCCTTTCACTCTGCATCAGTTCCTGGAGGTCTTTCCAGTTCACCTGGAACTCCTCCAGTTTATTATTCCTTTTAGCACAGTAGTATTCCATCACCAGCATATACCATAATTTGTTTAGCCATTCCCCAATTGAAGGGCATATCCTCCTTTTCCAGTTTTTTGCCACCACAAAAAGCACAGCT
Source organism: Gracilinanus agilis (assembly GCF_016433145.1). Lineage (NCBI taxonomy): Eukaryota > Metazoa > Chordata > Mammalia > Didelphimorphia > Didelphidae > Gracilinanus > Gracilinanus agilis. The sequence continues at coordinate 359,148,313 of NC_058133.1, forward strand.
ATAAATATTTTTGTACAAGTCTGTTTATTTATGATCTCTTTGGGGTACAAACCCAACAATGGTATGGCTGGATCAAAGGGCAGGCATTCTTTTATAGCCCCTTGAGCATGGTTCCAAGTTGCCAGCCAGAATGGTTGGATCAGTTCACAACTCCACCAGCAATGCATTAATGTCCTAATTTTGCCACAACCCCTCCAGCATTCATTACTCTCCCCTTCTTTCCTAACTAAAGCATTTTGTAGTTCTTTCAGTTTTAAATTTTATTATATCTGAAAGGTTCTCCTTTATGAGTCAGAACTCTAATATCATCTTCCTTGAAAGTTAATTTCAGATCACTTAAAGTTATACATTAGGTTCTATTACCTGACATTGAAATAATGCTATATTCTTAAAGTATTTCCTAGATTCATACAGACAATTTATTTTTCTCAAAATCTTAGTGAATCTGTAAATTTGGAACTATTACACATTTTTTCCTAATCTTTTAAAATTGTGGTTTCCATTCAGTCATGAATGTGCTCATTGCTTTTGTAGAATTAGAAGACCCAGAAAGTAGATGATGTTAAGAAATATTTTTAAAATCATTCTTTTAAAGTGTTTTATATGTGTAACTGCCATTGTACACATTTTTTTGTCACTGGGACCAGTATTGCAACAGGAAAATAAATTAGCCAATTTCATTATACAGTATCTTTCTCAATCCTTTGTATGAAGTAGACACCTTGGCAGTTGCTGAATGAATGAGTGAGTGAATGGGAGGAGAGTTAGTAGAGATGACTCTCCAGTGGCACATCTACAATCTTTAAATGATTTTTCTTAACCACACTAAAATATGGATGTTCTAGAGCAGTGGTTCCCAAACTTTTTTGGCCTACTGCCCCCTTTCCAGAAAAAATATTACTTAGCCCCCTGGAAATTAATTTTTTTTAAATTTTATTTAAATTAATAGGAAAGATAAATGCACCTGTGGCCATCAATGCTCTTCTGGATTGCTGCAGCACCCACCAGAGGGTGGTAGTGCCCACTTTGGGAATCACTGTTCTAGAGGTTCTGTAAATTCACAGTCCTTCAGAGAGAATGATGACACCTTAGAGTTTATGAACTAGAATGCTGTTGTCCCTAACCTCAAGACTGCTTATCTTGGATTGAATTAAGTCATTCTAAGACAAACAGTTATTTTTGTCCTTAAACTTGTTACACTCTGGTTCACACTTGTCCTAGGGCAAGGGAAAGAGTTAAATATTTGTGTTTCATAGTTTTTCTTTTTCACTTGCATGATGAGTGATAATATCTACAGGGTACTTAATAATATTTCAAATTTATCTACTTTTCATATTTTCACAATATTGTCCTCAAAACAACTATGTAAAGTAGATGTACATTTGATGCATTGATAGACATTATTAAGTACCTGCTCTGTGCCAAGCAGTGTGCTAAGTGCTGGGAATACAAAAAAAAAGAGAAAAAAAGACAGCCTTTACTTTCAAGGAGCTTACAATCTAATGGAAAATTTCCAGAAATTCAATTACTTACTTAGTGAAGCACAGCTTTTGAGGGCAGAGCTACATTCCAAATCCATATCTTCTGATTCCTAGTATATTTCTTCCACCCACCCCATTACACAGTAGTATTGTATAGCACTGAAGGCTTTGGAACTACTCTCCCAAAACACCACTCTGACTATGTCCCCCAGAGGCTGACTATTCCATCTCCCCTCAGGTCTAGAAATTCCCCTGAGAGGCTTTGAGCTCTCTTTTCTAATGCTATAACTCATGAGCCCCCACCAATTTACTTCTCCCCATGATTATCAGTACATATCAATTACAGAGCCTAACTTAATTAGCTTTTTGAAATAACTATGATAGTGCAACTGTTCTGGGGTTGCTAATAGATTGATATTGGGAAAGCCAAAATCCTTTAAACCCTTTAAGCTCCCAGAGTCTTTTTCTAGCCATAGGTGGGGAGGAGGGAGAGGATACCAAAATTAAGGTTCAGATTGAGGCCAAAATCTGATTCTTCCCTTCACTGACTTCTCATACCCCAGTGATACCTTCTTAAGGGCTTGACTAGAATATGTCTCTCTTCTTTATGGTCAGGAATTTAAATTTTGACTTCTAAATTGGCTTGCCTTTTTATATAAAACCTATAGGGCATGGTCACATCTTCTCTGCCAATCTCAATATACTTCCTCTTCATTCTTACTGTTTATTTCCCAGTCTTTGAAGGATTTCAAGATTGATCAAGGATTTATAGTACCTAGTGTAAAGTCTTTGATTGATTAAATAGAGGTGTCTAGGCCATGTTTGGAGACTGCTAGATGATTCAGTGTATTTGAGTGCTGGGCCTGGAGCCAGGAAGACTAATCTTCCTGAGTTCAAATTTTTGAGCAAGTCACACCTTTTTGCCTCAGTTTCCTCACCTGTAAAATTAGCTGGAGAAGGAAATGGCAAACCACACCAGTGTTTTTGCCAAGAAAACCTTAAATGAGGTCACCAAGTGTTAGACATGCCTGAAAATTACTGAACAACAACAACAACAAAAAGGACCAGTTTGTACTTCTGATTTATTCATTGACTCAGTGGCAGTGTGCTTGCTTAATAAAGGTATCAGGGCTAAATGGAGTATGATTAATTGCCTAAAATATACCCCCAGCCATATATTTGTGTTTATCAACAGGCACTTGGAGAAAGCAAGATATGCCACAATAAATGGAAATTTGCATAGTCTTCTTTAAATATTTGAAAATTGGCATGGTTCAGTGACATATAATTGCTAACATCTCACGCTCAAAGTAAAGATTGGTTGAATGAATCACCCCCATTTGGGAAGTCTGATTCTGAATATGTATGATGCTATAGTGTTCTTTCTCTGCTACTTGTGATTAGATTAGCAGGTGGGACTTGCATTCATGTATGTTCAAACTCATTGTAAAAAAAGGATTCCCATTAAATTTAAGATTCTTTTAGTTTCTTTGTGTACCTAAAGGCCCTGTGCCTATTGCAGATTAATTATGAAGATTGGTTTGGGTTATGATGTTATGCAAGTCTACATAGCACTTTAAGGTTTACAAAGCACTTTCTTTTACAACAACCCTATAAATCAAGTATCACCTTTTTTTACAGAGGTAAAAATGACATCTTAAAAAGGTCAAGCACCTTAGTCATATTCACTCAACTAGTACCAGATTTTCTGCCTCTAGGACCAGTCCTTTTCCCTCTCTGTCCTATGTTGTTCCATATCTACTAAATCTCATTTTTAAAAAAGTACTGCTTTTCGACAGAATCAATATAATTTTATAAGTTTCTTATCCTTCTCAAGATTTTGAGAAGCTCAAAAACATTCCCTCACTTAGGGAGCTAACCAGATGATTCCATTGACTTTGATTTGGATATTTTGTAGACAGTGGAGCTCAGCATCCTTCGACTTCAAATCCCAGATCATTTGAACATGTATTTGCTCAATGTCTCCTATGTGCAAAGTATGGTGCCTAGGCATTTTGGATATAGAGGTAAAAAGGAAATACTCTGGCCTCAAGGAACTTCCATTCTACTTGGGACTCAGTTCTCAAGTTGACAAAATTTCGAACACTGATTTGGAAACTAAAGTATCATAGAAGGCTACTAATTGGCCCAGTGCAACACAGCTGCATCAGACACTCCCTGAAGATGTGGCAGGAGTGTGAGGACCGACCTGGCTCTTGAAGTCATATCACAGATATTGTTATTTCCCTTTATCCACATGAATGCAACTCATAAATAATATAGTTGTATACTGCCTTCTTCTATAGCCCTAAAAACACTATGGATAGGGGGCGGCAGGTAGGTGGTTCAAAAGATAGAGCCAGGCAAACTCACTTGACCCTCATTGCCTAGCCCATACTGTTCTTCTGCCTTGTTAGAACTAATACTTAGTATTGATTCTAAGACAGAAGGTAAGGGTTTGGGGTGGGGGGAGAGAAAGGTCATGGACACAAATAGTTTGAGTCCTCTTTTGTAGACAGAAGGTAGAATATATTGTAATAAAATATTGGATTATTCATCAAAAGGCTGAAAAATGTTAAGCTAATGTTCAAATACATCCCAACTTATGGAAATCCAATTTTTCAAAGATGTTTACTTTCAGATTGTTATTTTTCTTCCCCACATTCTGCCACTGTCCTCACTGTTTCAGGGTGGGAGCTGGAGCTGCTATTGCCTTAGGAATCCCTCCCTCCTCTTCCTTCTGGTCAATATCACAATACTGTCTTACTGGCAAAGTGGAATTTTCTATCATTAAAAATATGTGCATTTACAAAAAATATTAGAGAGTTCCCCCTTTGCACCCACTACCTGTTATGTCCTAGGCAGCTACCTGTCTTGCCTATTCTTAGATCTGTTGTCTGCTTCAGATGGCCAGGTTTTCTCCAAAGTTTTGGGTTCACTGCAAAAATATTGTGGGTAGGGGCAGCTGGGTAGCTCAGTGGAGTGAGAGTCAGGCTTAGAGACAGGAGGTCCTAGGTTCAAACCCGGTCTCAGCCACTTCCCAGCTGTGTGACCCTGGGCAAGTCACTTGACCCCCATTTGCCCACCCTTACCAATCTTCCACCTATGAGACAATACACCGAAGTACAAGGGTTTAAAAAAAAATATTGTGGGTATATACCTTAGAAACAATAAAGAAAAATTTCCTTAATTCCTGTTTGAGTGTTTATGGGATAAAACTTTTTATGAATCATATCTCCTTATCTTTGGCCAAAAACAATCCAAATTAAAAGCTTCTTTTGTCTTGATTAATTTTTTGGAAAGGAGGTATTAAGTCGGTATTTTTATTGTGATACATTAAAGTAAAATTACATTAAAAATGTAGCTATTTGATTTATCATAAATATCCATTTTACTTGACAAATACGGGTATAAATTGATTTCATAGTTGTCTTTTAGATAATAGTCTTTAAAAGTTTCCATTTAGCATTGTGTGGGGTATGTGCTTCAGAATATTACATGTTGGGGCTAGACTAGATGATGTTTTAACTCTATAAATGAATCTATTAGAATCTAGGTCTCTCAGTGAACAGATCATAAATTTGAGTTTCATAAGAAAAATAATTTAAAAAAAATTTTTATTTTCCCATTTGATGTGTATGCAGCAAACTTTCTTCCTATCATGACTGCTGTGCAGCCTTGGCTGACTATTCCAGATGTTATGCCTTATTTTTGAGCCTGATAAACCAGTATGAGAAGAAGCAGGTTAGTTTGTTATTTCTGACTTTTCTGTATTGAATTCCCTGATGTATCTTTGTATTGGTGTAAATTTTTAAGCTCATAGGAATGATCTGGTTTTGCAAACATGCAAGAAAATGTTAAATGGATAAGAGTAGTTTTAAGAAAAATTTTGGTTCAGTGGGAGAGAATCAGTCCAATGATAGACATGGTAACATCGTTCTGGTAAGTTTTCCTTGAATTAAAATCTCATTACTTAATAAGATGGTTTAAGATTTTCCCTTACAAGTTGAAAGTCATAGATACATGCATGATGACCCAAAAATGTGGGAGCATTTGTTTGTCTTGCCAATAGGGTAAATATAACTAAACTCATGAAAATGCAGAAATTATTTTTACTCACCATAATAAAAGAAAAAGCATTAGTATTTATCATGTACATTTAGTTAGAAATAGACTTACTACCCTAAAGGGATGAGTTCAACATTAAAATTACACTTTTTCCTGTCTGATTTATATGTATGATGGTGAAATGCTAAAAATGTTTGCAAATATTTAAGAGGTATGTTGCTGTTTAATAGTCACAAATAGAAATTTTTTTTTACTATACTTAAAAACATATTGTACAAATGTAACCCCATAATTTTGTTTCTGGGGTGATCAGTTTTCAAGCACTCTTCCATCTTTGAGCAACCAGTCAGTCTCCTCTTTGATATTTATTGCAGTTAACATTAATTTACCATTATTCTTGGTGACACTTGAGCTATTCACTGATGTAGCTTTAATGGCTGAAAGCTTCTTATAGAGAAGAACTTGTTTAAAAAGATGAAGAGTGAATATGTTTAATAAACTTTCAAATCCCCACAGTCCCTTTTGTTCACTCAGAGGATCAGTTTAAATATTTATGGCCTGGTTTTATTCAAATAAACAATGGGGACACAAGACAAGATTATTTACTTCCTTTTCAAGATTTGTTGGGGGAGGAGGGAGATATTCATTAATTTTAATTTTTCGTTGTGTTTCATGTCATGGGATTTTGATCAAAGGTATTATAGCAGAGATTTAACTTCATATGATTTTCCCTGGGATTTGTGAATGTTTCAAAACAAAAGTTATTTGTTTTATTACTTGTTTGATTTGTTTCAAAACAAAACTTAATTGTATCGTTGACCTGTGATTATAAATAATATTGTAACTATAGATTTTAAAAAAAAGAAATACAAACCAACCAAATTGCAAACCTATCTCTTATGAACTGTTAAACCAAACTATTACTTTATACCTTTAATGAAAAAACTTTGCAGGTTCTCTTACACTTGCAAATAGTGACAGGCATTTAAAATATAAAAATTATCTTATTAATTTGTCAATATGAGGCATTTGAGATTCAAAAGACTTCTGGAGACATGGTTTTCTGGACAGGTATAGCTAGTTCAATTAACACTACAATGGTTATCTTTTTTTTTTTTAACCCTTACTTTGACTTAGTAACAACTCTTAAGATAGAAGGGCTTCAAGGCCTAGGCAAATGGGGTTAAGAGACTTGCTCGGGGTGTCTGAGGCCAGATTTGAAACCCAGGTCTTCCTGACTCCAGGCTTAGCATTCTATCTACTATGCTACTTAGCTGCCCCTCCAACTGCTTTTCTTAACAAGCAAGAAAGAGATTTACTGTTAAGTCTAATGACTTAACCAGAAATTAAGGATAATCAATTAGTCATACTTTTGCCTTTAAGAACAAATCAGAGGCTTAGTTAGATGGCTCAGTGGATAAAGAACTATACCTAGAGACAAGAGGTCCTGGCTAAAGATTTAGTCTCAGACACATCTTAGCTTTATGACGCCCAGCCCTTACCACTCTTCTGCCTCAGAGCCGATACTTGGTATTGATTCCAAGATTCCAAGAAAGAAGGTAAGGGTTAGGGTTAGGGTTATTAAAAGTTTTTAAAAAAATAAATCAGAGACTTAAATTTTCTGAGCCATCTGAGAAGTTCTGTTAGAATCCTTCATTGTGATTTTAATAGAAAATGGTGGATCAGTGAATAGAGCTTTGGACCTATGAATCAGGAAGGCTTAGGTCAAATCCTGCCTTAGACACTCATTAACTATGTGACTTAACTTCTCTCTTTCCTCATCTGTATAATGGAGATGATAATAATGGTACATACCTCTCAAGGTGGTTATGAGATAATATTTGTAAAGTACTTTATAGACTTAAAGCACTATATAAGTGCTGGCTATTAGTATGGTTCTAATACTCTTGTCCTTGATTTCACTGATGTGAGTTCTTCCCACTGTACTATTTCTGTACAATCTCATCCTGTGCATTTTTTAAGAATCAATATTCAGGGGCAGCTGGGTAGCTCAGTGGAGTGAGTCAGGCCTAGAGACAGGAGGTCCTAGGTTCAAACCCGACCTCAGCCACTTCCCAGCTGTGTGACCCTGGGCAAGTCACTTGACCCCCATTGCCCACCCTTACCAATCTTCCACCTATGAGACAATACACCGAAGTACAAGGGTTTAAAAAAAAAAAAAAAAAGAATCAATATTCCTCCTTAAATCTCAGTAGACTTTCTAACTCTTGTGCTTGTTGACTTTTTCTAGGCCTTTTACAATTTTGTGAATAGCATTGTAACATTTAGACTATCCGTCTATTATTATTTCTTCTCACTGTACAACTGGCCAGCTTCTACACCTACCTCTCTGGGTCCTTATGTCTTTTATTCCACTTCTTGTACCATTGCTAATTTCTCATATTATCCAGAATGATTCTTTTGATTGCCCTTTAGATACCCTGATTTTGAGTACTCAGAGCCTGTGTTATTTCATGATTTTCAGCCATATAGCACCATTGAAAGTCTTTCTGTTGAGGTAGCTAGGGGGATATTTGTATTGATTCCAAGAGAGAAGGTAAGAGTTTTTAAAAAAAAAAAAAAGAAAGAAAAAATGGACTTTTGTTTCATGGAGAAGCTTAGGATCACTGAACAAAACATTCTTCAATGCTATCTACTCTGTCCTTTTCCTCCTTTTGAATTCTAGATTCAGCTCATTGTCCATCTGTAATTCCTAATTCAGTGGGCTGCCCTTCTTGTTGCATGTGATTCTCTGGGCAATATGCATTCATCATCCTCTTGGTTTTTCTGATGTTGATTACTAGGTTTACCTTTTTTGAGTGGCTGTGGATCTCAATAGATTCTATAATATTCTTGGGTTTGATTTTTTTTTCTTAAAATCACACAGTTGACTTGAAAATGTAGACAATACAAGATCCCATGGTGTTTATTGTTTGTTGACCATTTCTAAACCTTATCTTCTATCTTAGAATCAATACTGGGTACTAGTTACAAAACAGAAGAACAGTAATGGCTAGGCAAGTAAGGTTAAGTGACTTGCCCACACAGCTGGGAAATGTCTGAGGCCAGATTTGAATCTATGACCTCCCATCTTTAGGCCTGGCTCTCAATCCACTGAGCCACTTATTAACTGCCCCCTTATTTGCTGACTATTAAAAAGGATTTAATTTGATAGAACCGATTTACTCCCTTAAAGTTTTTTCTTCAACAAGATGCATTACAGAATCTTATTTATATAGAAAAAAAATTTAACCCTTCCCTTCTGTCTTAGAATTGATACTCAATATTGGTTCCAAGGAAGAAGAACAGTAAGGGTTAGACAATTGGAGTTATGACTTGCCCAGGGTCACACAGCTTTATCTGAGGCCACATTTGAACTCCCCATTTTCAGTCCTGGCTCTTTGTTCACTGAGCTACTTAGTATTATAATAAAAGACACTACTTGATACTCCTCTCCCTACTAGATGAAGATGTAGGTAAATGGAGTATAGAGAGAGGATAGGATGGCACCTCTCTCCTTTATAACAGTTGCCCAGGCAGGATCCTTTAGGTCAATGGATGGCTTCCCTTCAGGACCCACCTGGGATTAATTGATATTATTTAATGGGCTCTTTAGCTGGGTAACGTTGGAATCTGACTGCGTTTCTCCCTTCCCAAAGAAGCTTTGAATAACCACTTCAGGAAGGTACTTTAAACTTTGGTTGTATTTAACAAAGGAGGATAATGGGTTTGGATGGAGGTATTGGGAGACCCTAATTTAAAATGATACTAATGAATCTCTAAACTGTAGGCAAGAGAATGAATTAAGATGATTAGCTTCTCTCTGGTACAGCCTGGCCAGAGCCACACCAGAGCAGGCAAACTGCTGTGTAATCTTTCAGCTTCTACTTCACTAGATAAGCCTAACCAGTTGAGATATCCACCCTTCCACCCTCTTCTTCTTCTTCTCCTGCCCACTTCCTGGATCCCTCCTGGGCCCTGGGACACCTAGATGACTAAGATGATTGACTTCCTAATATCTAGGGGCAGAAGAATCAGAAATGGTGGTCTGGGTACAGGTTGTTGATGGTACAGGAACAAATAGGAGGAGCTTGCAGGGTTGAGTTTGCAAGTCTCAATCCCACAAAGACCAGAATCCACTGATCTCCAGTCTCAGGGACAAGAACCAAGAACCTCTGGCAGGGCTATCAGGGTGTTTTTATACCCACCCCCTGGGCCAACTGCCCTCTCCTGTCCGCATGCCTCTCTGGGAACATTCTGACATCCAACTGATCCACCTGTCAATCACAGTGTGAACTCCTAGCTCCCAGAGATTCAATATAACACTAGTTGCCCGTGTGAGAGAAAAAGTAATAGGACTAATGTTGTTTGAAGATTTTTTCAGTTACTAATATCAAGTAATTCATAAAACAGACGAATGGTCCTCTATGTGTTTATCCCAGCATGTAAGATATTGAGTACAACATCCAGAGAAAAGAGAAAGTGTAGAAAATGAAGTTCTCTAATAAGTCCTCTTACAGATAACATTGAGTTGATTATATTATAGAACATTGCAGAGCTGCCTAAATGAGAATTATTACCATACAAAAGAGTTTTATCATGTTATCTACACAGGAAAGACCAGACTTGTGGTCCAGACTGTCACATAATAGCCCACTTATTACGTATCTCTTATTTTGCTAGGGACTGTAGTAGTTGCTGAGGGTATAAGTACCTCCCCATCAAAGAGCCTATTACATATAGCCCATCGGACTAGCCCATAAATACTTATAACTTGGACAGGTGGTATTAATGACTGCTGAACAGGGGTCAGAGTCAAACAGAAGGAAAGTAGACTGGATTACCTTTGGGAAACAGTACTGTGCCTTGAGGTTCTTCCTGAAACCACCTCCTTAACATCAGTATTCTTTCTGAGGTGTTGCATGGTTGTGAGTCATGCCTTTAAAAGTCTTTAACAGTCCCAAAGTCTTTAAATACAGTCTTTAAAGACCCAAAGTTGAGGAAATGGAGAGGCACAGGGCCAGCATAAATAGGCTTCAGCATATCATCAATGATGATTGGAGTTCAAGAAATAGCATTAAGAATATTATCTAGAGGGGGCAGCTGGGTAGCTCAGTGGAGTGAGAGTCAGGCTTAGAGACAGGAGGTCCTAGGTTCAAACCTGGCCTCAGCCACTTCCCAGCTGTGTGACCCTGGGCAAGTCACTTGACCCCCATTGCCCACCCTTACCAATCTTCCACCTATGAGACAATACACCGAAGTACAAGGGTTTAAAAAAAAAAGAGTATTATCTAGAAAAATTGGAATTTGGAAAGGAAATGATTTGGCCATTTTCTGAGAGCAGGAGACTGTTAATTGTCAAGAGATTCAGAAAATGATCTTTGACTTCCAATATGTTGGGGCATATGGATGAGAATTCACAAATTCCAAAGGTGTGGATAGATTAGAGTTTGGGCATCAGTATAAAGAGTGCCCGTGGGGATGAAATCATGGATCAATTGAAGGACTGTGAGAGATAAATAGCATGGTAAACCTTTTGACATTTTTCTTAATAGTAGCCAAACTAGAATTTAATAGCATGAAAAAAGTATGTGCTACTAAGAAATTTTCACCATTCACACTATTATTTACTTTTTCAAATATTCCCCCTACCTGACTCCCCACCCCTTCCCAACTTCTGAGGAGGAAACACAAGATTCTTTTATCTGTATAATTTTCTCTTTGGTGGGCTGACTTTAGCAGCATTAGCAAGCAAATCAAAGACTTAAAGTGACCCCTCTGTGGGTTTTTTTCCCCCCTAAGACCACTGTAAGACAAGCATTTGGAAATTATTTTTCTCTTTTCTGCAGAAGTGAAATCAGCTTTAAAAAGCATAAAACAGGATAGGAATGTGTTAATATGAGGCAAATTGCTTCGTTGTGCCCTGCTTTTCCTTTGGAATCTGGGAAAAGCTTGAGTTATCATTGCCCTTGGAAATAATCATTAGTTCTCCAGCAACTTATGTCAACAGAGCTAACCTTTTCTGGACTGCCTCAGGATTAATTATAGGAATAATGTTTATTATCTTGCATATTTCATTTTAAGTCTTAGAGATTTATTTTTGAGATGCCCTTTCATTCATGGGCTTTTAAAAAGTGTAAAGGAACACTTTAGATTTTAGGCATTTGTTTCCAAACCTTATCTGTGTCTGTCAATTTACATACTTCTTACTAAAAAGTTTCCTTGACATTTAGAACTTTTGAATTGCTTTCACTTTATTCTTTGAGAGAATAGGATTACCTCATTACTTTATGTAAGATCATATTTGGAACTAGCATTACTTAAATTGTTCTGATTGTGTTTCCCATTGGATAATATCCTGCTTCATCATTGTTTTTCCTTTTGGATAACATCCTGCTTCATGTCCTGGTAGTATGGGAAATATACATAGAGAGAAAACAAGAGAAACTTAGTGAGGCAGCTAGATGGCTCAGTGGATTGAGAACAGGCCCAAAGATGGGAGGTCCTGGGTTTAAATCTGGCCTCAGATACTTCCTAGCTGTGTGATCCTAGGTAAGTCATTTAACCTCATTGACCAGCCCTTACTGCTCTTCATTCGTGGAACTAATGCACAGTATTGATTTTTAGATGGAAGGTAGGGGTTGAAAAAAGAAATCTTAGTAGTCCACAAGGTTGAACCCTAGATGTAGCATTACTACAGTTCACCATTGTTAGCAGAATATGAAAGAATTACTAAAGCATTTTCCATAAAATGTGAGTAATTATATAAGTAAATATGATAGTTAAACTATATAAGACTCCTTGAAAGTTATGAATTTAGAGATAATTTTGTTCAGTAATCATTATCAATGGGAGACATTAAATAGAGAAATGTATGCTTGCCAGTGGTGTTTTGTTTCTACCATGGTGGATATCCTCCCCAGAATCCAGATGAAAGGATTTCCAAGAGATGATGAGGTACTTTAGATGTATCTGTTTGCAGATTGCATCAATGCTATGGAAAGTTTTAGCTGCAAGTCATCATATGAAAAAGCCCCATAGGCTTTAGGGTATAGTGGCAAAACAGATATTAATGCCTTTTTTTCAGTGTTGTTATTTAATGTTCTAATTCCCAGGGCTTTTGGATTTCCCTGTCTGGGTTTCAGGGAAGATAGTGACCACTATTCCAGTTGACCGCAACAATTTGACTTGCTTGGTACATACTGCTGCCTCCTATTTCTCCCTTTGGGGGTCATACCACTTTAGCTAAGATTGACTTGTCTGTCTTGTATGTGGCAATTGGTTTATAGTTGATGGGTATGGCTGTCCCTTTCTCTGTAGGAGTTGCTTCCCCTTATGATAGCTGTGAGGGCTACTGAGATAATAACCATAATTTTGATTTGTGTAATTTGCTATCAATCCTAAGTTCCTTTCCCACATCAAGAAGCCTTTACCCTGGGGTGACACTCTAGTATGGAACAGTTGTACAGGTACCTTCAGGGAAAGTTTTGTTGACTATGAACACAAATACAAGTCCTTTCTGTAAACAGAAACAGAAACAGAATGGTGGTCTGGTAGTTGCTGCCATTTTCAGGGCTCCTGTGTTGTTCCTGATGGATAGGTACTCTATTAAGTATTTATGGGAAGATAGGAGTATAATTGTACAGGATAAGAAGACTTATCTCAGTATGGTATTCCATACCATTGGAAGAAGTATTCATGTTGGCTATGCCATAGATCCATTGAAGTATTGATATATGTTAATTAAATAGTTCTTTAATTTAGTAATTTAACATTGTTCTTCATAAAGCTATAGTCTACATCATTATAAGTATTGTTTCAAATATATGTTTGGGTTTAGCTGGGAAATACTATGTAAATATTACTTCTTATTATAACCCATGGTCGCAGAACTGAAGCTCTGAATTCACACAGCTTAGATTTGATCTTGGAAGCTTCTCAGTAATTAATAATGTTTAGTTCATATTTCCCTCATCCTGAGCTCAAGCTGAGTAACATCTGGATTTGTTTAATTTCTGGCTCTTGTCTAGTTTGTATATTTGTACCCATCAATCAATAAACATTTACTAAGTGCCTACTATGAGCCAGGCACTGTGTTTATAGAGAACATAATGCAGGTTTATTATAATATGTAAACAAAAAAAAAAACAAACAGAAAGGACTTGTATTTGTGTTCATAGTCAACAAAACTTTCCCTGAAGGTACCTGTACAACTGTTCCATACTAGAGTGTCACCCCAGGGTAAAGGCTTCTTGATGTGGGAAAGGAACTTAGGATTGATAGCAAATTACACAAATCAAAATTATGGTTATTATCTCAGTAAGCAAGTATTGATGCTTGGAGTTGTGTTCAAATAACAGTCACTATTATAGATGAACTGAAAGAGATCCTTTTTTCTACTTGATTTTTCCATTTAAAGTCATTTACAAATTTCTTGTCTCCTGCAAGTTCTTAAAATGAGATAGCCAGGGCTCATATGTCTCTGGTCTAGTTAATATATTTAAATAAAGTTCTTTAGTTAAGACCTTATCAATTCCCAGCTATTAGAAAAAGGGATCATCGGAGAGCTCTGAAAACTTTACAACTTGTTACCAATGGATGGTTTACTTCTAGCAACCAAAGGCAACTGAATTATAGTTGTGACAGTATATATAGGGCAGGCAGCACACCCCACTAAATCTTTTATTTGAGACTTGGGAAAAGTCGTCTCCATTTGCCTTTTAACTCTCATTACTGTCTTACCTCTTCTCCTCTCCTTCCCTGCCTGAAACTGATAAGCTATACAAAATACTCTACAAAGAAATCTAGAAACACAAGAGAGAAAAGCAATAAAATGAGTGCCTGGTGTCATCAACCATGCCATAAAAGAAAGAGTCCCATTTTTATTTATGTATTTGATATTAAAAACTAAAATCAGTATGTTAAAGTTCCCAAATAATTGTTGATAAAATAAGAAGAACTTGACATATTCCTGAATCTAATTCAGTAAAAGAGTTCTTGGAAGAGTTGAAACTACTCTCTCCAAAGTGACCAGTGATCTCATTGCCAGATCCAAAGACCTTTTGTTAAATATCACTTTTCTTGACCTCTCTGTGGACTTTGGCACTGTTCATCACCCTCTTCTCCCTGGTACTCTCTTCTGTCTAGGTTTTCAGGACACCACTCTCTCATGGTTCTCTTCCTCCCTTTCTGACCAATCCTTCCCATTCTCCTTTTTAGGATCCCCATTTAGGCCATGCCCACTAACTGTGAGTTCTTCACAGGTTTCTGTCCTGGGCCCTCTTCTCTTTTTCTCTCTACTAGTTTACTTAATGATCTCATTAGCTCCCATGTATTTAATTACCACCTCCATGCTGATGATGCTGATCTCTAGTGTTGCAGCTACAGCTCTTTCAGATGTATCAAACTGAATATCCAGTAAATATCTTAAACTCAGTGTGTCAAAAACTGAGTTAATTATCTCTCCTCCTCCACTCCCCCCCACCCCGCTCCAATCCTCCTTCTTTCCAAACTTCTCCATTAGTATTGTGAGTGCCATCATCCTCCCAATATCCCTAGCTTACAACCCACAATTCATCCTGAACCCCTCAGTCTATCTTTTGCACAGCCTATTGATTTAACCTTTGCAATTTATCTCAAATACTCCCCCTTCTCTTCTTTTGATATTGCTGCCACCCTAGTTCAAGCCCTTATCAAACGAACTGTTATTTTTTTAAACTCTTACCTTCTGTCTTAGAATTGATACTAAATATCATTTCCAAAGCAGAAGAGCAGTAAGGACTAGGCAGTTGGCGTTAAGTGACATCATACAGGAAGTGTCCGAGGACATATTTGAACCCAGGACCTCTAGTCTCCAGGCCTGGTTTTTTGTCTACCGACCTTACCCGTCAGGCCTGAACTGTTCAGTAGCATGTTGCTGATGGATCTACCTAAGCTTCTCCCCATTCCAATATATCCTCCATTCCATACCAAAGTGATTTTCCCAAAATTCAGGTCTGGCAATGTCACTCCTTTACTCCCATGGCTCCTTTTCACCTCCAAGAACAACAACAAAATCCCTCTGTTTGGCATTCAAAGTCCTTCATAACCTAGCTATTCCCTCCCACCTTTCTGGTCTTCTCACTTTACAATCCCCCAAGTACTCCTTGAGCATTGTATTTTCACTGGCTGTTTCCAGTGCCTGGAATGTTCTCCCTCCTCATCTTGCTGCCTTCTGACTTCTTTCAAGTCTCAACTAAAATCCCACCTTCTACAGGAAGGGCTTTCTCCATCCCTCTTGATTTTTGTGCCTTCCCTCTGTTAATTATTTCCCATTTCTTCTGTATATGGATTGTTTGTACATAGTTTTCTTGTTTTCTCCCTAACTGTGAGCTCTGTGAGGCCAGGACTGTCTTTTCCTTTTCTTTGTAACCCCAGTGCTTGAGACTGCCTGGATGAATACTGAGTACCTAATAAATGCTTATTGTCTGACTGACTCACTGAAAGAGTTTGATTTTCTCCTGACAGGACAGTAGATTTTTCAGGAATGTCTCAAGGGAACTGGTAAGTGACTAACTACATCTGCCACACAGGGTCAGTCTTTCTCTATCCTAGAGTGATTGAAAAATCTGACATAATATATGAACCAAATTATCAAGAATTTCCAGATGTTTGGGAAAAGATCTTCACGTGTAATTTGTGACAACCAAGTCCTGAGCTCCTAGATCATTGTGGTACATCCTGTTTCCCCAAAGGACTTATGCCTAATAACCAATCATGGACTTCCTTCCCGGAGAAACTAAAAAGGAATTGTTAGACTTTGCCAGAGTGGTGGCATAGCAAGCCTTCCAGTTGCTAATGTAAGTTTGATATAGCTGCAACATACTAGTTGGTACCCTGGTGGACACAAAGATTAAAAGATAAGAAAACAACAACCTATTAAATTTGAGCCCTAGGAAATTTCCTTATCCATGATCTGTACCTGTATAACACATTCCCTTTGGTTAGAGAGCTTCAGCTCTGGGTTTCCTGTGAGCATCTCTCTCATGGATTAGCTAACCAAGCTCAGGTGATCATTAGGTACTTTTTTTTTCCCTTTAGAAAAGAATTTTGTCATTGAGGCCCTCATTAGATCTCTCTGCAGGCATTCCTTGCTTTAAGAAAACCAGTAGAGGAGCAGCTCAGTGGATAGAGTACCTAGAATCAGGAGGACCTAGGTTCAAATCTGGCCTCAGACACGTTTTTAGCTGTGTGAGTCTGTGCAAGTCACTTCACCCCAATTACCTACCCCTTACCATTCTTCTGCCTTAGAGCATATACTGTATTAATTCCAAGACAGAAGGCAAGAGTTTAAAAAAGAAACAGAAAAAGAAAAAAGAAAACTAGTACATAAAAATGGGAACTAAATTTCTTTAAAGCTACAGCATTATCTGCATTCTCATCAAAGCAGAGCCACTCCTGCATCAGTGAAAGAGGTTACCACTCTGCCCTCTCAGCTAACATAACTCTTATTCTAACTGTAGGTCCTCTACAGAATATCCCATATCAAACATCTTTGGGCCATTTTGTTTTCTACCCCATAGTATGAATTCAATCAGGCAGTCAACCTGTTATCCTATACACTTGTCACATGAAGAGCCCATTCTTTTGTTTGCGATAGGGCAACTTTTACATCACTTAATTGACCATTATTGGAATTATCCACAGTCTACATGTGCCTAGCATGTGTCTCTCCCTTGTCCTTTGGATCACCCCTAACTGATTTTTCAGAGATAGGGTTCCAAGTGTGCATACATATGGCATGGCTGGGAGATTGTTTATGTTGAGAAGATGGGTCACTGGTCCAGGAAACAGCTTGAGATCATTAAAAGTGCCCCATAGTTTCACAAATGGAATCCTATCTGCTCTTTTCCTCCTGTTTAGTTCTGAGTCCAACACATGGTCCATCTACATTGCCTTCTCAAACATAAGCACTCTCTTCTCTAATTATACACTCTCACTAGGCGACTTCATCAGGACTCATGACTTTAAATTATCAGCTTTATGCAGATGACTCCCAGATCTATTTTTCTAGCCCTGTTCTCTCATTTAAGTTCCAGTCCTATATTACCAGCTCCCTGTTGATCATTTCAAACTCAAAATCAACATGTCTGAAACAAAATAATTATCTCTCCTCCAAACCCACCCTTCTTATGAACTTCCTTGTTTATGCTAATAGTCACCATCCTTTTAGTTACTCAGATGCTCAATCTCAATCATTCTTGACTCTTCACTCTCAATTGCCCCACATACCAATCAGTTGTCAGATTTTGTGGTTTCCAACATACCTCCATGATGCGTCTAAATTCCTCCCCTTTTCCCAGTCACCCAGCCACCACCCTTTTTCAGTCGCTTATCACCTCTTGGTAGAAGTGTTTAAATAATCTCTTATTTTTTCTCCCTACCTCAAATCTCTCCAGATCCTATTCCATCCTCTATCTCACTACTTGTCATTGAAAAAGGATTTGTTTTGAGGCTTAATAAAGTATTGAGTACCTATTAAGTACTAGGAAGTGTATAAGGTCCTGACAATACAAGTATAAAGAAAGAAACAGTTTGTATTCATGAAACTCACATTTTAGAAAGGGAGACAAGGGGATGTGTCTATATATATATTTATACACACACATAGTTAAAATAAAGTAATATGGAACCAAGAACTGCAGTACTTAAGAAGATTGGGAAAAGTTTCACATAGAAAATGGTGTTTGTGCTGCATCTTGAAAGAAAAAGATTCCAATAGGTAGAGGTGAGCAGGAGTACAGTTCAGTGCAAGGGCTGTGGAAAAGTGTAATGATGTGGAATAGCATAGCACGTGTGAAGAAAAGAGAAAAAGACAGTTTGCTAAGATCACAGAACATGAAGAAGATAGAATAGAATGAATTCTAACATATAATACTACATTTATATGTTGGGGCTGGGAAAATAGGTTAAGTCCAATTGGGAAGGACTTTGAAAGCTAAACAAAGAAAGGGCAACTAGGTGTTTCAGTGGATAGAGAGTAAGGCCTGGAGAATCTGGGTCCAAATTTGGTCTCAGATACTTCCTAACTGTGTGACCCTGGGCAAGTCACTTAAACCCAGTTACCAAGTCTTTTTCATTCTTTTACCTCATAGCTTATCCTTGTATAAATTCTAACACAAGAAGTAAGAGTTTTTATTTAAAAAAAAAACAAACAACTAAACAAGAGTTTGTGTGTCACTCTAGAGGCAATAGAGAGTCCACTTAAGTATGCTATCACCTAAAAATAGGAACACCCAGTGGATCTTGCTATCTATAATGAATCATTACTTTTTATTTATATTCCTGGTGAGGGGTCCTCTATGACTGTGTCCTTTATGATGGCAGCATATGTTACCTTGTTTTATGCTTCTCTTGATGTTAATCATAGTCATTGAACAGAGTCCTTTTATTTATCAAGAAATTTTATATATCTTTAACATAAGTGCCTGAAGGGGCTCCTTTTTTGGAAGAGAGGTTTTAAATATGAATTTTATTCTATAAAATCAAATGCATTTTTGTATAGTATTCATCAAGTACAGTGAGATTCTGTTTCTTTATATATTTCAGTCAATTGTGTGTCTATAAATATGTGATCTGCTGTAGAGAAGCATGTGTAAAAGACTGCTCATCTCATCTTCCTGTTTCCAGCAGTGATGCTCAGTACACAAGGAGTTCATTCTCATAAAGATTTAGAAAGATGAGAAAGTAGGCAGAGGCTTAGGGATCAGTAGGTGTTTATTTTTTTTTAATATTCCTGAGGCTGCTTTTCTGAGTATCATCTTGAGTCTTTTAGTTCTTCTGATCACGTCAACTTCTTGAGATATCTTATAAAGTCCTCCTCTAGTGCTTTCAAGATTGAGTAGCCTCTAGTACTGATTTCCTCACTGTATCATTGCTTTAGTCATGATACTCTTCCCAATTATGTCATATTTATTTCTTCCTTAGAGTACTTAGGAATTGGCATTCTCAGGTCCACGTGTGGCCAGCCCTATGCTGCTGCTGAGAAAAGATAAATATAGAAGCAATGATAAATCAGTTTATTTGTTGTTTTCCAGCTAGCTTAATCTCACTTATTTAGGTCTCATGGCTAACCTTTTAAATACTTATTTTGATTTCTATGCCTTTTAAAAAAACTGTTGTAAAAGATAAGACTGCTCATAATCTATTTTTCTCCATCATTATATCAAGTATAACTGATATTCCAATGTTGCCCTAAGTCTCCATCCTTTTCCACAATGCAAGGAGGTAATTGTTTTTTGGCCTTGGTAATTTCCGGGCTCCTTTGGCTATTATTTTATATCAGTTCAGCTTTTGAAGTATTTGATGATAAAAAAAATGGAATATCTATCTTATTCTGTTTACCAGCCTCAAACTACAGTAATTAATTCTTCATCCTCTACAATAGATGTTAGAACATGCGCTGTAGTTATCTTCGTAGTGTTTTTTTTTTTCTTATGTTTATCACAATCACTGCAATGTAAGATATTCCAGGAAATAAAATTTCTTGTTTCTTTTGGACATATCAAGCCAACTCTGTTAACTCCTGTTTGTCTTTTGAAGAATCCTTCAATTGTTCTTCCTTTATCTGCAGTTTAATGTTTTTTTGTCACAAAATTATCAATATTGATATAGTTCAGAGAGTCCATCCCATGCCTTTTTATTTGTTGGGCAGAGAAGGAAGCTCCAGGCTATGACTGCTACAGTGACAGGACATTGAGATAGCCTGGTGCTGAGCAAGGAATTGGAGTCACAATGTATAGCAGAAGATTGTAAGACATTGGTACGTGAAAATGGCAGAGAGGAAATGTCCTCATGTTGGTGTCCTGAGATAAAGCCCTGTTGAACTGCCTTCATTATGTTGCTCCTTTAGTCTCCTTTAAATAGCCAGACCCCTAAGTACATTTAAAGTATGATTTGATTTGCAAATAATACAAAAAAACCAGTCAACTTCTCAGAACCATGTTTTTAAAACACCCTTTTTGATCTCCAGGTAGAAATGATTCCCCTTAGCAAAAAAGAATGATTTAATCTCCCAGTATATCTCTCTCTCTCTCTCTCTCTCTCTCTCTCTCTTTCTCTCTCTCTCCCTTTCCCTCTCCCTCTCTCCCTCTCTCCCTCTCCCTTCTCTTCTCCTCTTGCCTCTCTCTCTCTTCTCTCTCTCCCCTTCTCCTTTCCCCCTCTACACACACATTAATCACATTCAAACCTATATCATGACCTTTTATAAATGGCTTTGTCTCCCTGTTTCTACCACCTCCTTTAGACCCGTGATGGAGAACCTATGGCACACATGCCAAAGATGGCAGATAGAGACCTCTCTGTGGTTACATGCTCCATTTCCTGCCAGAGTTAGTTACTAGAAAGGCAGAAGGACTTGGGTAGAGCCGCTTCCTTCCCCCTCTCCACTGTGCTTTCCTGCTCCTTTGCCTAGCAGCCCAGTGGAAGCACTTCTCCCTCCCCTATCTGGGATAAGGAGAGGTAGGGGATAGGCACAGCATGCAGTCGAAGGGAGGGTGGCAGCCTGGCATACACATGATCTCTGAAAGTGTTGCCATCACTGCTTTAGGCTATAAGCTCCTAGAGGGGATAGGGACTATGCCGTTTTCCCTATATATCACCAACCTAACATAGAGCCTTGCATATAGCCATTAACAAATTGGAATTGAATTAGATCTGCATAGGAAATATAATATACAGGCTTAAATAATAGGAATCCACCTCAGATCTTTCTTTAGATTCTCTAAAAAGAACTTTACATCAGTAAAGTTCTGGAGCTTTTCTTTCAATAGTTTCTTTTATTCACTTTGACCAAAATCCAGGACATATCTAAGAACTATAGTCTGTAAAATTGTTAAAAAAAAAAAAAATGAAACAAAAACGCCAAGCTCATTATTGCATTCAACTTCATTAAAAGAATTTTAGGACTAGGCTTGAGCATTTGGTCAAATATCTCCACAAACAATAAATTAAATGCAAGGCAATAGAAGAAATTCCTTTCGTTTACAAATTGCTTGATTTTTATAATCTAAATGTACATTTACTATAGGCACAAATGTGTTGACAGTCTAGCTTAAAATCTTCTGGGAGGTGCAGAATTGATGCTATCTTTTTGTCTCCTGGCAGTTGGCTATGATGCCAGCATTTCTGCACTTCACCTTTCATATATATATATTGCACTTCTAACCTTGGGGTCATTTCTGGAATTGTTTCCCCATTTTATAACTGCTTACTGTAAGAAAGGATTTAAGTAAAATGTGTCAAATGAATCTTTTAAAAGCTTGTCTTATTTTTTTTTAAAGCCATAAGCCAAGGTGCTTCTTCGTATTTTATCTAGGTTTCTGAAGTTATATTTTGCTGTCTTGATCACCACCTGGTTATAAATGTCAAATGTGATATCAGATGATCTGGGTTTTGGGTCTAGTTCTGCTATTTTTTCCTTGGGCAAGTCACTTCTAAAGTGCCTTAGTATTCTAATCTGTAAAATAGGTACTTGGGAATCTGTAAAATGCAGATTTGTAGAAGACACAGAGGAGGAGGAGAGATTGTGGGGAAGAGAAATAATTTTTTTGCTGAGAGGAATCATTTCTACAATAGCTCTGAAAAGCTGAGTAGTCTTTTTGTTTGTGTTCTTTTTTTTTCTTTGTAAATCAAATCATACCTTAGATGTATTTGGGCTTCTGGCTGTTTAAAGGAGATTAAAGGAACACTGTGATGATGATGTGATGTCAGATTCTCTGACAGAGTTATTGTAAGAACTATATAAATTGCTTTATAAAACCTAAAAAAACCCCTACAAAAATCAATTATCACCTTTGCTAATATGCATTTTGGCAGATCTCAGTCATAAGAGACTGTATTCAAGGATCATTTTTGCCTTTACTTGTTTTTTTTTTTAACCCTTACATTCTGTCTTAGGTAATTGGGGTTAAATAACTTGCCCAAGATCATAGAGCTAGTCTTAAGGGCAGACTTAAACCCAGGATCTCCTCTCTCTCTGGGCCCGCCCTCTATGCACTGAGCCACTTAGCTGCCCACTTTTGCCTTCACTTGAAACCCCTTGTACTTAAACATAGTGCCTAGAACATGGTACATGCTTAATATAGTCTTTTGGACTTGATTTAAAATGCCCTGTTTAGACCGTATCTGAAATATTCATAGCCACATTTTGGGAAGGACGCCAACCAGATAGTGAATGACTAGCCCAGGGTGATAGGAATAGTAAGGGGGTTGAGATTATATCTTATGAGCTTCAGTTAAGGGAACTAGGTGTGTATATTTGGAGGTGTTTAGTCAGAAAAGTTAAGATTTGGAAGAAATGTCATTATTTTTAAATATTTGAGGATATGTCATGTGGAAGAGTAGTAGACCTGGGGGCAGCTGGGTAGCTCAGTGGATTGAGAACCAACCCTAGAGATGGGATTGCCTAACCCTTACCACTCTTCTGCCTTGGAGCCAATACATAGTATTGACTCCAAGACGGAAGGTAAGGGTTTAAAAAAAAAAGGGGAAAAAAAAGAGTATTAGGCCTGTTCTACTTGCTCTCCAGAGAGCATAATTAGGAATAATTTTGGGGAGGTAGAAGGGAGACCTACAGAGAAATATATTTACTTTTTTTAAAAAAAAGTCCTTACCTTCTGTCTTAGAATCAATAATAAGTACTGGTTCCAAGGCATAAGAGCAGTAAGGGTAACTGATTTGCCACAGAGGCCACATAGCTAGGATGTGTCTGAGGTCAGATTTGAACCCAGGATCTCCCATTTCCAGATCTGGTGATCTATCCATTGATCTACTTGGCTGCCACAACAGATTTGTTCTTAATGTAAGGAGAAACTTTCTAACATATAAAGATTATTTCCAATTAATCCTGGATATCAGAACCTGTCTATATTATCTCTTCCACACTGACCATGTCCAAAAAAAATGTGTTTCATTCTACTTTCTAAGTTTTTCATCTCTCTATCCATATTTCCTCATTAGTACTCTGGAATCCTGATTGGTTATTAATGAGTTTAACACAATAGTATTGCATTATACTTATATACCATAACTTGTTCATCCTTTCCCCAATTTATGGACACTCCTCAGATTTCTATTCTTTTTCTTCTCAAAAAGGAGTTACAAATATCTTTATACATATTAGAATTTGTTTTACTTAGATCTTTCCTTTATAATTTCCCTTCTTTTCCCTACCCCTTTCCCTATTTTCCTGTTGACTTAATATATTTCTGTACCTGATTTTGTGTGTGGGGGTGGGGGGGTGGGTGGGGGGTATTCCTTCTTTTGACCAGTTCAGATGAGAGGCAAATTCAAATGTCAGTTACTTCCCTCTACTCCACTCCTCTTTGAATAGGTGTCTACATGTCCACCCTGATTATGTGAGATAATTTAACCTAACCTTTCCCTTTCCAAATACTCCCCTCCATGTAGTGTATTCCTTTCCCCCTCTATTTCCATTCTTTTCTTAAAATTACCAAGCTATAGCTGAACCACACCTTGGTCTTACCTAATTGAATCCCCTTTATTGAACCTTGACGAAGATAGAGTTCAGAGGGGACACGTGCATCATCTCCTCATTCTAATGTATAAAGAGATGAAATGGGCTGCTCCAGGTAACAGTAGACAACCCCCTTCCTGGATGTCTTCAAATCAAGGGTTGGATGATCACTTGTCAGGAATGTTATAGAGGAGGTCCATGTACATGCCTCGTTTATACTAGGGCACTCTTCAGATCCTATTTTGTCTATAAATCCAAAACAATTGTAGAGCTCTTCCTGTTTTCCCTGGGGACAGTTAGAATATAAGATGTGCTTTATTTTTGAGTCTTAATTAACAACTCGTTATGACAAGTGATAGTCTACATTCTATCTTTAGTTTTCATTAGTTTGTTTTCATTTTAGAAGTGTTTCCTTATCAGAGCCTTTCTCAAACTCTGGGCTCAGGCATGGGTTCTCAAGACCACTTTTGGGAGTCAGATTTAATTCCATCCAGGTGCCTCTCTAAAATAGTCACCTTTGTTTGGTCCTCTATATGCTTTGATTAACATAGTACAAGTTTTGTAAAACCTTGATTAATTGGAATGTTCTGATAAAAGACATCAGGATAGAAATTGTGGTGATTTGATAATGAATAATGGGAGATGTCTGAATAACACACGAACTGAAAGGAACAGTCCGAACTTTTTAATCTGGCAGATCCATCAAAAACATTAGTCAGTCCATCAGCAAGCATTCAATCAGTGTCTACTTACTATGCTAGAAACCACGAATACAAAGTAAAAAATGAAACATTCCTTCCCCTCAGGGAGCTTACAGTCTATTGGGTACAAACTGTATATCTCTCATGCTCCCTCTCTGCCTCTCCCTCTATCTATCTCTCTCCCTTCCTTTCTCCCTTCTCCTCTATTTGTGTGTGTATGTGTATGTTCATAAACATATGTGTATATATGGGTACAGATAGAAGGTAAAGGTAGATATTTAGAGAGAGAATAGAAGGTAATTTCAGGGCAATGGAAGAGGGAGCAATAGGTAACAGCAAAAAGTTTAACTTTGGTGATGACTCACTTCCCCACCTTTTCTCTTTCAATCTGATGATTAGTGGTTGGGGTGGCATTTTTTTGCCCTTCTTTAGAACCTTTGTAGAATACTCCCTTCTCACTTTTTTTCCTCTCCTTTTTTCCTAGCAGAAGAAATACTGCCTTTTTCCCCCTTAGGCTCTTACCTGGTTGGTAGATGGACCCATCTGGCTAAATTCTTTGCTTTCTCATCAGGGTCCCAGCTTTGATGATCTTTTTCCTTTCAATTTTACACTTTTTCTGGAACATGCTGCAGGTCTTGGCTCTTTCTTTTTTCCTAAACTGTGAGCATTAATGCTGCCTTTTGAAAACAGCCACTGGTTTGACCTTGCAGAACTGCTTCCCCTCCACCATTATCATTTAGCCAGAAGGTGTGGTAGTGATGTTAAATTCAAAAACATCCGGGACAAACTGTTTGCTTAATTAAGAAAGGACTTCTGAGTTTTCCCTTGATGCTTTTATATTTAACATCATTACTTATGCTTTGGCATTCTGTGGTTCTTAACTGATTTTTAAAAATGATTTTTTGACCTGGATGCCTATTACTCTGAATCGTGGGGATTCTTAGAGGGGCCAGAGAGCAGGAGATTGGTATGCTCCTTACAACAGCCAAAGTACTGTTGAATTATCAGTACCTGAGAAGGATGTGAATGGGAGAGTACATACGATTTGCCAGAAGAGATGTACAGTTCCTAATCGTGACTAAAGGTTAAGGCAGGGATCAGGGGAGTCCTAGAGACCAAACTGGTTATTGATGGGTGAGACATCATCCATATTTCCAACTGGCAGAGATAAATATCTTTGTTCTTATTGACCCAATATCCATAATGCCTATTTCATAATGAAGCATGTTATTTTTTTTCTAGATGGGTTAAATTTTATGCTTCTCTTTATGAACACTGCTACCTACTGAGCGCTCACATTGGTAGTTTGTGTGTATTTTGCAGAATGGGGAAAGGCTACAAATCAAATCTTGATCCTTAATTCAAAACTCCAAGCTACACAACACATTTTATAATATTCATCAATTCATGATATTATTAATCATTAGTCTATAATATTTATTACTCATTAATTTACTAGTAAGGTATTCTGAGGAACTGAATTTTCTAGTTAACTAAGTTGGGGAAATATCTTTTAAATACTATAAATCCTATAATTTTAGTCCTTAAGCTTGAAAAGCATTCTTAAATGTATGTTTCTTTTCTATTCTAGTAAATATAGAGGACCAAATCTAATTCACTTTGCTTAACTCTTTAGCCAGAAAGGATCATACTCTCCTCACAACTAATAATTACAACAATAGTAATTATTATAATAATAGCAACAATAGCTTAATTTATATCAACTGTAAAAGTTTCTAGAATGTGTTCCTCATAAGTCTGAAAGGTGCAGGTAGTACAGCTAATATTATTGCAATTTTAGAGTCAGGAAACAATTCTCAGTACTTTTCCTGGCTTGCATAGCTAGTAAATATTTGAAACCAGATTTGAAAACGAGTCTGTATTGACCCCAGGTCCAGCAGCCCTTTTACTATATCGTACTGCTTCAACAACAATGTTGCCTGAAATAGGAAAGTTTAGAAGAAGGGCAGGTTTGGAGGAACAGATGACAAGCTCTGTTTGGACATGAGGAGTCTGAGAAGCTGAGGAGATATCATTATGAAAGTGGTTAGCAGGAAATTGATCCTGAACTAAAAGTGAAACATGAGGTTTATTTAGATTTGGAAAATCATTTGCAGAGAGTTGATAATTAAGTCCATTGGAACAGATGACATCACCAAGGGAAAGAACATGGAGCAGAGAAGAAGGGCCAGGACAAAGCCTTGACACATACTTTATATTTTGGAGGTGGGGATACCTAATGTCTTAGCAAAGGAGACTAAATAGATAAGTAGGAGGTACGTACCATAGGCTTAGCCAAGAATGTAGGAGGAGAACCAAGGGAGAGGATCTGGGAAGTTAGATTGACTAATGGTATCAGTAAGTGAATGTAGGTCAAGGAGTCTGAGAATTGAGGAAAGACCTTTGGATTTTGCCATTAAGATATCTCTGGTAACCTTGAAGAAATTGGTTTCCTATAGAATGGTGGAGTCAGTTGGATTGTAAAAGGTTGAGAAGTGAATGGATAAAGAAAAAGTGAACATAGTATATATAGTCTAGGAATTTGGTAGTGGAAGGAAGGAGAGATATAGAATAGCTAGAATAGAGTTAAACAAAAGTTAGTTTAAGAATGAGCATGTTTGCAATCTTCATCTACCTACCCAGTTAGTACACACACACACACACACACACACACACAGATGGATATGAGAACAGAATGAGAATGAAATGTCAGATTCTTATAAAGGAGGAAAGCAGGTGATGTGGGATCAAGGACACAAGGAGAGTTCATTATTACATCCTATGTACTCTCCCATTCACATCCTTTTCAGGGACTGATAATTCAATAGTACCTTGACTATTGTAAGGAGTGTGCCAAGGGGAAGGCTTGCCTTTTGCTCAGAAGCTGGAGAAAAGAATGAGGGGGAGGTAGAACCAAGGTGACAGAATGGTAGGAGATTATGTGATGACTTCTCATTGGTGAACTCTTCCAAACAAATCTAGAAAATGTACCAGACCTCATCATAACAGGTAATAAGTCACAGTGAGCCCTTTAGCCAAGTTTTATAGAGAGAGCCAGAAAGGGTAGGTCTTTAGACACTGGGAACAGGCTAAAAGCCCACAGCACATGGAATGCTACAGTACCTAGAGAGAGGCTGTACACCAGGGGCAAAGGGATTCCTAGTCTAGGCCACCCCAGACTTAGACCAGAGCACTGCTTAGGCGAAAGGTGCTAACTGGTAGCTTTGTCTCCTACTACCCAATTCTGGGTCACAGATCAAGGGTGGAGTGAGGAGGGAGAAGTACAAGGAAGTGACATTCCCACATAAGAAGGCCATACTGAACCTACTGAAAAAGGAGAAGTTCAAAAGTAAGCAGAAGAAATGTGGCTCAGAACCCAGAAGCAAAGCAGGCTTTTACTTCTAGCATTTAGTTCAGTCTGCAGAGGAATAACCAAGGCAGGAATCAGACCAAAGGGGAACCTACAGTTCTAGTATGAACCAGCACTTGGTTGATAAAGCAGAGTCCAGCAGCAGTTTATTTTTGCTCAGATCCAAATTCAAGGTCAAGAACTTACAAAGTTTAGACTGGAGAACAGTAATCAAACTTTACTTTGGATCACATCACTTTGTAAGCAGTGAAAACTTTTAGAACTCTGACTTGTCTCATATCCTAGAATAACAACACTCAATACCCCAAGAAAATAGCAACAGGATTAGCCCATACCTTCACTCCAAAAGCAAACAGAGCTCAACCTTAATTTCAATGAAATCAGTAAGTAGGCTGGAGGAATGAGCAAACAGAAAAGGAACCCCACCATGATAAGTTATCATGGTGGTGGAGAGGCTTAAGACACAAACATGGAAGAAGAGAAGGACTCTAAAACATCTACAAAGCAATGACTTGGAGTAAAATACAAGGCACAAACTCTATTAGAATTCATCAATTAGAATTGATGAAGTAAAGTTAAAGTTAAAAATTAAGTTAAATTTTTTAAAACAAGTTTTTTAAAAAGACTTTAAAATGTTTTTATACATGGAATTACAACACTTGAGGGGGGGAGAGAAAATTACAAAGGGAATGAACAACTTGGAACAAGAGGCACAAAACCTTACCCAAGCAACAAACTTTCTCAAAATTAGAATAATACAAATTAAAGCCACTAACTCTATGAAGAAATAAGAAGTATTCAAATCGAAAGCTGAGCAAAGAACTGGAAACTGAAGGGATACCCCTCACTTATGGAATGGTTGAAGAAGTTGTGGTATATGCTTGTAATGGAATACTATTATGCCATGAGAAATGATAAACAAGATAATTATAAGAAAACTTGGGAAGAACTATATGAAATGATGATGCAAAGTGAAGTGAGCAGAACAAAGAAAATGTTGTACACGGTAACAACAATAATGTATGATGATCAACTGTGATGAACTATTTTCAACTTAACTATTATTAAAAAGACACAGATCCAGGATATCTCCAAGAGACTCATGACAAAAAAAAAGATATTCACTGACATATAAGGAATAGAGTCCGAATACAAATTGAAACATAATGTTCTTTATTTCTTCCATGACCTTTTCTCTAATGTAAGCAATATGTGTCTTCTTTCACATGTTGAACATGGAAATTTGTATTATATGATAATTTACATACAGCCTATATCAGAGTACCTGCCTTCTTGGGGAGTGAAAAGGGGTGGGAAAAAGAGAGAACATGAATTACAAAATATCAGAAAATGAAAGTTTTTAAATTGCATCAACATGTAAAAAATAATTTTAAGGCTGCAAAAATTAAAAAAGTGAATTATTTTATAATAAAAATGACTGCTCTGAAAAATATATTGAGGAGAAAAAAATGTAAATTATTGGTCATGATGAAAAAGGAGCCTAGACATTCTGTTTTAAGAAATCTTAAAAAGAAAACTATCCAGGTCTCTAAGAACTAGATGGCAAAACAGAAATAGGAAGAATTCACTGGCCATTTCCTAAAAGAAACTCCAAAATGAATATTTAATATATATATGAAATTTCTGTCAACCAAAAAGAAAGAATTCAAGTACCAGGGAGCCATAGTCAGGGTCATACCCAATTTGCCAGCCACCACTTAATAAGAGCAGAGAACTTCAAATATGATATTCTAGAAGGGAAAAGATAAGGGTTTATAGCCAAGAATAACTTACCTAGCAAAACTAAGTATAATGCCAAAGGTGGGGGGAAATGGATCTTTAATGAAATAGAGGACTTTCAAGTATCCCAGATGAAAAGACCACAGATGCCTAAGAACTTTCAAGTTCAAACACAGATGTGAAAAGAGCAATAAAAAAGGTAAATGTGAATGAACAATGATAAAAGAGTAAACAATGATAAACTGCTTACATAGGAACAGGAGATGATACATGTGTCCCCTCTGAACCCTGTAGATTTAAAAATTAACATTCAATATCTCCAAAGTATAAGATTTATAAAGATTTATTAATATTTAACTAGAGAGTTAAGGAAAACAGAGAGAGTGAGAGAGAGAGAGAGAGAGAGAGAGAGAGAGAGAGAGAGAGAGAGAGCTTACCCAAAACTTACATACAATAATATAAAGGACGCAGGTAAACAGGGAAAAAAAGGAACCTTGGAGGAACCTTGGGCCGAGGGGAGAATTTTGGGAGATGCAGTCCAAAGGATATAAAGTTTCCACTTATACAACCCTATTATCATCAAGGTTAAATAGTGGGAGTTCTGTTAAACAAGGTTAGTTTTATTAGGTCTTAATGATTTTAAGAAGAGAATGGAAGAATAGAAGAAAAGGAATATACTGGAGTGGGAGCAGTGGTGGTGCTTGAAAAGGGAAAGGAAAGTTAGGTTAAATTATCTTACATAATCAGGGTGGACAAAAAGATCTCTCTTCAAACAAAGAGGAGGGGATAGAGGGGAATAACTGGTATTTGAACCTAGTTCCCATCTGAACTGGTCAAAACAAGAAAGAATACAAAGACACACCCATGCAGGCACAATCAGTACAAAATACCTTTAACTCCTTAGGTAGGAAAAGGGGAAAGGAGAAGAAGAGGAATTAGAGGGAGGCTAGATTAAGAAGATTAGTCCTAAACAAAAGAAGCTCTAAGGATATATAAAGATATTTCTAACTCTTTTTGAGGTGGCAAGGAATAAGAATCTGAGGAGTGTGTATAAATTGGGAAATTGATGAGCAGGTTATAGGTACATAAATGTAATAAGATACTATTGTGCTAAACTAATTAATGTTCAATCAGAATTCCAGAAGATTAATGAGGAAATATGTTACTCAACTCCTGTGAAAGAGTTAAGAACTTATACGGTAGAATGGAACATAATTTTTTGGATATGGTCAACATGGAAATTTGTTTTGATATACATATTCATATGATTTGATATACATATTCATAATGGCTTCTCTATTCCCAGTCTCAGTGGGGGAGGCAGAAGTGAGATGAGAGACTGAGAAGGCAAATCTTAGCTGATTAAAACAAAATATTTTTAAGAAAGAAAAGTATGAAGGGAGAAGTAGACAGGTTGTGATATCTATGTTTAACAACTGGTGGTAATCTCAGAGTGAAGGTACTATGTTAAGGGAGACCCTAGGGAAAGCTTTTTCCAGAAGTGAGATTTGAGAAGGGAGCCTGCAGAGAAAGTGATGCGAAGCTAAAGGAAGAAATGATTTTTTGAGTAAGTCCCTGATGTCATCTTAACATATTCTTTCAAAAGTAGAATGCTCCCCTATTTCCTCCCCCCTCACAGGCATTTAGGATTTTCTCTGGTAAACCAATCTATAAACTTTTTAAAAAATGTGTTTTGTTTCTGAATCTCTTTTTTGCCAGATTGATCCTTTAGGAAAAAATCCAATACTTCCTTGTGTACGTTTAGGCAAAGCCTGCCTCATTCTTTGAGAGTGCATCTCCTGAGACTAGTTATGGGGACTTTGCCTACCTTGGGCAAGCTCAGTGCCCCTAATGTAGGCTTAGGCCTTCTTGATTATTAGAGAGAAAAGGAGAACTTGCATTCCAGGCTCCTGGGGCCACAAATCATTTTGGTGATGAAAAACAAAGCATTGAAAATTGTGTCAGCATTCTCTTTAGAAGAGATTGGGGTGGGGGGGCAGGTAATTCTCAAAATCTTAAGAGTTGAAAGGACTCCTCTAGATGATCTTGCCCAGCCCCTCAGGTTATAGGTGAAGAACCTGAGTCCCAAAGGATTTTAAATGACTTACCCAAGGTCAACATGCCCTGAGTCATCAGTTGTTTTGTACCACTTCAATAATATTTTTCAAAGCCTGTTACTGCCTGGTCATATTAAGTAACATGTTTGCTCATTAACAACAGAGCATATGCTTAACTCAAGAGAATATCTGATAGACTGTAACTGGAATACACAGTTGAGGTCAGACTTCTTAAAATATAAGTGTAACTGTTTGCCTTAACTCTGATTGGCCATGGCTGTTGCTAGGCTGATACTGTTTTAACCCAAATTGCAAAGTCAATATAAACTGGTTAGACTAGACTGTCTGCTTTTTACCTTTCTCTCTGCTGGATTCATTGGCATTTTGTTGTTTTCAGTGTTCAGTCAAGATTTAATTTGATTTAAAAATCCATGTATAATTTGTGCATTGACTTACAGAAGTAATTTGACAAAATTCAAGGAAAGTTCTGGAATTGTTATTCTACTGGGGAACTGCATCCTGCCCAAAGGATGAAAGCAACAACTTTAATTGTTTGGGTGTGGCATGGTTGTTCTTGGTGGAAAAGTCTTTTTGGCTTTTGTAAGGGTTCTTGTTTAGAGGAGGATAAAATCTGAATGGGATTTTGTAGGATTCTGCTGAATTCTCTAATCCATTTAATAAACATTCTATAAGCCATTTCTGGGTAAAAGAACACTCTGAGGAAAAGTTGGAAAGACTAGAGATTATGATCAGAGAAAGGAATTTCAGAATTCAAGATTAGGAGTTTGGGGTGATGAAGTGGATATTGAGGGCATAGGAATACAAAGCAAAGGGATTTAGTTAAGACAAGTACCTGCCCTGAGGAAAATGCAGGCTTTTATGAAAGATAAGCATGTACATAAGTGACTAATACATATTAAAATGTGATAAGTACTTAAATAATGCTATTCAGATGTGGAAATCAGATGGGGAAGAGATCTCTACCTCAGGGGCAATCAAGGAAAATTTCTGGGGGAGAGAATGATGTGAGCAAAGACCTGGAGGTGAGAAGTCTGAGAAGTGCTCATGAGATGGCACAGCCCTTTTTGGTCAGTGTAGAAGGGGCATCTAGGAGGTACAGTGGATAGAGCATTGGATTTCCAGTCAGGAAGGCTCATCTTCCTGAGTTCAAAACTGGTCTCAGACAATTACTAGCCAAATGACCCTAAGAAAAATCACTTAACCCTATTTACTTCAGTTTTCTCATGTGTAAAATGAGCCAGAGAAGAAAATGGTTAACCACTCCAGTGTCTCTAAGAAAACTATAACTAGAGACTGGAAAAATTGACACAAGGACAAGAACAGGAGTATCTCAAGGGAATTCATGTGAGATGAGGTTTAAAAAATAGAATTTAGGCAGATTTTTAGCTCCCGTATTGTGATGAAAGGAACTTGGATGGTATCTGATAGCCAGTAAGGAATCATTAAACATTTCTGGTTAGGGGAGTGAGGTGAACCCAGCTTTGGAAAAAATGACATTAAATGTCCTCTGAAGTTCCTTCCTGCTCTGGACCTATGATCCTATGATCCTTTGATCTTTCTGGAAAATGGAATTTTCTGACATAGGTACGTTTCTATAAAGTAGTATTTTTAAAAATGCCTCTTGCTGAATACTCTAGGCAACTATATTACCTAGCTGTAGTATGGCTTTGATCAGCACAGTACTCTTTTTTTTTTTTTTTTTTTTTTTTTTATCTGAAGTTGGCATTCAGACAGTTTTAGCTTAAGCCTGTCTTTCCTTTTGTACTTTGGTGATATGGGCCAAGCTTAGGCCTAAGAGGAAACTGAAATCATAAAAGAACTGTAGCATCATAAAATGTCAGAGCTGAGGAGTTAATGTCCTGCCTCTCCTTGGAGATCAACTTGTTTATTTACCTTGCCATATGAAGGCCCCAAGTGCTTAAAAGATTTACTCACCGTTCTTTTGTAGAAAAAGAACCATTTAGTCTCCTCTCAGAGCACTGAATAGAAGGAAATTATTTGAATGTGGGTCTCATCAGCTCTTATGGATTTAATTATCATCTTGATATGTTGATGATTCTCAAATCTACCTATCCTACTTTGGCATCTCTGCTTACCTCCAATTTCACATCTCCAACTACTTTTCAAACATCTTAAACTAGATGTTCAGTAGACATCTTAAACTAAAAATGGCTCAAACAGAACTCATTTTCCTTCCTCATTTTACCCCTGCCCTCCTTACTTTACCTATTCATGTAGAGGGCAACTCTATCTTCCCATTGTACTGTCTCTCTCACCCTCAATAGCTGATCTGTTTCAGTGGCCTATAGATTTTATCTCTTCATCTCATACATGCCCCCCACACTCCTTTGATGCTGCTGCCACCAGGATTTCAACCCTCATCACTTCATGGCTAGACTATTGCAGTAACCTGGAGATTGGTCTGCCTGCCATAGTCTTTCCCCATTCCATTCTCTACTGAGCTGTCAACATGATCTTCCTGTGACTCGAGTCTGATCATGTCATCCCTCTACTCACTAAATAAATACTAAAGGTTCCTTATCACTGTTGTAAGATATTTGGTGTCCAGAACACATCATAACCTATTCACTGTCCCATTCCCCAACCACCTTCCTAGGCTTTTTTTTTGGTTCTTTATTGATGTTTTATTTTTTCCCACTTACATGTAAAAAAGAATTTTTGGCAAGAATTTT
This sequence comes from Gracilinanus agilis, assembly GCF_016433145.1. Classification (NCBI taxonomy): domain Eukaryota; kingdom Metazoa; phylum Chordata; class Mammalia; order Didelphimorphia; family Didelphidae; genus Gracilinanus; species Gracilinanus agilis. Next base: position 359,182,958 of record NC_058133.1, read on the forward strand.
TGCTACTGGTTATACACGTGCTGCCATAAAAAACATTTCCATATTTGTTGTATTGTGGAAGAAGACACTTCTTAAAAAATGAAAATAAAGTGAAGAATGGTCTGCTTTATCCTGTATTTAAACTGCATCACTTCTTTCTCTAAGGTAAATAGTTTTTTTTCATCATAAGCTATTTGGGATTGCTTTGGATCATTGTATTGCTGAGAATAGCAGTATCCTTCACAGTTACTTGTTCATATATCATTGCTGTTGTTGTGTACAGCATTCTCCTGGTTTTGCTCACTTCACTCTGCATCAATTCATGTAGGTCTTTCCAGTTTTCTCTGAAATTCTCCTGCTCACTCAGAATTTTTACACCTTTTATCTGTTGGTGATGGAATACTATTGTGTTCAAAGAAATAATGAACTGGAGGAATTCCAGGTGAACTGGAAAGACCTCCAGGAATTGATGCAGAGTGAAAGGAGCAGAACCAGAAGAACATTGTACATAGAGATGGATACACTGTAGTACAATTGAATGTAATGGACTTCCCTACTAGCAGCAATGCAATGATCCAGGACAATCCTGAGGGACTTATGAGAAAGAACATTATCCACAACCAGAGAAAGAACTGTGGGAGCAGAAACACAAAAAAAAAACATTTCCTTGATCGCATAGTTCGATGGGGATATGACTGGGGATGTAGACTCCAAATGATCACTCTATTACCAGTGTTGGGCAAAAATGTTCTCTCTGGCCGTAGGGACATTATTCCTAATCTGACGAATACAATGAGTAGGATACAATACAATGAAACTTGGAAAGAGTTGCCTTAGAAACAGACTGATAGATGAGCATTTCCTTTCCTTTGGCCTCCTCTTTAAAAAGTTTGCCCACCACTGCTCTCTTACAAATATTAATAATATGGAAATAGATCTTGATCAATGGTACATGTAAAATCCAGTTGAATTGCTCATTGGCTACAGGATGGGGGAAGGAGGGAAGAACATGAATCATGTATCCATGGAAAAATATTCTAAATTAGTTAAATATATGGATTTTTTAAAAAAGGAATTTTTATAGCTTTGAATAGCCCTAGTTATTCTGGTCTGGTGACACTTGGCTTCCTTGCTGTTCCTTACACAAGATTCACCATCTTTAGATTTGGTATTTCACTGACTGCCTCTCATTCTTGCAATTCTCTTCCTCCTCATCTCTGCCTCCTAGCTTGACTTCAATGTCCAGCTAGAATGCCACCTTCTAAAAGAAGCCATTCTAGTGTCTCCTTCCCTCTGGTGATTATTTCCAATTTCTCTAGTATAGAGTTTGTTCGTACATAGTTATTTGCATGTTGTGTTCCCCACTAGACTGTGAACTTTTTGAGGGTTCAGGCTTTTACTTTTCTTTGTATTTCCCAGTGCTAAGCACAGTGCCTGACTCATAGTAGGTGCTTAATAAATCTTTATTGGCTATTTATTGATGGGAAGGCTTTTGGGACTTTGATAAAAATGAGTAAATTGAGTGTTTTGGTGAGGTGATATCATAGGAAAGAAATCAATCTGCAGTATAAGAGAAAGATAGACCAAGATGAAGCATTAAGGGTCAGGAAAATGGAAAGAAGAAAAAAGAAAAATAAATAAAATCTTTTGGAATATAAATTGAACACTTAGAGAAATATGGTGATTCTTCTTGTTCGTGATTTTAATACATTAGATATAGCAATTTACTAAATATCTAATTCTTAAATAAGTCATTTAATATTACTAGGATTTTCTTACCAGCATAGCTTAATGTATTTGGGGGGAGAAGAGAGTAGTGATTTGCCTAAGTAATACTGATATTTTGTCTCCTAGGTGTAGTTGCAGTCTTACATATTAGAGTAATTAACATCTGAATTGAACTAGGAAACTTTTAGATAACTGTTTAGAACATAGAAATGGCAGTCATTTTAAGTGAATTTGCTTTTTTACAGAGGAGGAGCTAGAACCAAAATTCTTGTCTTCCAGAAATGACGTCACTGTATTCTCATAATTCATAAAAGAGGCATCATTTTGCTCTGCAATACTCTTAGATAGAGCCTCTCTGTGGAAGAAGAATGAATAGGAAGTTGTTTTCTTTTCATTTATTTCTCTCTCTTTACTGAGAGAATGACAAGTGTATATATTGGTGTTTTAAGGGCATATGCCCCATACACAATATGGACAGTTCAGTATCAGTGTTATTTTTTTTAGCTGAAAAATTATCTTTTTTCACATTTCATTCTGCCTATAATGTTTGGGGCTACATGGAAGAAGTTTCCAGAAGTAGAATTGGATGTTGGCCATGCACATCATGTGGGCATCTATGCTCTGTGGTCAATACAGATAAATACATTCAGCCATACACCTACATACATATAGGTGTGTGTGTGTAAGAGTGAAACTTATGAGACTGGCTGTAAATTAGTAATTCTGTTAAATCAAAAGCAGTAGGGGAAAAAGATGGAAAAATAGGTGAAAGATATTTAGAGGAAAGATCACCCTGCCCTCTGTCTCACGATATTTCAACCCCATTGCAGCTCCTTTCCAGCTGCCATTCTATCCTTGTGATCCAGTTTACCCAATCATTTCCCTCACACAGTCCTCACTTCCAGGCCGAGTTTGAACTCATGTCAGGTACAGGTAGTCAAAAGGGGGAAGGAAATTTCCTTTTGTACAATATATATGCTTGTATATATTAGATACAAATATAAATAATTTCCAGATACAGTTCATAGAGCTGATTTAATTTCAGACCCCATATATGTATATCTCTAAATGTGTGAAAATATGTGTATTTTCATGTGAACACACATGTACATATGTGTGTATACACTCATATAGCATGAACTATACTGGTCAGAATCCATGCCACCATTAGCTCCTTAGAGGACACCATTATAGTTTTGCATCACCATTGGTCTTATCCTCAGTGGAGTCCAGGGTGTGATATATGAACATGTAGGTGTGTGTGTGTGTGTGTGTGTGTGTGTGTGTGTGTGTGTATGTATGTATATATAGTTATTTTGTAACACATGAATATGTGTATACATTCATGTGTGTCTTATGGATGTGCACTCATATATACGTATGCATTTCTTTGCTTGCTTGTTTATATGGCCATATTAATCCTAATCCCCAGGACCAGGGAATCTGAAATTAGCTTTTTTCTTTTGGAGGAACACAGTCTGAAAGAGCTTTGGTTCTTTGGCCTGGGGGATTTGTACCTCTCCTGTATCTCTTTGTTGGATTTGGCCAGTTAGTAGCCACTTGCTCTTACCATCAGAACATTCTTGATACAGAGTCCTATAAGAGAGGAAGCAGATATAGATACCACTTGGCTGAAGGTGACGCAGATTCATCTATTACTTGTTCTAATCAAGATCACTGCCCTGATACTATACAGAAAACAAGCACAGTGTACTCGGAAAAAGGCTCTAGGGTGAGCTACACTGGCAAGCATCCATGTCTTCTGCTGTTCCTTAAAGGATCCCATCGTAGTCTTGTACTTAGTGGATGTCCAGTGTGGATTGTGGGTATAATCTGCCCCCAGAAACCTTTGGAAATTGCCCAATGCTGCCACGATGGTGGGCCAAAAGTAGAGGCACGATGAATAAGCATAGAGAGAGTGCCCTGACATTCCTTGGGTGGTGTTGTCACCTATTCACAGAAGGCCTTGAGCAAATGGAAATATAATATTCCTTAGGCAACACTTGAGTTTTGCTGATTAATAGTTGTCAAAAACCTGAAGGTAATCTGGATCAGCATTTAAACTATAGAGTTGTGAAATTGTCAGTAACAATTTAGACTAGAGAAATAGTTTTTTAGGTTTAGGTAATTTTAGATCACTTTAAAAGATTTTTAAGTGAATAGATTCTGCGCAATCTGTCCTTGGTACTTTTCTGCCTCTCTTCTTCTTATGATGGTCCTCCTCATTCTCTTGCTTTCACCTCTTTTTTTTTTCCTACCACTCGCATGTACCCTGTGCTTAATGCTGCTATTCCTTAAGTGGGCCTCTTTGAGGCAACTCACTTGGATTGACTTCTCCCTGAGAAGCTTCTTTTCCTGTCATAATTTTCCCATCCCATGTCTCATTTCCTCCAGTTCAAGCCTTTTGAGCTGGATTTATAGAGGGTAATCAGATATTAAAATCTGTGTTAATAAACTCAAATGGCCATATATTATTCCCCCTTCTAAATAGCACACATGTACTTACATTGTTTTATTTTTAAATATCCTTACCCTCTGTCTTAAAATCAATTCAAATTTATAAGAACAAGGGTAATTGCCCAATTGATAATTGGTCAAAGGATACGAAGAGGTAACTTCCTTCCTTCCTTCCTTCCTTCCTTCCTTCCTTCCTTCCTTCCTTCCTTCCTTCCTTCCTTCCTTCCTTCCTTTTTTTTCTTTTTTTTAACCTTTTCTTCTTAGAAGTGAAACTAAGTATCAGTTCTAAGGCAGAATTACAGTAAAGACTAGGCAATGGGGTTAGATAACTTGCCCAGGGTCACACAGCTAGGAAGTGTCTGAAGCCAGCTTTGAACCTAGGACCTCTCATCTCTAGGCCTGGCTTTCTCTCTCTACTGAGCTACCTATCTACCCCTTTTCTCATCTTTTTAAATGAGGGAGTTGGGCTTGACCTGTGAGCTCTCTTTTATCTCTACATTTATGATCTTATGATTCTTAGTCCTTAAGACGTGTCCTAGTGGCAAAAAAAAAAAAAAAAAAATTCAGTCCTTGAAAGTAAATAAGAGCTTAATTTAAAATTTTAATTTAAAATCAAATCACATAAATGGCATCCTACTCCACCTACTTGTATATCATTGTGGTCATATCCAGCATTTTTCATTATTTGTGAGGTTTTGTAAATATACTCATTGGTTTAAAACTGTTTACATTTTTTTGAACATTAATTACACCCATTAACTTAATAATATGGAAAACACCCTATTTTGGCTATATAAAGCTTCTAAAGAGACATGAGTTTTTATAAAGGAATTTAGATATTAGCAAAATATATTAGCAGTGAGTTTAGAAATGAATTAATGATTTACATAACTATCAATAGTCAAATCCTGTTCAGCTGGCTGCTTTTTGAGAGAAAAGGAAAATTACTGGGGACTTTTTTTCAGTTTGACTAATCTTTGCTTGACTTTGCTAAAAGCATTCATTAGTTTGTTCTTTTTCACAGTTCATCAGGTGCTTTTAATCTCATCTGTCAATTGACCACCAACTTTGGGGGTCAAATATTATATGAAGAATCTAGATTACTTCTATTTTGCAGTGGGGAATCTAGGAAATACTGTAATTTCCCCTCATACGTTTTCCAAGCTTCTTTCTACTTGTGTAATCCTTGGTATTTTTTTTCTCATAGGATTTAATCGTTCGTATTGTTTTCATTCTTGGCAACCTAACAGCTAAAAATAATCAAGCCCGGGAACAGTTTTCTAAGGAAAAAGGTTGCATCAAAACCCTCTTATCATTATTCAATACTTATTATGAAATGGATTTGAATTCTGTGAAAGGAATGGATGATGAAGAAGGAAAGGACAAGAAGCAGAAGCAGCCTTCTGAGGTGGAAGATGTACTTATAAAAGTGATCCGAGTGCTGGCCAATATCTCCATTCACCCCAGTATTGGGGCAACTTTGGCTGCAAACCAACAAGTAGTGGCATTACTCGTCACAACCTTGGGTAAGAGCCATCCTTTTGGCCAGGCTTTCTTTCTATTATCTTTATTCAATCATTAAGGCAGCTTGGAAAGTCTACACAATTAAAGTGTCTTCTGGTTTCAACATGATCCATGTTTCAGCAGCATGGGTGTGGTGGACCCTAATTAGGACAAGTGGTCCATTTTAATACCACTCTGTGGGATGCAGTGTTTTCAAATGACAACCCCAGCTTTCTCAGGCTACATGACAGAAAGTTTCCTACTGAGTATTCAGAGTTGTTTCACAAATAGCACTATAGGGATCAAATGATCAAAGACTGGCCAAATTAAACAAGAAGTTGAAAAGTCCAGGCTTGTTGTCTGAATTCTACTTGGTTAAAGAGTTTTAAAAATTTGTATTCAAAGATATCTCTTTCCCAATTACATGTAATAACAACTTTCATCAGACATTTTCAGAAATTATTTGATCCATATTGTCCTCCTCTCTTCCTTCCCTCCCACCTCTTGGAGACAGTAAGCCATTTGATCTGGGTCATATGTATATTATCATGCAAAACATACTTCCCCATGGGTCATTGTTGTAAGAGAATATTCATATAACATCTACCCAGTTAATAAAATAAAAGTAATCCTCATGGATATATGCTATGTAATTTGAATTCACATGGCACTACTTGAAGTTATTATATTTATATCACATATCAATAACTAATACATGGTACTTTCTTTTCAAAGAGCTTCATGTGCTATGTTGGTTGCATATTACCTGTGAGTAAAATACTTACATTTATCATTGTTTACCCTATCCTGTACCTGTAAGGATATAAGGAAAATGATAATAAAAATAACTCTGATTTAGATGGGGCTTTAAGGTTTATACCCAGCAGTCCTATGACACAAGTAGTATATTGCGATTCCCATTTTACATGTGTGGAAACTGAATCTTAGAAATGATAAAAGGACTTGCTTATGATTACTCGGCTGGTAAATGTTAGGTCTGAGATACATGCACTCAGCTCTCACCTTTACTTCTAATGCCTTTTCCTATGTACCATGTAGCCTCTCCTAGGTTTAACAGAATTAAGTCCAACACAGTTAGCTTGGCTGTTACTCTCAACTCCAAGAAAAGATTGTTTAAATGATTAGAAGAAAATTAAGATATAATTTTCAGATCATCTGTAAAGTTATTTTAATGTAAATTAGTTTATTCTTGTCTCCCATTAGGATGGAGGATCATGAGGTCAGTGATCCAGATTTGGAAAATAATTTAGAAGTCATCTAGTCTTGATGAGTACCTTGGGGTGTTTTGTTTTGTTTTTCCTTTTCTTCCACCTGTTTCCCCATCACTGAAAAACAAAAAGCTTGTAACAAAAATATGCATAGTCAAGCAAAACAGATTCTGCCTTTGTTCATGTATAGTGCCTATGTATATGCATGTCTACATATGTCTATATAGATATACACATATATAAAGTTTACAAAATACTTTATCACAACAACCACATAACGGAGGTAGTATACTTATTATTAGTCCTATTTTACAGCTGTTGGAAACTGAGAATCTGTGATGTTAAGTCAGTGATGCCCTGGATCACAAAATGAGTATCAGAGTAAAGGCTTGTAAAATTAGGTCTTTCTTGCCCCAATACCAGAATTCTTTTCACTATATGGAAAGTTTTCATGTCTGTTGATTTTAAAGACATTTGATTGACTTCAGAATTTTATTTAGTATGAGATATACTTAATTCAGAGCAATTCTGCAAAATCATGTATCTTCTATGTGCAGTAAACCATGTTAGGTGCTAGAGTTTAAGGAAGATATGTAAAAAGTAAGACACTGTCTGCCATTAAGTAGTTTACTGACTATTTTGGGGAAAAAAAGATAAATGATATCATTTAAGGTTTATATATAACTTTTTTTCCATATGAGAAGTAAACAATTTGACTCTATTAAATCCTTTATAATTGGTTTTTCATGTATCTTTTTATGTTTCTTCTCATTCTTGTAGATCAGATTTTCCATTCGGTTCTGGTCTTTTATTCAAGAATACCTGAAAGTATTTTATTTTGTTAAATGACCATTTTTTCCTTGCATGATTATAGGTTATCCCCAAGAACTTTAATGTAATAAATTAATTAATTTTTTTAAATGGTAAATGCACTGATCATCCTTCTTGGAGGGAATGTGAAATAATCAATTAAACTTTGATTTAGTGCCTCCTAGCTACAAAGCTCTGTGTATAGACAGATACTTCAGAAATCGTACTACCTATCGGACTTTAAAAGTAACGATAGATCGAGGTGGGGAGGGTCAGAGAAGATACCTGGAGTTGGGGGCATGATGATGGTGGAGTAGAATCCAATGAGTTCAACTGATGGGAAATAAATAGTTCAATGGGATTCTGAGCCGTCTTTATATAGAGGCTTTGAAAGAAGGAGTTTTTTGTTCTACACTCAAAACCAAAGGGTCAAAGTCTACTGACAGTTCTGATGAGGTGTGTTTTCCAGAGCTGAAATAATCTCAGAATCTCAGTAATGATGAGTTTTTAGTGGTGAGCTTTTTTGGGGGAAAGCAGGTGGGGAATATGGTGATGATGGAGTGGAATCCAGAGAGTGCATCTGATGGGAAATGAAGATGATAAGGGGATAAAGGGAAAGAGTCAAAAATGATTTCAAGTTTTCAAGCTTGGGTGACTAGGAGAATTATGGATACCATGGCATGTACTGTAAAAATGGGATAATAGTAGCTACTACTTCACAGTATTGTTGAGAAGATCAAATAAAAAGATATTTGGGAAGAACTTAGCACAGTGCCTGGCACATGGCAGACCCTTAATAAATTCTTGACCCCTTTCTTTCTCTTCTTTCCCAATTCTGTTTCTTCTTCCCTTCTCCTTTATATTTCCCTTTCCCACCAAAAGGAATAGGGAAGATTTACTCAGAGAAGAAAAGGTTTCAAGAATGAGGGGAATGGTTCCATTGTGTAAAATGCTCCAGAATTTGAGGAAGATAAGGGCTGAGAAGAAACAATTGAATTTGATGATTGAAGTCATTGATCACATTTCAGAGAGTAGTTTCAGTTGAGTGAAATGAAGCAATTGGAAGAGCAAGGTGTCGAGAAGAGATTAAGAAAGTAGAATGAGTGTGGATTATTCTTTCAAGGTTGGCATTGAAGAAAAGGAGAAGAGGAGATGGTGCTGGAGAGAAAGTCATGGTACAGTGTACCTATGGTACAGTGTTTTAAAGAAGGCTGGATTTGAGGTCAAGAGACTGGGGTTCAGACCCCTACAGTGACAGTTGTGTGACTGTGGGCAAATCACTCTGAGCCTTAGTTTCTCTGTGTATAAAATGGAGATGAGATTTCCACTACCTATAAGGTCACTGTGAAGAAATGCTTTTATGGATGTTAAAATATTTGAGAGTGGAAAATATTGTTGAAAGGCAATCATTAGAACATGCTGTAAGGCTAATGGAGGTCTGACCTATGCATATAGGTAAATGGAAAGGAGTCAATGGACAGATGAGATTGTAAAGTACATAACTCTCTGGGCTCATAGATGTGCCTTTTACACTTATTATATACCTGGGTGTCTGGGGACAAGTTTTAACCTCTCTGAACCCTGGTCTTTCATCTGTTAAAATGGGGAGATTGAACTGGAATGACCTCTGAAATACCTCCCAGTTCTAGATAGATAGATGACCCTCTAATTCAGGGGTCGGCAACCTTTTTGGCCGTGAGAGCCATAAACGCCACATTCTTTAAAATGTAATTTCATGAGAGCCATACAGTGCTTATAGTTTGTGCTCCTGTAACAGCGCCTGAAAAAAAAATTGACTTTATGGCTCCTGCAGAAAGAGCCATACGTTGCTGACCCCTGCTCTAATTGATGGAACAAGGTCCTGAAGGAAGGAGTAGAAGACAGAATCAAGAGGATTTGTAGAATGGTAAGCCCTGACGAGGAGCAAGAATATTTCTGAGATGAGGGAAGAAAAGGTCGAATGAAAACAGATTTTTTTTTAAGATGGAGGGATATTGACTGAGTTCTCAGTGAATTGCTTCAATTTTAAGAAAGTATGAGGGGAGGAATTCACCTATTGAGGAGGAGGATTGTGGGTGAGGTAAGAGTGGCTTGAGTGGAGTAAGGTTGGAGTAGTTTTTGTGGCATATTTCATATGGAGTGAACAGGAAATAAATCAAAGGGTTGTGGAGAATATGATTTCACAAGCCTATTGGAGAGAAAGAGATTACAAATTTGATTCTGAATAAGTTTATATTAGACAAGAAATATACCCATTTTGTGTTTCTGAAACTGAACACTGTACTTAAATTAGAATTACAGTTCTCCTGCTCCCTTCTCTTATTACCATTTCATTACTTTTTTAGCACTTCACTACTTTTGTCACTATAAGCACACTACTTAGGGTAGAAAGAGAGCTTTAATTTATGCTATGGAAGAAAATAGCTTTCCATATCCTGGTAGTGACCTGTAGGCCTCCAAAGATCATTGATGTAGTGATGGGAGAGACCTCAGAGGCCAAGAATCTTAGAAAAAGGAAACTTAAGGGAAAGCACACCCAGCTGTAGTAAGGACCTAGGTTCAAAGTCTACACTTGCTGTTTACCTTCTGTGTGGGCATGGGCAAGTTACTCCACTTTTATGGGCCTCTGTTTCCTCATCTGTAGAATGATGAGGTTTATACTAGATGGATCTTGAGATACTTTTGTAATTCAGGATCAAAACTAAGAACTTAGGATAATATGAATCCTTCTGAGACCCAGTTCTTCATCTTAAAATGGTAGCCATCAGATCATACTGTCATAGAATTTTGGAGCTAAAAAATAACAATACTAATCCTGTCTATCTCAAAGGATTAATCCATAAAGCATTATGGAAATAAAGGGAATTATTATTAATGCCTTTATTGTTTTAAAAAAAATTTTCCCCTAGTGCCTTAGAATGGTGTCTGGCACAAAGCAGACACTTTTTAAAAAATGTTGTTGATTGATTCTAGTTTTAGAAAATGGATCCCAGGGTAGCTAGGTGGTACAGTGGATAGAGAGCCAGGAAGACCTACCTGGGTTCAAGCCTGATCTCAGACACTTCCTAGCTATATGACCCTAGGCACGTCACTTAACCCCGTTTGCCTCATCCATGTCCTTCTGACGCAGAGCTGTTACTAGGACAGAAAGTAAGGGCTTTTTAAAAATTGGATCCCAAGTAAAACTGCCAGAGGGCAGAGTATGACTAGTAGTGAAATTATGATATGCTCTGTCCTCCAGCTGTGGTGAGTGGTTTCTCATCTTACTTCTATTATTTTTATTTCAGAATATAAATCTATTGATGAATGTGAAGAACTGGTAATTAATGCTACAGCAACAATCAACAATTTGTCTTTCTACCAAGTGAAGAATTCCATTATTCAGGACCGAAAGCTGCGCATCGCCGAATGTAAAGTTCTGGGTCACTTGGGGTTAATCAGTGCTTCTTTAGCATTTTGATACCATTATTTAGATATAAGCCAGTAGTAATTTTTTCAATTAAAATGCAAAAAAAGCCTAATTTATTCCCAAGAGCAAAACTAATGAGCCACTTGCCATGGTAATTCACTATTTGGTTTTATTAATATGATTTTATACTTTTCAGTTACCTGTATTTAGTATGATGTCAGTGTTTAAAGACAATGAAAGGAAAACATTTCTTAACTACCTCTACTTTATTTCCTAAAAAAAAAAAAAAAATCAAAATCAGTGCTCTTAAAGCTTCTAATGAGCAGCAACATGGATGGAATCCTGGAGGCTGTGCGTGTCTTTGGCAATCTTTCCCAATATGATGAGATTTGTGACTTCATTGTACAGAAAAATAGTGAGTACCCAGCACAGATTCATTAGCAAATACCTTTTATTAAATTAACTTTGACTTTCTCAAGAGTTTCTGGGCTAGATTTGATCCTATGCGCCGCAATCCTCCTTTTAAGATCCTCCTCCTAGCTTCATGGCTGTCTTGGCAGTAAGGTCTAGGCAGATCTGACCATGTCACCCATTCCCCAGCAACCTCCCCCCTCAAAACAAACAAACAAACAAACAAACAAACAAAACAGTGGCTGCTTCTTATTACCACCAGGATTAAATATAAAATCCTCTGTTTGGCATTCAGAGCTCTGTATAACTTAGCTTTTCCAACCCCCAATCTTTCCAGTCTTCTTCTATCCTCTACCCGCCTCCACATGTTCTTCCATCTAGTGACACTTGACTCTTTGCTTTTTCTCAAACAAAATACTCCGTATCTCCCAGGCATTTTTCAATAGCTATCCTCCATGCCTTGCTCTCAACTCCTTATCTCTGCCTTCTGGCTTCCTTGATTTCCTTCAAGTCCCAGGTAAAATCCCATCATCTACTGGGAGCCTTTCCTAATCCCTCTTAATTTTAATACTTTCCTTCTATTGATTATTTCCAGTTTATCCTGTCCATAGCTTGCTGGTATGTCATTATATGTTGTCTTCTCCATTGGATAATGACTCCCTTAAGAGTAAGGGCTGTCTTCTGTCTTTCTTTGTAATTCCAGCACATAACACAAGTGCCTGGCACATATTAGGGGCTTAATAAATATTTACTGACTGACTACTAGTCTCTGTATTTTGCCTGAGTCCAAGCCGGGTTCTCTCAAGTCTTTCACAAACAGTTATCACCCTCTTCTCATCTCTAGAGTTGATTTTTCAGGGGTTAGGTCAGAGCTTGGCATGCTCATACTGAGACCTTCACTGAAACTGCCCAGGGCCATAGCTCATGATAGCTAGGGCTTCACTTTGACCCTTGACAATTAAACTGTGGTCAGGGCAGAATTCTTAGAGGTGAGGAGTTGCAGAACTGTTGCTCTTTGCATCAGTATTTTTCCTTCCTCCTCTGCAAAGAGATTTCTTTCCTGTTCTTTCCCTTAGAAGGTGTGGAGGGATAAGGAACAGGCAGGCAGAGGGGCAGACCCAAGGGCAATGCTGCTTAGGCGGCAGTCAAAACTCCCCTTTTCCCCTTCCTAGCTCTACGCTAGGCACCTCAAGCACAGAGACTTCTTATCTCGATTCCTTTATATGCTTTCTCTCCAATGTGGAGTTTCAGCTCACCCCTAAAATTTCCTGGTAGGTGAGGGGAGCAAAGACAATGCTTCAACATCACGTGTGTGTGTACAGTAACAATAACAGTGGTAATAGCTCACATTCATATAACACCTTGAAGTCTGCAAAAACAGTTTCCTCACAACAACCCCAGGAGATGTGTCTTTCAAGGATTCCTATATTGGGCCATATCAGTCCAAAGACTCATACTCTGAAGAATGAGGTTTCTTTGAAAGGAAAAATAAATTGCTTTGAAATACTTTAGAACTCTGCTGAATTCAATGATAGATCATGAGCCCAAAGGCAGAAAGATGAAATAGGCCACCTACCCTCCCCTGCATGAGAGGGAAGGAAGGAAGGAAGGAAGGAAGGAAGGAAGGAAGGAAGGAAGGAGCTATTTAAAATCTTCCCTTAATGATTAACAACTCCTCCCATCCCTGGCACCCTTGTCAGCCATCATCCAAACCCCATTCCCCTTCTCTGCTGCCTGATCCTTTATTATTCAATCCCTCTCACTCCTAACTTCAGGGTCTCACTCCAGAGCTACCTACCTCTTCCCAATGTGTTCTCTGGAATGCCTTTTCCATAGGCAAGAAAATGCTTTCATCTTAAGTTTTTTCCTTTCTCATTCTTTCCATCTTCAGGCTCTTACTGAGATCTGGCTTCCTCCAAGTGATGCAGCTTCCGTTGTTGCACTTCCCAGCATTGACTGTATTTTTACTCATCTACCCTCCTGGTGGAGGTAGGATAGTTGGAATATTCCTTACTTCCCATTGCCGCTTCTAGGCTCTTCCATTACGACACTCAATCCATATCACCCAATCTAAATTTTAGTAGCTCTTGTCTATTGACACTGCCTCTGTTTCCTCAGTCAGTTAGGTGCCTGGCTCATTGTCTTTTTCTTTTGCCCAATTCCTACCTTTATATTAAGGGATTAAAAATAGATATTAATATTTCCTTAAACACCCTAATTTCACAGTGCCTTTCCTTACTCCTCCTACCTCAGCCACTACAAGGATGGATGCACTCTTGATCTTACCATTTCCCCATAACTGTACCACGTGCACGTTAATGAGCTACGAAATTTCCTTACCTGATTATACTCCATTGCTCTATTTTTGCCTTCTCTTTCAGCTCTGTTCTTTGCCTGTATTGATTTCCAATACCCAGATCTCTCAGTTTCCTATCAGGCTCTCACCCCTGAACTTACTTCTTTCTCGATCTTGACCTATTCGTGACCCACTTCACCTCGATACTGTTCTCTTGAGTCTCTTTTGCCTCCTTTTTTCACTAATCTTGCCCTGCCAAGCCTCAGCCTTGGATCACTGCTAACATCTGCTGCCTTTAAAGGTTCCAACACACATTGATGAATGTAGGTGGAGGAAATCATGAAACCGTGTTGACTGGGTCCACCACAAATTTGTTACATAACCTGAACTGGTCCCTCACTCTGGGGAGGCAGTCCTTTTATTACTTCCCTAATTAATTCACTATCCCACTCAACACCGTGGTTCTTCTAAACTTTATTTCTCCATAAATTTCCCATAGTTCCCCATCCCTGCTCCTCTTAGTTAAGAACCTTGCCTCATATTTTACTGAAAAAATTGAAGCCACTTAACAAGCACTCCTTTTCTGTACTTTGCAACTCTCATCCCTCAAGATGCCTTGGGCCACACTCTCTTTTAAACTTATCTCACATAAAGAAATGGCCCTTGTCCTTACCAAAGCACAACTGGTTTCATTCCATCCAATCTTCTCCAACAGATTGCCTTCCTTTTTTATTCCCCACTCTCATTTATCTTCAGTCTCTCCTTGTCTACTTGCTGTATCTTTATTTCTTATAAATAGACATTTCTTCTCTACCTTCAAAAAATCCTTACTTGATCCATCCATACCTGCTAACTGTTGTTCCCTGTCTCCCTTGCCTTTTGTGACTAAAGTCTTTGAGAAGGCCATCTACAGTAGGTGTTTTCTCTTTCCTTCTTCCAGCTTCATTGTCTAACTGAAGACACTGTCCAAAGTTTCTAATGATTTCTTATTTTTAAACCTTGCCTTTTGTCTTAGAATCAATACTTGTATTGGTTCCAAAGTAGAAGAGCAGTAAGGACTAGGCAATGGGGGTTAAGGACTTTCCCAGGTCATATAACTAGGAAGTGTCTGAGGCCTCATTTCAACCCAGAACCCCACCACTCCAGACCTGGCACTAATGATCTCTTCATTGCTAATTCTAAAGGTCTTTTCTCAGTCCTCCTCTTTGCCTTCTCTATAGACATTCACTATGGGTCACTTTTTATCCCCTTGCTTCTCTTCTCTAGGCTTTCTTAAAACTATTTTATCCTGATTCTCCCATCCTTCTTTCATGATTCCACTTAATTCCAGTGTCTTCCCTCTGTTGATTATTTCCAGTTTATTTTGTCTGTAATTGTTTGCTTTTTATATCTCTCACTAGATGGGGAGCTCTTTGAGAATAAACACTGTATTTTAGTTTTCTTTGTATCTGCAGCACTTACCATTCTAAGATTAGGTCCTTAATAAGTCCTTAATAAATTAGTTATGCTTAATAAATCCTTTTAATAACAATAATAATAATCCTTAACAAATGTTTCTTGGCTGATTGACAGACAAATCGAAGCTCAGAGAGATTTTGACTTAACCACAGTCACAACTAGTAAGGGTTCTAAGGTAGATCCTCCAGTTCCAAGTTAAGTGCTTATTCCACCAATCTATACAAACTGTATGGATTATATACTAAGCATACTTAGAGGATCATGTATTTAATGTTCTTTATACTATAAAGTGCTATGCAAGTGTAAGTAATCTTTGTTATTATTATTAACTACTTTTATTATTGCCTTAGGAAAAATGTCCTAAGTCAGTAGGCTTGGGATCTGTGTTTTGCTCTAGCACCGATTCTCAAGTCATTTCTTCTTTTTGTGTATCTTCTTGAGATTTCATTTTCTGTTTTTCTTCTCTTCACCCTACCCGGTATTTGTTCCATTCAGTCTACAAATTTATGATTGCATTGCTGGATGCCAAGCACCAGGATGTTTGCTTTTCTGCCTGTGGAGTCCTTCTAAACCTCACTGTAGACAAAGACAAGCGTGTTATCCTAAAAGAAGGGGGCGGAATTAAAAAGTGAGTTCAAAGACATGTTTCAAAACACATAGGGGACTTTTTAAATGTCTTTAAGAACCAGAGAACTTCATAGTAGTAGTTTCTGTCATTCTCTAATTAAAGAAGGCTGATTCTAGATTAGGAAGATTCAGTTTCTATAAGAACAATAATTGTTAATCAGACTTCTCCATATATCTTGTCTTGGTGGCAAGAATGAGATTCTATGGAGGAGTAAAGGGGAGAGGGAGAGACAGAGACAGAGAGAGAGGAGAAGAGAAGAAAGAAGAGAGACAGAGAGAAGAAGAGGGAGAGGGAGAGGGAGGGAAAAAGGGAGGGAGAGAGAGAGAGAGAGAAGCAGTATTGGTGCCACTTGATGAGTAGGTTAAGGGGAGTCCTAATGAAGATCAAGCAAAGTTAACCTTTGAGGTTAAGTGCCCCAGTGCTCAGGATTACCTTTGAGGAGGTAGGAGAAGGATATATCATACATGTGAGTTTGGTATCATTCACTCACAGATAACAGAGCCAAAAGAACATTCTTTCATTTGCTGTTTTAAAACATCTGGAAGAAGGGATTGCTAATAGAGATTTTAAGAGGAATTTTAGAAGTGACTTATTTAGTAGAACATGATTTAAATGTGATATGGAATATGTAGGTTTAAAATATAACTGAAAGGTATATATGACTGTTTTTAGAATGCAAAATTTTTAAATGGTTTCTGTCCTTATCATTCTATATAGCCAACCCCTTCTACCATCCCCACCCTCTTTGTAGCCCAGCTTCCCAGAGGGATAAAGCAAGGTCTGTGGGTCAGTTTTAATTTTTTTAAATCTCCCCTAGAACTCATTGGCACATGACATATGATTGTTGAAAAGAACTGATCTGAATCATGTTTTTGTTTTGTTTGTTTGTTTGTTTTTTACTAAAACAGGTTAGTGGATTGTTTAAGAGACTTTGGCCCTACAGATTGGCAGCTGGCCTGCTTGGTTTGTAAAACATTATGGAATTATAGTGAAAATGTCACGAATCCTTCATCATGTTTTGGAGATGAGGACACAAATGCACTCTTAGTCTTATTGTCATCATTTTTAGGTAAGAACAAAGAGTGATATGATAGTGAACAAGCAAAAAAGTTCCTGTGTGTACCCATGCTGAAAATGATCTTTTTGATACACTCTGCTATAAGATGAAGTGTTTAAGATGTGCAAATTTTTTTTCTACAAGAACGAATGGACCTTTGAAACATTAACATAAGAACTGCCATTAATTTGCATTTATATAGCATTGTATAGTTTTCAGAGTGCTTTCACATACATTATTTCATTTGATCTGGACATATCTGAAAATAGTACAAATATTATATTCATTTAACAGATGAGAAAATTCTTTTTAAGGCCAAGCCATTTTTCTAAAGCTAAACAGTGGCAGAAGCTGGGACTCCATTCATAATTCAGATAATGTAATTTCTAGCCCATTATTCCCTATTTATACTTTGTAGGTATTCTTATAACATTTGTCTGTAGTAGTTAACCAAGATTGTAAACTGATTTTGTAATACCATTGCATCTTCATCTAGTGATATTTTTATTTTTACTCTAAGTAGAACAGATTTTTATTCTTGTGTTAGAGAAAAGGATGAATGATGTCTTGAGAAATATTTCTAACTTCTTGAGTAATTTTCTCACCATATTTAAAGTATAAAATATATTTTTGTATGTATGTATGTATGTATGTATGTATGGTTTGTTTTTTTGATCTGTGTACTTTATTTACTTTTCCAAAATGGAGGAATTATGTGTATTAATATTGTCTAACCAGAACTTTTGATAAAATAGATTGAAAACTGTAGTTGATTTGGAAAATCAGTTATAAGATCAATACTAAACTTACTATATTCAGGAAAAAAGACATAAAAATAATTTTTATGATACTGGAATTTTCAAGGGATTTCCCCAATCTATCTTTACTTTACACTTGGGGTTTTACATCCCATCCAAACTTTAATCAGGACATCAGCATCAATCTAGGATTCTTGTTATCTTCCTTTTCATCTACCCCTCCCAAACTCTGCTTTCTACTTCTTGTTCTGGAAACAGTAATCAAATAAATACTTCTGTTGCTGTTGGAATTTTCTTAAAATTTCAACCATACCATGACGCCACTTATGATTTACATGCCTCCCCAAATCAAAATTCCCTTTCCTGGCCACTATTCTCCTGAATATATTGTCTCTACCTATTAAAATGTCAGCTTGTTGAGGGCTTTTCCCCTTTTGTATGTGTCATTTGTATATAATATCATTGTAATCTGTGATATTTATAGACACCAAAATATTCAAAGCAGCACTTTTGTTTTCAGTTCTTTATTAGACAAAAAGTATTTTTGGTATTTACAAGACTCCCTCTGCCTTTTTAAAATCACCTCCTTGGGGTATATGCTTAACTGTAGAACTTTTGGGTCAAAGGGTATGGATATTTTAATTACTTTTTTCATATAGTTTTAAACTGTTTTCCAGAATAGTTTCCCTATTCACAACTTCACCGAAAGTGAATTAGTGTACCTCTTTCCATAAATCTTCCAACCCTGACAGTTTCTAGCTTGTTTTTCTCTCATCTTTGCCAATCTGCTGGGTGTGAAGTGAAATGTCAAGAATTGTTTTTATCAATATTATTTATTTGGAGCAACATATCGTGCTAATAGTTTGGAATTTTATTTTGAGAAATGTTTTTTCACATCTTTTTTCATTACTTTTGAGGAATAACTTTTGATCTTACTTATTCTGTTAGTTGCCCTTATATCTTGAATCTCAGACCCTTAGAAATATTTGTTACAAAGATTTTTCCCCTTTAATATATTGCTTCACTTTTTCTTCTCATTTCATTATTTTTATTTGTGCAAGTTTTTCAGTCTTGTGAAATCAAAATTTTCTATTATGTTTTGAAAAACTTACTCTATCATTTGTCTCTCACCCCTAAGACATAGATGTGTAAAGATACATAAGCTGATTACACTCTGTTTTCAGTGGTATAACTTAATGTCCAGATCACTATTCCATTTCAAGTTTATTATGCCATATTGTAGAAGATGTCACTACCTAATTTCTACTAGACTACTTTTCAGTTTTTCCAGCAGTACTTTCCAAACATGTAAAAATCTACAATGTTTGTGGTTCATTATTATACACTATTTTAAACTAAAAATTAACTTGTCTAATATTTATTCCCTGCCTTTTTTTGCGTGTGCTTAGCAAATAAATAGCACTGACCTCAAGGAGCTTACATTCTACTATAGTGAAAAACATGCACACATAATTAAACGTAAAATATACATAAAATAAATATAAAATAATTTTGAGGGGGAGACCCACTATACCCACACTAAACTGGTTAGAGCAAGAGAGATCTCTACTAATGGGTGACACCTGAACCAAGCCCTTATTTAAGTGATGTGGGAATTTTAAGAAGTGGAAGCAAAGAATGTAGTCTAGGAGTGGTAGACATGTGCAAAGGCATGAGGACCAGAGATGAAATGTTATTTTCAAGATATAGCAAGGTAGGCTAGTTGGCCTAAAATATAGTTTGTAAAAAGGAGTAATGTGTGATAATCTTGGAAAAGGAGGATGGAACCAGATGGTAAAGGGCTTTAAATGCCACACAGAGGAACTTGCATTCTATCCTAAAGGCAATGGAAGCCCTTGGAGCTTCTTGAGCATGAGTTCTGAGGACTGCGGAGAGGAAAGATATTAATGGGGTTATGAGCAAATGAAGAAGAGCAACCAGAATGGCAATAGGCCTCGAGCTGATGCCTTATGAAGTTAAAAGAACTGAGGATCTTAGTGTGTTGAAGAGAACACATAGGGATGCCTAAGTGCTCTTCAAATATTTTGAAGAGCTGTTGTGTGGAAGAGGAATTTGACTCGTTGTTTTTAGTCCCAGAAGGCAGAAACAGAAGCAGTAAGTGGACATTGCAAAAAGGCATATATGGTCTTGATGTCAGTAAAAGTTCATAACAATTAGAACTGGCCTGAAGTAGACTGAGCTGTCTTGCATTTCCTCTCATTGGAAATCTTCAAGAAGAGGCTGAGAGACCATTTGTTCAGGTATTTTATAGTGAGGATTCCTTTTTTTTTGAGAGTTTATTTTTATTATATTGAATTATTTCTATTCCTGAGTCTCAAGGCTCAGACTTGTCTCTCATTTCTTTGTTCCTAGGAAATTCAAGGAATGCCCTACCTTAGCAGGTGGAAGAGAGAGACTGTGAGGTCTCTCTTGCTTAGAAAATAAGCTTAAGGTGGGAAAATCTGTCAGAAGCAGAACTAAATCATCAAATCTACATTAGGAAATATTATGAAACATTAGGACTGGGCAGAACTTGATTTCTCCCCCTAGATCAGTGAAGGCAAACCTATGGCACATGTAGTCATTTTCAATGACACGCGGCTGCAGAAGTATGAGGGCCGCATGCCGAGGATGAAACATTTGCTATAGTGTAGTGTAGACACTCTGTGCACTATAGATGACAATTCTACCTGTATTAATTTACCTATTTTGGTTTATTAAATAGTTATATATTACAGTTATACATTTTTGTTATTTAAAGGATAAATATCACAAAATTATGTTTTCTTTCTCAGTGACACACCACCTTAGTTATGCTCTGTTTTTTGGTGAATTTTGACACACCAAGCTCAAAGGTTGCCCATCACTGCCCTAGATGTTAGGGACACAGGACCAGAACTACATGACTGATCACCACCACCCAGGATATGGGGAGGAGTTGATGGTATTGATGGATCACTTCCTCGCTGGCTATCACCAGTTAGAGATGTCTTGGGATGTCCAAGGGAGAGATCAAATGATGAGATCCCAAAATTGTCTGTTTATGGATCTGAATGAGGGGAATTCTCGGTCTTTGTTTAATGAAAGGATTATGGACCATTAAATGTATTGGCTATTGCTAGCCTGATCAACAAATTGATTTTCTTATCCAGAAGCCAATCTCTCTCTCAGAATTTTTAATCATCACACTTTTATGGACTGGACTATCTTACGATACTGGAAATTTGGACACCAATAAGCAGGCTATTTCTCAGAAGGCCAAGTGGGAGGTGAGGAGAGCCTTACTTGGTTGGTAGCCCATGTGAGTAGAGAGAAGGGGATAGATGCAAGAAATGTTGAAGTAGAATTGACAAGATTTGGTGGAATAATGGAGAGAGTAATTGACTCTCTTGTGGCCCTTGTGATTTTGAAGGTGATGGTACTTTTGATAATGGGGACATTGGGGACAGAAGTGGATTGGGGAAAGAAGAAATAATGAACCCCAGTTTGGACTTGTTGAATGTGATATGCTTTCTGTCAGCCAGTTGTTGTTGAGTTGTGTTTGACTTTTCATGACCCCGTTTGTAGTTTTCTTGGGAAAGATACTGGAGTAGTTTGGTATTTCCTTCTTCAGCTCATTTTACAGTTGAGGAATTTGAGGCAAATGGTTAAGTGACTTGCCCAGGGTCACACAGAGCTAGTACATTACCTGAGGTCAGATTGGAACTCAGGAAGATGAATATTCCTAACTCTGGGCCTGGCACTTATTCACTGCACCACCTAGCTGCCCCCATAATATGCTTATTGTATATGATAAAGTATTTTGCTATTTGGAAAAATCTAATGAGCAGCTGGTGATGTGAGACTGGAGTTCAAGGGAGAGACAAGGGCTCTATGTATCACTGTTGGTGCTGTCTTCTTGAGAATTGGCAACATTGTCATGATGGGAAAGAATATACAGAGAGAAGAGAAGCAGGCTCAGGACAGAAGTCCAGGAACACCCACTAGTAGTGCTTTGGCCTGGATTATGAACCATCAGAGAAAATTGAGAAGAAGCATTCCTCCAGGAGGAGAACTTAGAAGTATCACCAAAAAAAAAAAAAACTTGGAGAAAAGAGGATCCAGGAAAAGGGAGTGGTTATGTCAGATACTGCAGAATGGTTAAAAAGTCTGAGAATGATGAAAAGACAATTACCTTTAGCATTTAAGAGAGTATTGTCAACTTTGTAGAGAGAAATTCCAGTTGAAAGCTCAAAGACTGTCTTGCAAGTGGTTGAGAAGTGAGTAGGACAGAGGGAGGTTGTATAATTGAATAGATTAAATACTCCAAGATGCTGAAGGAAAAGAATCTAGTAGTGGTGTCTCATAAACCCAAACTCTACTGTCTTTCCACAGGAAAACTGGGAAGCAATTTGGAAGAAATTAGGTCTAGATTGTAGTCTCATACTATGTACCAAGATAAGTGCAAAATGAATCATGAGTTAGAGATAAAGTAATGTCATAAGCAAATTAGGAAGGAATAAGCAAGAAATTACTTTATAAATCTAACAAGAAATAGAAAGAGAACTTAGAGAACTGTAGAAGACAGAACGGACAATTTTTGATTATCTAAAATTTTAAAAGTTTTTGCACAAACAAAAGCAATGCACTTAAAATTAGAAAGGAAACCGTTACCTGGGTGAAAATTGTTGAAACAACTCTGATGAAAGTCTCATTCCCAAAATATATAAGGTATTGATTCCAATTTATAAGAACAAAAGTAATCCCCCAATTGATAACTGGTCAAAGGATATGAAGAGATAATTTCTTGTCTTTTTTAAAAATCCTTTTGTCTTAGAATTGATATTAAGAATCTGTTCCAAGGCAGAAGCACAGTAAAGATTAGGTAATTGGGGTTAACTGACTTTGACTTGCCCAGGGTCACACAGCTAGGAAGTGTCTGAGGCCAGATTTAAATCCAGTTCTTCCCATCTCTAGACCTGGCTCTCTATCCACTAAGCCACCTAGCTATCAGATAATTCTCAAAGGAAGAAAAACATAAGCTATCAACATTTTTTAAATGCTTTAAATCACTAACAGAGAAATGCCAATTAAAACAAATCTGAGATTGCACCTCATATTCACAAAATTGGCAAAGCTGACAAAAAAAATGACATGTTAGAGAGGCTTTCAGAAAGCAGGTATACTGGTGCATGGTTGATAGGGCCATTCATCCCCAAATTACAATAGTTTTTGACCCAGACACAGAACTACTACTAGTGGGCCCATGTCCCAACAAGATTGAAGAAAGGGGAAAAGGGTGCATGATTACAAAAATATTAATAGCAGCTCATTTTGCAAGGGAAAGAATTGGAAATGAAGATGGGATACCTATTAGTTGGGTAAAAGTTGAACAAACTATGGTACTTGAGCATAATGGAATATTTTACCCTTACAAATGATGAGAAGGTGATGGTTTCAGAGAAGCCTAGGAAAAATTATATGACTTGAGGAAAAATAAAGTGGGCAGAACTTAGAGAATAATTTATAAAAAGTAACAACATTGCAAAAACAAATAACTTAAAGACTTAATAACTTGTATTGTTACAATGAGCAACCATGATTCCAAAGGCTTGATAATGGAGCACATTACTTATCTTTTAAGAAGGAGATAAACCCAAGATGAGGAGTGAGGCATATATTTTTTAACATTGCTAATAAAGGAAATTATTTTACTTAGCCATGCATATTTGTTGTAAGGGTTTTTTTTTTTTTTTCCATTTGGGGAGAAAGGAGAGGCCAGTAGGAAAATGGGGAGAGGATTTTTCCCTCCACTCTTATAAGAAAAACAACAACAACAACAATATAAGACTAGAAGGAAGGGCAGAAAGAATCAGGAATCACAGAATAAGCAGGACAACTTTGAAATTATAAACTTATTTGCTTCAAAAAGAAAGCAAACTACAAAATACAGATTTGCAATTTCACATCCAGCATTCTCCCATACCACAATGAATGCTCCATTATATTTGGTGTTTCAGTTCAAAATATAAAGAAAAAAAAAAGTTAAACTCTAGAAGAAATGAATGGGATGTAAGGAGGTAGAAGCAGTGAATATAGAAGGTTTTTCGTAGGAATTTGGTCCTGAAAAGGAGATATTTAGGATGATAGCATAAAGGAATGATTTTATTGAAGATAGAAGAATTTGCCATATTTTTGTTGCCAATAATAAAGGAGTCAGTAGAAGCAGAGATATTAATGATAGATGGGGGAGATTAACGATTGAAGAGAAAACCTTCCAGAGAAGATAGGAGAGGATAGGGGGAATCAGGGTCACAATTAGAGGGATTGACCTTGACAAGGAAAAGGGTTGGCTCTTTTAGGGATTAGCAAAGGACAGATTAAGGAATGGATGTTTCAATGATTTTGAGATGTAGAATGGTGAAGAAAGGGAAGAAATATATGAAAAAACTGGCAATCCTGTTTAATTTCACATTTTTTGTCCCAATTTTATCTGCTAAAGCCTACAGGTTCTCTACAATTTCCTTTTCTCTTCAACTGCCTTTCCCCATTTTATGAGGTGATGCTAGACTGCTTATAACCTTTAATCCTCTTCCATGATATTTTACATAATTTTTATTTCAGATTAGTGTGGCTCCCCCCCCTTTTTTTTTGTCATATCTCCTTTCCACTTGACAAGGAGATTAGATATTGTGTCTGCCTGCCTACCCATCTGTTTTCTGTGATGGTTTTTAGGCTGTTTTCAGCTTCCTTATTATAACTATGATTTTTATATTGGTTAATTTTATCTTCAGAATAGGGGTAGAATAAATGTCTTTACACTTTCTCATTTCCCATTTTCAGAGGTGATAGCTTATTTAAGCATGTTAAATTAGACCTTCTGTAATCTCATCATTGTCTTCTGGTCTTTAACCTTTCTTTAAATGCGATGTTTACTTTGCCTTTGATTCTAACTCATAGGAGATATGATTGCACACAAAAGAGCCTATTCTGAATGCTTATCTATAGTAATTTCCATGGATTTTGTATAATGTCATTTAATATTGGCTGTATATGTCATCTAATAATCAAATTATTATTCAAATCTTTTTTATAGAGAGCCAGTGAGCCATCTCATTAGTCACAAACTTTTAGTTTATCAGTGGAGAAGGAAATGGCAAACCACTCCAATATCTTTGCCAAGAGGGCTCTGTGGACAGTACGGTCTCATGGGGTCACGATGAGTCACACATTACTGAATAACAAAATCCAGTAGTCTGTCTATCCACTGGATGTCAATGTTTAAAATTGTAATTATCTCACTAGTGGTCTAGTTACTTTTTCTCATAATGAATGAGCCTTTCAGGGCAAGAAAACCAAATTATTTTTCTTGTGGCCTTTGTTTAAATGAAAAACCAGCTCTGCAAAGTCTTTAGGAATATTTGAAATTGCTTTGTCTTATGAAATCTAAGGTAGATGATTCTCAGGCTAAAGTATCCCCAAGGATTTACACTGGCAGGAGATTCTGATCTTATAGTTCCTCACCTTCATTTCCCAAAGCAACCAACCCAACCGCTGCCTTCCTTTCTTTGTAATTCTGTTTGTTTCTACCCCACCCCAAGTCCCAACCCACTCTGTTTACTTGGAGTTTAAAGATGGAAGTAGAGGCCAGTGTTTCTGACATTCCAAATTGGAATCTGAATGCTTTTTTCCCATAGAAATGTTACATTGTTTCACATGTACAGTATTTTACATTTGTAGTTTCTGTAGTACTAATTATTAGTACGTTATTGTACTTGAAGTAAATTGGGTTAAATGAGCTGGCCAAAAAGTCTAAGCAGCATTTAATGTTATTTCTATCAGAATATGCATTCTGATTTTTAAACCCATTTATACATACGTTTTAAAAACAAATCATGGAAGTTGGGGCTGTCTTTGTTAAAAAAAAAAAAAAATCTATGTGGTGTATCCTCCAGGAAAGAAGAAACAGAACTAATAATATATATGACAATTAGAGAACATTTAAGGTCTTGAGCAGTAGAGAATTTTTGCAATAGGTTTTTAAAGGAGAAAGAGATTAGTGTTGGCCAGAAGAAGATTTCCAAAGGAGGAGAGCTAGGATTTAGATGAGCAGAAAGGAGGGGGAAAGGCAGAAGAAATCTTTAATTCAGACTGAATTCCTACTCATTGGTGTTCACTTGATGCAGTTGCCTTCTTGATCCCATGGGCTATACGGACCATGGAGTTTTCTTGGCAAAGATACTGGAGTGATTTGCTATTCCTTTCTCTAGTGGATTAAGACAAACAGAGGTTAAGTGACTTGCCCAGGGTCACACAGTAAGTTGTTTGAGGTCAGATTTGAATTCAGGACTTCCTGACTCCAGGCCCAGCACTCTATTAGTGAAGCAATTTTATTATGTCAGTTTCAAGTCGATCCCTCAGGAAATGAATATTTAAGCAAAATTCCAAAGAGAAGTGTTCTGAAGTCTTCAAAAATGTAGATATTGCAAGCAGAGGCTCCCTTTAAACAATCTGGAAAGCAGGCAGAAAGAAGTTTCAGGTACCTTGTTTGTCTCTTTTCATTATTTCTCAGATATTGTAAGCTTTAGGCATTCCTCATTTCTAGATTAAGTCAGCAATTCCAAAGGGGATGTGCAGCCCTTTAATATGGCCCATGAACGAGGTCCGTCACCCACAACTTCACTTGGTGTAAAGTAGAAGCAGGTCAGGGGAAGAAAGGGTTCTCCCTTTTAACCCCAAACATGAAACCACGGATGGTAACAACATAGGATTGTTTTAGATTTCCAAATAAGTCATCATTTAACAAGAACTTGCCATGCCGTTACCTTGTTTTTGTTTTGTTTTGTTTTTTCTGTTTGCAGATGAAGAACTAGCCCTGGATTATAGTTTTGACAGAGACTTAAGAGATTATCACAAACTTTATTGGGAGACAGAATTCAAACCTGTGGCACAACAACTTCTTAAACGTATTCAGAGCCATCACACCTTCCTTGAACCTCTACCTATTCCTTCTTTTTAATATGGTAAAAGTCTGGTAGGTGATTAACACTATAAAGATGAATTCAAGTCAGGTCTTATTCACAAAAGTAATAAATTCAAACACTTTTTCATTATTAATAAATACTGAACAATTCATTTATCATCAGGTCCTAAATTTTAGAGAGTAGACTTAAGTGCAATGAGCAGCTCCCACTGTAATCGATAAGATTATGAAAAATGAATGGAAACTCTCCTATACTTTCTACTCTAAATTTAAGATAAAATACTTTCATTATTTTTCTAATGAAATGATTCTCCTGTTAAAGATTTAACAGTTCCAGGCTCTCAAAATTCTTCTACAATATACATTCTGGAATCTAAATTCTTGACAGTTTATTTGTTCATTAGTAAATAAGATGTGCATTATAAACTAAGCCCTTTAAAACTGATGTAGTAATAAAATGGCAATACACTCTTTTTTTAAACCCTTACCTTATATCTTGGAAACAATACCAAGTATTGGTTCCAAGGTAGAAGAACAGGAAGACAGAGCCAAGATGGTGGCTTAGTAGCAGTGAAAGCTGGAACCGTTCCAAGAATACTTCCAAACCAAAGCAGAAGAGCAATTAGGACTAGGCAATTGGAGTCAAATGACTTGCCTAGGTAGTCTTGCCTAGCCAGGAAATGCAGCCCCCAGGCTGTCCCAAAATATCTTTTTAAATGAAAAAGTTAGCTAATGCACACTTTATCTGGTATGAATCCATCTTCTGGTAGGGTGGCTTTTTTTTTTTTTAATAGAATTTCATGTTAGAATTAAAGCAAAGTTCATTACAAAAAACTTTGGTTTTGCTACTGCTCTGTCCATCTCTGGGGCTCAGTGAACAAAACCAACTGTTTTACTTTTGGTTATTTTGTTTACTCACACGCTGCTTTGTGTGGGACAGGTTTCCTCTTTAACTAAATGCTAAAAACAGAAGAACCAAGGTTAATGTTTTTCCCTGTCTTTACACTAACTAGTCAATAATACTGGTCAACAAATATGTCCCAGAAATAGGAAAAGTTGTTTAATCAAATTACTTTGAAAATTAAGTTTGGTGCTAGCCTTTTTTTAGTTATTTCATCCACAATTCTATCTCTTCCTAACAAATTGCCAGAGCAGTGGCCTGATGAGCAGACTTAAGTTTGTACAGAGACATCCTGTCCCAGACTAACCTGGAACATGAGGCCTATTAGAAGGAACCCCCCAGCTCCAAGATTCCTCTAGATAGAGAATGATCCCAGGGACTGAAGGGGCTTTTGTGGAGTGTGAAGAAGGAGAGGGCCAGTGACAAGTTGGGGAAGTATATTGGCCTTAATTATGGTTGACTTATTAATGAAAGAATATTTAGTCAGTGCATGGCGCTACCAGTTATTAGCCAGGTGACCTTGAGCAAGTCACATTACCTTATGGGTCATAAGTTTCCTCATCTATTTTTTTTTAAAGGATGTGGAGGTGGTTAGACTAGATTATTTTTAAGATCCCTTCAGCTTTTGACTTGCTGTCAGTACAACCTATGCATCAGATTTTGAGCATTACTGTACTCTACTAGGATGATTCAACAAGTTTGTCCCTTCTCAAACATTCCAAAGGCCAAAGTTTTCACATGAGGAAGTCTCCTCTAACAAAGGAGAACTATTAAAACAGCCTATATTTTTCAGACATTTTTCCCTCAATGGTAATTAGATCTGGCTGTTCTTGCATAATCGATATTTTACTGCTAAGAATATCATCTGAGGATCAAATATCTCAAGGGAAAAACCATTAAACCCACGAGTGTTGTGCCAGGCTTGAAACAGAGTAAGGGGGAAAAAAAAGGCTGAGAGTAGAGAGTCAATTTTTGCCCTCCTTTGATTCTTATCCCATATGCCATTTTCAGACAAACTTTTGACAAGAACCTTGATGATTCAGGAAAGCATTTCTGTTTACCAGTTTGGCTTGTTTTCAGTCATCTTCCGGTAATGTCTACACACCTGGAAGAATTATCAATTCCCTTGGAATTTAAAAATTGGCTTAGTTAAAACAGGGACTGTCATTGCCCTTCACACTGAAAAGTTTAACTTAGTCACCTGATTTTGGCCTTCTGACAAATGGAAAATTAAGAGATTTTCTTATCTTTTTTCCTGAAAAATCTCAGAAATGGTCTTTCCATGATTACCTTGGAAGAAAACCCTTTTCTATATTCAGAATATTCTCTAGGGTTGAAAGCTGTTTTCCCTTTCCCAGTTTTGTCTGGTAACTATTAGATTACAGTAACATTAGAAATCTTGTTTAGTTTGGGGAAAACTATTACTGTGTAACAGGAAGCACCTAGGACAGTTGTTTTTTTTGTTTTAAAATTTCATATTGCACACTGTTCAGGTAATGAATATGTTTTAGATTAATGGTGAAATAGTAAAATTCAGATATCAAGTCAGTTTTTCAAATAAGATTCTTAAAGTGAAGTGGACAAAGATTATCGCAGTTGATCCTCCATTATTCAGCCTTGTGTTATTTTGTGGAATAAGATAAGCCAAGGCCCCTGAACGCTCGGACTTTTCACAAGTCATTTTTGGGGGTGGCAGTGAGATGAGGGGAGCATGAAGCAAGGAACATAAAATCATAAAGTCTGGTGAAACAGACTAACTCATTTGTTTCACCACAGATGTTTCACTTGCAATTGCCACATAGGCAATTTAAAGAAGGTTAAGTGGGCAGGACCTGCCAAAAAATAGGCTTTCTTAGAAACAAGGGATCTTTCAGCTGATAAATGTAAAAGACTGATCACTACACTTAAATCTTAAAACCTAATTCCCTGACAATATACCTGTATGTTTTTTGCTGTTTTTTTTTTTGTTTTCTTTTGCATTTTTGAGTCATCAATGTATTTTCCTAATTTAATCTATTTCTTTCTTTCTGACATCTAGAGTGTAAGTTCCATTGAGGGCAGGGACATCTGTCCCAGACAAAACTGCACTCCTATTATAGCAACTCTCTGAACATGAAATAGTTGTTTCTTGATGGAGGGCTACGATTTAACTGAATTTCAACTCTGTTGCACAGCTCTGATTGATGTTGGCTTTATTTTTGTTCCTAACAGTTTTATTTTTTAGCTTTTAAAAATATATTGCAACTGAAGGTTCATTTCATACAACCCAAGAATAATTTCGAAAGAAAGAATTTTGCCATCATCAAAAAGGTGCACGCATCTCTCATTTCACTAGAATGGCTGCAGTTTTTTAAATCCAGGCCTGCTTTACTACTATCAGAGAGGAAAAATTCATCTGCAACTGGCTGTTTAGTGGAGGTGTTCATGGTGCCACAGAAGCAGTAATCTCGTTTACCATATTGAAAGACTCAAAACAATGGGTTTAAGGAAATGAAATGTGAAAAATAAAAAGTCAGTGCCCACTGTATCAAGTAGTTCTCAAACTCCTTTGCCTGGCAATCAAGCTCCTCAATCAATATGGCCCCATGTCTTGTTTTCTCTTCTCACTTCTCTTCACATATAAACTCTATGCTCCAGCTCAAGATGGGCTCCGCTTCTCTTTCCATTCTGCATTCCTGCCCTTCCTTTAAAGTCCATATTCCTTCCAGACCTAGAAAGCACTTTGTTTTTTGCAATTCAATGCACGTATGTAATATTATGTATATGTCCTGTATTTGTGTCTTATTCGGATATTAGACTGTAAGCTCCAAGAGAGAGCAGGGACTATGTCAACTCCACTTTGTATCTTTTCCTAGTAAAGTGCTCAGTGGGTATTTAATACAATTCTGTTGAAAGAATGAACAAATAAAGTGAGATAAAAATGGAGAAAAAAAATTATCCTTTATTTTAAAAAGACCAATAATACTGACAGACTTCAAAAGCAATTCACGCTTCTGTAATACAAAGTTTTCAGTACATTTTCCAAACCAGTTTACATTTCAAAGCTAGCAATTTTTTTTTCCCCCAAATCAAATTCATTTTAACCATACAACATGTTTTACGGCTTTGTTAGCTAAGGAGCTGCACCACTTTCAATATGGTGGTTTTAGGGGTAATACCCCTAGACTTGCTCACAGTTGAGGTGCTAGAAACAAAACTCTGGTATGACGACTGCCCGCCCTCCAGTGTCAGAAACTACCCAAGAAAAGAAACCCATCACATGGCTGTCAGCAGTGCTTGTAGTTGATGCACTTTCCCAGAAGACTGCCACTCTGTGAAGGCCTGAATCTTCTTAGGAAGGCCATCAGAATTGGTTTCATACAGTAACTAAATGTTTAAACACTTATATAGTATTTTCAAAAGCAAAAACTACAGTGAAGAAAATTAACTGTTAACTTTCAGAATGGTCACTGTTGAGATGTGAGGCTTGTCTTAGCTTTTTAAATTTTAAAGGCAAAAAATGAACACATATCCAAGTTTCATTTTTAACCACACAAATTATGGAGGCTCAGATAGTAGCAGTGTTCACTGTATTTCTAATAGCTTAACTGGGACAGCCACCGGCAAGAAGAGCAGCACCAGAAACTTCTAAAATTCCTTCTGCATCACTAAATTTTAGCCATTTTCCAAGTCCCATTGTTGCATGCTCCAACCCTGGTTATCTCACTGATCAGAAAAGCAATGGGATTTGGAGTTATGCAGCTTCTTATGCTGTCATAAAGCAGAAGCCTCTGAACCATAGCCCCTTTTCACAGCTCTAACCTTGAAGGAGGAGCTGGGCACTCTCTACTCAGTGCCCAAAGTGGTTTTCCCACAGTAAAAGAGCAGAAACTAAAGGAATCATGGCACAATGGAGGTGTGAATGCTCGATCTACCATTGGTCCTGGGGCTCCATACCTGCCCCCTCAGAGATACTGTCTTCTGATCATTCCATCAACTTTTTGAACTGAGGAAAGACATCAGGTCATATAGCGGGTAATGGCTCTCAGAGCATAAAGTAATTCAGCTTGCATCCGAGCTTCTATAAGAAGCAAATTAACATGAACCTGGACATGAAACCAAAAAATGCCACATTAATGTTTCAGATATTTAGACTTCCATTTGTTTCACTACGTTTATGTACTAAGTGAACATGATGAGCCTCAGCTAGTAAAAAGAATATAGCAGTATCATTCTAGAGAACAAATCAAAAAAGCTATGTTCTTCTGAAAAGGCATTTTGAACTTCAATTTATATTTTACAAACTAGAGATTTGGTTAACAGAATTTTGGATGCTTAATCAAAATTCCTGCATTCAGTGTAAACCAATCTTGTGCAGTTTCCACTGAGACAACTTCAAGAGTGGCATGATTCCCACATCCCCATCTTTTTGTTCTTGTTTACTTCCCTAAAAAGAAGGAATATTTCATACTTCATACTAATTCCTCTTGCTTCTTGAGCAATGTAAAACCTCCCTTCTGTCTCTAGTTCTGTGGTCACCTCTCCTGAGCAGTCCACAGCCCACCTAAAAACCCACTGCCATCATCCTGGATCTAATCCACTCTTTCCCCTTTTCTTCTTTTATCTATCTATCTATCTATCTATCTATCTATCTATCTATCTATCTATCTATCTATCTATCTATCTATCTATCTACTTAAAACCCTTACCTTCCGTCTTGGAGTCAATATTGTGTATTGGCTCCAACGCAGAAGAGTGGTAAGGACTAGGCAATGGGGGTTAAGTGACTTGCCCAGGGTCACACAGCTGGTCCCCTTTTCTTCTGGTTGGTTATAGGGATGATGTGTATTGCAGAGAGCCCCAAGATAAGTTGCTAAGTGAATGTCAATAGATCTGGATAAAAGTGTACACGTACCTTCTCAGAGTGCTTGAATTGCCTCCAGAAGCTATCATACATTCTTTTTGTGGCCTTCTCAGGAGTGCAGACTACAGTTTTGATATAAACTTTAAAGCTACGATCCAGAAGCTGATTAATTTCCCCGTAGTCGTAGTCATCGTATCTGTTTTAAATTTTTAAAAATGTGTTAGGATGGCTTTCTCCATTGTCATTTACTCCATTTAACATTAAATACCTACTCTGTGTCAGGCAATGTGCTAAAGTGATGGTATTTCTTGTTTACTATGAACTTTACACAATAAACTTGTTTCCTTGGGTGGCATGTTATATACTCTCTTAAGGCTTTTATTACACCTGGGAGATGGCATGGGAAACTAAGGAAGTGCAAAAATGAAAGGCACCAAAGAAAAAATTTACCCATTTGGAAATTCTACCTCAGGGCCTTTGTACAGATACTTCTCTGTTAGAGGTTGAAGCTGGTTCCTGCCTTTCTCGGCTTAAAGTTCTCCAATAAGGGCATTGAAACCATTGCCTAGCATATAACTGTAAATCTTTCTAGTTTAGGAGGACTGGCAGAGTTTGTTCTTGATTGTGCTCCTTCACCCTTTGATGATGAATTGGGGTAGGACTTTAATAGAATAATGGTACATAGTCAAAAATTTTATTCCGACAGCTTAAGAGTTGGGCTGGCTATTGCTCATGCATTCAAAGGAGCACAGAGGAAGCCAAATATGATGTTCCTAATTATTAAGAATTCCAAATTTGCAGAGTTAAGCATTTTACTTTATACCATAAAGGTATAATTTAGCACTGGCTTAATTTATTTTCACTATGAATAATGACTAACCATTATTATTATACTTTCTCATTTACTTTTAAGACTAAGATGTCAATCTGTAGAAAAGTACTTTACTTCTATGAAGTACCATGGTTTAAATATGAAATACATTGTTATCCATTTGACTTCCAATTAAATTCAAGATAAATCTTTTATTTTAAGAGGTATTTAGATCAGTGATGCTTAAGAAAGAATGTATATGCTATATTTAAATATGGGCTAAAAACAAACTGTGAAAGGAGATATTTAAGGCAACTTAGAGGGAAGGATGATCCCAGTGGTAACAAATTACTTTTTAAAAATGAAGAAAATGTAGAGACTAACCTTATTCCAAACATGCAGTGAATATAGTTCCAAATTGCACGCCTAAGCATTGAGGTATCTACGTCTTTATGCATTGCCATTGTATTATATGTCAGATTGTATGCAATGTGAAATTTTTCATCAATCAACTGTCCCACATCTGGATAAAGACGATTAACCAATGAGTAACCATGGTCTTCCCAGCAATAGTCCTACATATGACAGAAGATATAGTGTATGTGAAAGATGAAAATTTGGACAAGAACATTACAGTCTACCATTCCAGTTTTATATTGCCAGTTTAAATTAGAACATAGTATTATTAATAAAATTATTAGTAGAATCGATTTGTCTTTGTGTTGCTGATTTTGAAATCCCACCTCTCACAATGACCCTTCACTTTTTTTTTTTTAAACACATACCTTCCATCTTAGAATCAATACTGTGTATTGATTCCAAGGCAGAAGAGGGGTAAGGGCTAGGTAGTAGGAGTCAAGTGACTTGCCCAGGGTCACACAGCTAGGAAATGTCTGAAGCCAGATTTGAACCCAGGACCTCCTGTCTCTGGACCTGGCCCTCAATTCACTTAGCCACCTAGCTGCCCCCTGACCCTTCACTTCTGAGGCATAACCCTGCTATTTCCAAAGGTCTTGTCAAACCCCTCCCCTTAGAATTCTCTACTGTACCTTAGCCTAAAAATTAGCATGTCACAGACTGAACTGATCATCATTTTATGCCTTAAAACTGGCTATCATTCCCAATTTCCTTTTAGAGTGCCACTGCCAATGCCACAGAAACCTTTGCATAAGTTATCTCACTTTTTGTCCCTTATATTTACTATCAGATCCTTTATATAACGTTTCTCAGATTCACCCAACCCTCTATATCTTTCCTACCACTATCCAAATCTTAGTTCTCATCACAATGTATTGAGATTTCTCTAAACACCTGCTAAAAGGCATTTCTACCTCTAATCTCCCAATCCAGCAGTGATATAATAGTCATGGACTGCCAACACCAAAGGATTTATCTTCTTTGGCCAATCTTTCCCCTCCTTTAACTAGATCGGTTCTTTGACAGCTTACCCACTCTACTGTTAGAATTACACTTGAAGGACTTTTCAGTCTGGTAGAACCTGCCAAAACTGTTTAAGTTATCCCCAAATTCCTCTGCTTACTACCCAAAGCATTCCTTGATGTGGCACTATTTTGGTTTTTCATAGCTTCTCAGCAGGGGCTTTTTGCCTCACTTGAAATCTATTCCCCTTACGGTTCCATTTTTCTACTTGACCTCCTTATCCCCCACAGCATGCTAATTCTCTCTTTTGGGCAAATTCTCTTTTGTTTGTTCAGCCTGTAATGTTTCCCCTCTGTGACTACCCAAATGCTCCCCATCTCCATTACCTGGCCACCTACAACAAACCTTGGGGTCTTTGCCACAAAAATGCCTAATACTGATCTTTGGTTTCTTGTGTGAGTCCTTTCCCATCAATTAAAATATATGCTCTCTAAAGGGGTGGGAAACCACCTCAATACTTCTTTTGTATCCTCTACTGAACCAACAAAAATGTTAGAAATAGTACTTGAGGAAACCTTGGCTGACTGTGTGACAATCAGTAAAATGCCACCATTTGAAATAAGGAAAAGAAGAAAATCCACTTGAATTAAAGAAATATCTGAAACAATATAGTTAATAAATTTATTTGAAACTATAATAAAAATTACTGTGAAAGAGTAATGAGATTTAGTTAACTGTAGCTAAATAAGTGATGTGACGATCTTTTCAAATTATCTTGCATTTATTGATATATTTGCACATACATACATATATATGTGTGTGCATACACACCTAGACAGGATAGATGTACCTGGTAGTCCTAATTATAATGAATTCCAAATTTGCAGCATTAACTTATTTTAATGTATATTAAAGTTAATAATTTGATACTAGTAAAGCAGTATTTTTATAAGCACTACATCATTATATTCATCTATTTACTCCTTTTTTTTTAAAACCCATACCTTCTGTCTTGGAACCAATACTCTGTATTGGCTCCAAGGCAGAAGAGTGGTAAGGGTAGGCAATGGGGGTCAAGTGACTTGCCCAGGGTCACACAGCTAGGAAGTGTTTGAGGCCAGGTTTGAACCTAGGACCTCCTGTCTCTAGGCCTGGCTCTCAATCCACTGAGCTACCCAGCTGCCCCCTCAACTATTTACTCCTAATACTGAAGAATACCTGCAAAGTCATTTGTTCATATATTGGTCAAAGTTAAATCAGTAATCTACAAAGAGAATGGCATTGCTTTCAGTAAATTCAGGGAATACTTCAATCTTAAAAAGCATTCAGGTTACTGACATCTGAAACTTACATGTTCTTCCTTGCAATAATTCAGCAGTGAACCATTTAAAAAATATGTAACGCTAAAATTAGTGTCTTTATCTAGTGTTAGAGTAGGTGAGTCCCCTGATTTATGAATGCCATTCCTCCTCTCCACCACTGATGCCAAAGACTCCTAGGATTCACTTTTTTCTGACCTCTCTGATGCCTTTAAAATCTTGCGAAAACACTTTATGCTTATGAGGGAAAGTTGTTGAGTTTCCTCTCTCATCACTAGAACTGCAAAAGAGGAGGCTTATTCCTGGCATCCCAAGTTGAAACTCCAGGTTTTTACAGAGAAATTTTGCTATATATAAAGAATAACCAGATTCTGAAATACTGTTATCATCATACTTTGTCTATACTATGAATTAAATATCAATTTTCACTGACTTGTGAAAAGGTAAACATACTTTATAAAAGGTTTGAATGGGAAAAATATATTCTGAGCTCCAAACAACAGACTTGGAAACTTTTAGAGTAAGTTCTATGCTGTATTTGGTAACTAAAAAATGACTCTCTTTACTCATTTTTAAGAGTTCCTCAAACTAGCTACATTTTTTACTCTTCTCAAGTTACAATATGGCAGCTTTTTGTATATAAGTATATACAATGCAAACTTCCATTTTACCTGAA
Organism: Gracilinanus agilis; assembly: GCF_016433145.1. Taxonomy (NCBI): domain Eukaryota; kingdom Metazoa; phylum Chordata; class Mammalia; order Didelphimorphia; family Didelphidae; genus Gracilinanus; species Gracilinanus agilis. The sequence continues at coordinate 359,219,573 of NC_058133.1, forward strand.
CTCGAAATGTTGGCACGTGCATCCCGTGTCTAGAGAAATCTTTATAACCATAACTAGTGTCCTCAAAGTGACGTGATACATCTCTTGCTGGTGCAACTTCTTCATCATCTACAATAATGAAAAGGTCATAACAGGCTTTTATTTTTTTTTCAGGCTTTTAAAAAAGAGTCCTTGTTAATTGTATTTATCCACATGGACTTCTTTTATTATGCAGTGCAATGAAGGTAACTCATGTACAATTCTGATGTGGTAACCTGGAAAAGTAGTTCATTTATTAAGGAGTGGAGAGGCACTGAAGGTGCCCTGCCTGTATCTACTTATGTACATAATTCTCTAAATCTTCTTTGACTTATTTGAGTACAGAGGTTTGGAAATGCCAGTGGCCCATACTTAAAGATAAAAACATGGATTAACTATTAAAATAAGAATAGGTAATTTAAGTCATACTGTGAAGAACTTTAAATACCAAGGTAAGAACTGTTTATGTTAACAAATGCTCTTAAAGTTTTTGAATAGGGGATTGGCTTAATCAGATCTATAGTTTTAGGACTATTCAAAAGAGAATATGCCAGAGCTGGAAGGAACTTAGAAATCCTCTTCTTTTACAGTTAAGAAAGGGGATAGAAAGAGGTCAAAGTTACCCCTCACTAGAACTATCTCCTTTTTCCAGAGCTTCATCTGGTTCTCTGTTAGTTCTCCACGTATGTTACATTAATGCCACAGCACTATCTTGTATCTTTGTAGTCCTTTACTAAGTGCTTTCACAGAGACTTAGTAACTGGTCAACACAATGACATACCAGAGCCTGATTTTTATATGTATAACAGGCATTGTATTGCATTCTCAATGTATGGAGGAAGGGAAGAAAATTTGGAACTTAGTATAAAAATAAAATTTAAAAAAATTTTATGTGCTTTCACATTTAAAATGTAGGCTGAAAATAGTGTGAAGCAGGTATGGGGCAAATATAATTATACCTGTTTTACAGATGAGGAAGAGGGGTTAGGTTACATAGCTCATTGGTGACAGGATGGGTTCAGCTGGTAGGTCTTAAGTTCAGGGCCATACCCACTGGGGAGAGGGGACAAGAATAAAGGTTTTAACAATGATTAGTGTAACCTTTACATTCCCTTCTAGCTTAAAATCCTATACTATATTTTTAATAAAAAATACATTTATTGCAAAGCCAAACCCAAAATGCAGGCTGAAGCAACAAAGGAAACCACTTTCTGAATACTGAGGAAATCTGAAATGTTTAGCTATTTATTTTGGGTAACAGGTACCTTCAGATACATTTTTAGACACATCATATTCATACTTCCTGCACCCCCATGCCCTCATCATTAAGGCCAAACAAACCTATTAGCCACTTCCAGAACTCAGCAGTCAGATTCCCACCCCTGACTGTGCCCCTCTACCCAGGCTGTCCCCATGCCTCTTCCTAACTCTTGCCTCTTAGACTCCTTTGCTTCTTTCAAGGCTAGCTCCGGTGCCAGTTCCTGCAAGCAGCTTTCTCTTCCTAGTTGTGTTTTCCCCCAACATTTTAATTATCTTGTTTATATTTCTAACTTTTTAAACATTGTATTCTTCCTTCCCCTAGTAACTTATGAGCTCTTTGAGGGCAAAGCCTCCCTCCCACCCCCTTTGTATCCTAGGGCACAACAGGTGTTTGCTTAGCAAATGCTTGTTTGATTGAAATGTTAAATCTGAACACGAACTTAATTAGCAGTCCATTTTATAAATTATATTAAAGCTCATTTTCAAATATTACATTTACTTGTAATAAGGGATATCTAAAATAGTATGTTTCCCAACATTTGTCTAGCTAGTTTATAAAGCACTTCTCCAAATGAAGCTATTTTTAAAGGAAAGCATTCTATCTAAAAATTATATTTACCTGATGAAAAAACAAACATGCTCTCTCTTTTTTCAATCTCAAAACGTGATGCCATCTCTTCCTGACTTGCTTCTTCTTCATCACGACATTCCTGTAACTGTTTCATTTTCTCCATGAGGGCTTCGACCTCACAAAAGGAATCAGTTATCTGAAAAGAATATGTAATTAGCGTTCTACATGCCACATAAAAATTAAAGTTTAAATTGGCACACATTCTTTTTTTAAACAAAGTGTCATGAGAAGTATTACTTGTGGTTCTATAATTGAAGTAAAATGAATAAATTAATTTCTAGATCTGCCAATATATTTTATCTACAAAAATAAATGAATGACAATTTAAACTCTCCTTTTTAAAGGTAATCTCTTTTCACTCCCACATTTTCAATTATTAATGCTAAACAACTATCTTTTTTGCTGCCTTTCTCTCTACATATTGAATACCATAAACTCAACACATCCAAAACTGAATCTTATCCCCAAACCTGTCCCTATCAACTTCTACTGATAGCATTATCAATTTCCCAACTTGAAATATGAAAGTTTTGACTCTTCCCTCTCTTTCACCTTCTACATCCAAATCAGTGCCAAGACCACTGTTTCTAGCTCCACATCTCTCATAATTATCCCCTCCAACCACCTAAGATCAGGTCCTTAATTCCCAGTTTGAAGACTATTATGATATCCTTTCTTATAAGACAGATTTGTAGTTCAATGAAATTTGGCTGCAACGCCAAATTCCGTATATCAAACACAATGCTGCTATTTCAGAGATGTGTTTTGGCAAGGCTAGTGCTGGCTATCCATTTTCCACACTTCAGCCCAGCAAGGGGGACTAAAGTAGTGGCAGTCATCCATGCCTGCCACAGCACTGAACCAATCCTGTCAACTCCACTGCAGGGGGGGGTTAACTTATGAGGTTAGGCTAGTGGCCCTGCGCCAACTGAGCTCTGGAGGCGGAATCTCACATTCACCACCTGCTTGGTCCCCACTGAGTAGCCAGCTGGGTCAGATATTTGGAATGTCAATCTTATGAAATTGCTGGAGTAGGGAACCTTAAAACTAACCGGAAGTCAAGGTTAGACATACCCAATTGACTCTGCCTGAGCAGGTCCTTAAGGCTGAAAAGTGACTGCAAAAATGCTTTGTGGATGACACTTTAATATGATCCCAATAGTTGGAGCCAAAATACTGTTAAATATTTACTCTAATAATATTATCAAGGAAAGTACCTCACCGATGAGGCTCAAAGAACTGTTACTGATTATATCACCATAAATGATATTTCTAGGACAAAGGTATGGATTTCATTTCAGGGAGTTGTGGAAGATTGGATTAGTCAGGAATTCATGTTGGCTCAGGGTTACATATATCTCTAATTTGCAGGGGCTAGATAGCCCATGCTGTTTTCTGATGTTTTCCTACTTTTCTTAAAGGCAAGAGAGGCCACAGTTAAGTGTAGCTAAAATAAGTAATATTTTTTAAATGACATTAAAATATGGGGAATAGAAACTGAGCCTGTTTCGGTTGTACATTCATGCCTAAATACTGTAACTTCTCATTTGCCTCCAAAAACATGCCAATTGGAATAATGAAACAGAAATGGCAGTAAGAAAACCTGATGGCATTCATTATTTGTTAGACTTTTAAGTACATAGTATTGTTAGGAAAAAATTCCCATTTGTCATCATTTTTACTTGTAAGGGGCTACTTGCCATAATTTGCTTCCAAACTGCTTATCTAGTGCACTGAAAACATAATTTATCAAATGGTGGTCTAGTATGCACTCCAAGAGTGGCCAAACTATGACTATTATACACTGGGGGAAGCTTGCATGGTTCATTAACCACTGCTCATTATTATCTCATTTTACACAAAAGTGATTGAAGGCATAGCAATTTTTTCTTTTTTTTTCTTCTTGGTCATATACAAGGATCACTAATTGGCATGGACAAGAAAAGAAACCTATACCCAAAGTCTTAGTTCCCCATCGCATACTTATTGGTGTCCCTTATAACCAGAGCACATTAGCAAATCGCTGACTGGGGTTAAGAGTAGAAGAAAACAAAGTTCAGTAAGAGGCCAGAACCCATACCCATGACCTGGGGTCTCATTCATCTCACTAATTGCTCTAACTAGTCTTGGAACAATTATTTGACCTATAGGCTAAAGTTTTCTCCACTGTAAGAAGGCAATATTAATTATCCCTATTTATTTTAGGGGAATAATATATACGATAATAACTTAGAAAATGTATATGAAAATCTGGAAATTCTTCAGCAGGTGGCACTAACTTAGGTGATTTTAAAAAACTGATCATATTTAGGGCTGGGAAGATTTTACAAATTATCTAGTCTAACTCTCTTGTTTCATAGATAAGGAAACTGAGACCCAGAGAGGAGAAGGGATTTGGATATGGCTACAAAGGTACTAAAGAAGTAGAGCCACGAGCTCTGACAAAACACTGTAGAAGGTACTTGACACTTGTGTTTCTAGAGTGTCAGCTCCTGAAGGACAAAGATTATATCTGTCCTAAATACCTAGTACAGTGTTCTATATATTAGAAGCCTTCAATACATATTCAACTACCTATTATATACTTAGTTATTTCAATTAAATGAATAAAGAGCATCAGTACCTAGTCTTTTTGTTATAATTCTGAGGATTTCCCAAGTCTGAGATGCCAAATCGAATTTCTAAAATAGTCTCTTCTAGTCCAGAATGAAAATATAATGGGCAAGAGATACAAACCAATGAAACAAAATGGCTCTGTGAGCCATTTTTTATGACGACTCTATAACACTTAACTGATACTTACTGAAACACTTCCCGCAGGGTTAACATGCATCTCCTCCAAACTGTGATTGCCATTCGTAATATCACAGATGCAGTAGTTACTGACAGAAGGAGGTCTGAAGGTATGGCCACCATCACAATGAATTTCTGGACTGATTCCACAGCCAAACGTGAAAGAGGCAAGAGAATGATAGTGTGTGAGTAGAACTACTGCATGTACCAATTCAGCAAGGGACCAACTATGTGCTTCAGCCTTCAAAAGTTGCTAAAGAATGAAAATGGAATGGGTGGTTACACTGATGGCAATATCTAGTTCATAGCAATACTCAACACATCACAAGCAAGGCCAGCACCTACATAAAATCTAGAGTTAAAAGGATACTTGTTGGGATGACAAAAAGCTGAGACTTCAAAATTTGCTGGTCTTTTTTTCCTTTTATTTTTAAATTCCAAATTTTACAAAACCAAACAAGTATTTCCATATGCAAAGAAAAAGAAGATTGTACATAAATCAAACCACACATTTCTTACATGTTTGGTTTACTTTTCTTCATATTTATATAATAAATACCATCCATAAGTGTCCTGGACCTTCCCCACTCTCCCCATATCACAGAAGGTATAGTCTGGGAGACCAACATACACATAAAAATTAAGTTTTTCATGTTTCACCTTTCGGTTCATGCTGATACTGTCTTTAAAAATATAGCCTAACATAACTTGGTAGGTGTTATGTTAGTTTGAATTTAAGGAATGCTGCTAGATATTGGAAAAGGTTGCAACTGAAGCAATGTCAAAATATCTTCTAGGACTGCAATATTTCAGAATGCTTTATTAGGAATTGTTTGTGTCCATATTACATAATCAAGCCCTCTCAAAATGATTATTGGAAACTTTTACTGTGGAAACTATTGAGTGAGATGTGCCTATATGTTGTTTAGAAAGTCAATAACATCAAAATCAGTTACATCTTTGGAGGCATTTCCAAAATAGTAGTGGCAAGAGGCTGGCCATGGAGATATAGATCTATGATATCTATATTACATACACATACATATTTGTGTGCATATACATGGAGATATAGCTATAGATATCAATATATGTGTGTGTATGCACAAACATACACAATCTCAAAGCTCTAACAAACTTATTTTAAATTAAAGATAATCACATTGTGTAAATGGAATTAGTTCCAGCCCATTCCTAGTTAGACAAGTACTTAACCTAGGCATAGAAATTACGTCACCCTCACCTTGAATAGTGAGGAGGGGAGACGAGTTACCCACACATGATAATAAGTAAAACGGCCACGTTTTAATTATATATCTATAAAATACCAAAATTTCCCTCTTACAACATTCAATTAATTCTATATTATTTTGGCCTCCTTTATCTACTTTCACATTCCTGTTTAATTTTGCCACACTGTTAATTATATTGTGGAATAAATTCCAATCTTATCTTAAAAAAAATTTCTTTTGGAGGGGCAGCTAGGTGGCTCAGTGGATTGAGATGCAGGCCCAGAAATAGGAGGTCCTGGTTTCAAATCTAGCCTCAGACACTTGCTAGTTGTGTGACATTTGGGCAAGTCACAAAGCTCCCACTGCCCAGCCTTTACTGCTCTTCTGCCTTGAAAGCAATACACGGTATTAATTCTAAAATGAAAGGTTAAGGGTTAAATTTTTTTTTCAATCTTATCTTTTTTGTTGCTTTAATTCTTTCAACTCCAAAGTCAAATTTATCAAAATATTTAGCAGGTCAGAACCACCTCCCTCCTTCCCCACCGCCCAACCAACAACACACTACAGTCTATTCTTTATCATAGCACTCTTTACATATTCTTAATCTATACAGAATATCACAATTCATGCTCACTTAATGCTTATTCACTAATAATCATAGAGGGGAATAAGCATCTTATGCAAAAATTGAGTTGGTAGATGCTCAGTGACTTACCTCAATATGTTCTTTGGTAATAAGCCAAGGCCTGTGGGCTAACACTTTATTTAGTTCTCCTAAATTTTGTAGTTTTGGAGGTGCATTCTCTAAACCATTAAGCCATTTGGGGTCTCCCCCAACATGTAGGAAATCATTTACATGGAGGTTCACTAGGTAGGAGCACTGGTGTCTTGCTGCAGCCTTAAGTGAAAGAAAAAAGGCACACTATTCTAAATTACTAGAAAAATTAAAACTAAAATAAAACACTACCAACATGTACTCTCAAACTATACCAAAACAGCAAGCTGTTACTCTTATGATTAAGAATTTTTTAAAAAACCTTTCAGTATAACATTATTATAACTGATAGAAAATAATTCCAATATTCCAATATTCAAAAAAAAATTTAAGGCCAATAACATTTGGAAAACCCACTTGTATTGAGTTTTTGAAACTCATTTTCCTTTCTTACAGTCAAAAGAGATGTCAAGTCAAGTACTAAGTTAAAAATATTTATGAGATCACAATAAATATAAATGCACATGCTCAGTTGAAAAGGATTAACAGTACCCGAGTCACTTAAAAGTTGACAAATATGCAGAGTGCCAAAAGCCTATTACAATGTCAATTTCAGCATAACAAGTATTTCTGATGGCACAAATGGCACAAAACAATTTTGAAATTTTAAGTAATGAGAAAGGCTGTATTAGATTTTATTCTCTTAATATCATGGAAAACATTTTTCAGTAAGAGAAATGACTATATACAATCACCTAATGTTTAAAGGGTTTTAAGAGATAAAAATGTAGGCATTATCTTTAATAGAAATCTAGTTGAAAGTTCAAATATAAAATTATGTCTTTTTAAAAGGTATTAACATTCTCTATAAAGAAAATGGCATAAATTAATTTTCATTGAATCTTTACACACCATTATTCCAATGTAGTGTCGGTAATGAAGAGGGAGGGGCCCATCCATCTGTAGTAAATAGTGTTGGGTTTTTAAGAAACTTTCTAGATACTGTGGATGAAAAACCATCACTAAGGTAATGTTATCCAAACGACCCAAAGCAGCAAAAGAATCTGCAAACAAAGCGTGCATCTGGGCATCTTCATTACCCACTTGAAGAATCTGTGTAAATCATAATATCTTAATATTAATAACCATAAATTATAAAAATCATAACACATCATAGTCTTGCAAATTGTTAATATATATTTTAAAAGCTAAACCTTTTTATTTGAACTCCAGTACTAAGGAGCTTAATTAAGTACAACACTGTAGTTCCACAAACCTCCTAAACGTACTTTAACCACAAATTTGTCTGTTAATACCAAAGGGAAATAATTAAAGGTCATCCAGATAAGATAGGTTACAGATTTGATGGCAATTTGTATAGAGAATTGGATTTTGGAAACATATTGGATATGAGACCTCAGACATACATCACTGAAGCCTTTCATAATATAATTCCCTGTGCCATCCAATGAAGGAGGTATGGATGAATATTAACAGCTGATCATGATCTTATCAATGAATTTCTTCATTTTACAAATGAAGAAACTAAAGCCCAAGGAGGTAAAGTGACTTCCCCAAAGTCACATAGTCAACGAGTGGCAGATTCACGTGAGAACCTCAGCTCCTTGTCTCCTAGTCCTGTGTTTTTCTACTATACCAAAGTAATTAGATAAACCATCATCATGGTAACTGACATTTGTAGAGCACCTTAAGGTTTGCAAATTACTTTATAAACATTAATTCATTTGAATCTCATAAATAACTCTTCTGGAAAATTAAGCACAAGTGACCAAGTATGACTTCATAAAGTCTGACAGTAAAACTTCTCACATAAGAAAGGTGGAATAAGACACTGTCTGACAAGGCTGGGAGAGGAAGGTGTCAACTGAATAGTGATAATGATGTAAAAAACAAACAAATGTTTTTAGAGAAAATTAAGCACAGCTGTTTTATAGTAGTGTCTGGTACAAGGATAGCACAAATTATTATTGTACACTCACCACTCCTAAGTAACTAAAAGCATGGGAAAAGTTGGCCATTGTTTGACTATGGAGGGGTGGAGTATCATTATTGAAAAACAAGTCTTAGCTTTCTCTATGTGAATGCTAAAAAGTGTCACAAAATAGTACAAATCCACAGCCTTACAGTATAGTAGACATGCTGCCAAAATATGATGATAAACTGTGAAGAGTTTTGCAAAAAACATTTTGCTGACCAATGCTTGCTCTGATGCCCAAAAGTAGGTCCTGAAAATCTTTTCCTTAAAAGCATACAGTTCACAATGTACCTTTACAAATAACATACCTCCTTCTCTGGGATGAATCTGCTTGGTCCGTGTCCTAGTGGTCGAGGAATTCTAATTCCAAGTTCCTAGAAAAGAAAATTACACCATCTCAAATCTTAAGCAGTAAACAACATGAACTGGAGCTCTGGGAATGGAAAAAACTGCCAACCAGTCAGACAGAGACAGACTTGTTTGGGCAGTGAGCTGGTATTCATGCCTAGATCCACACTCTTCATTTTTCTGTTTGCATCTCAAAGCTAACCGCAGCTCAGAGTGCCATTCTGACTTTAAAAAAAGGAAACCTGTTTTACTAAAACCATAGTTTTGCATAAGGTACTTAGTTGGCAAAGAGTCTAGAACAAAACGTTCTGCACACAGCAGTCAACCGTGTGGATGATCAGTGATACAAAATAAGACCCATGTGTTTGCACATTCAAAACCAACATGTGAATCCTTAGACATCTTTTTTCTGAAAATAGAAAAGCTGTAACCTTAAACTTAGATTTATTAAAAAAAAAGATTTTCAAGGGAATTATGGCAGATGACACCTGTAACAATACTTTATAACTAATGTAGAAATCTTGAGAGAAAAAAAATTAGGTTATTTAACTCAAAAAGAAAAAAAGAGCAACAGATGTTTTCTACAGGATCCAAGAAAACAAGTTTAGAGAACTTTTACTTGCAGGGTTTTTCAGTTTACATCAATGTCCCTTATTCTTTACCCTGTCTAGGAAGTAACACTTCTGTACATATTAATAGTTGAAAATTTAATGTGTTTGTGTTTTAACATGTAAGATGAGAAAGAAATCACATACTAGCTTGCACCCTAAATGACTTTAGTCTACTCAGGTTGACAAAAGCTGTCAAGACATGAATGGGAGTCCCCTTTTCTGTGTAACAAGTTTTCAAGACCTATCCCAATACTGTATTTATTTGTTTGGGGGTTTCTGTCCAACCAAACCAGCCTTATTTCTTTCAATACAAAATTAACAATTTTAGAGACTGAATGGCTAAACATTAACCCTTGCTTATATAATTACATAAAATATAATCTCCACCCTCTCCCCTGTGTTTTCAAATGTTCTTTGTGATTCAAACCAGATGTTTTCCTTTTAAAAAAGAAAGAGAAAAACTTGGCTACCATTCAAAAAATTTGGTCCAATTTAGTGAAAACTGCTTACTACTAAGAATTCTTAAAACAGGGCACAGAGGAAAAAATTAAGGAGCCCTTTTTTAAGGCAAGTCAATGTGTTTATGTGTGGAAGTCATGTGTGCCAAATGACCCTATAAAATAAATGAAAGCATAACCTCAAATCTAAATTGAGAAAGGAAGAACTGAATTCCCTGCCATGGATGGCCTATACAAATACAGAAACTAGTATGTTCTCATGTCAACCTGGGTGGTGGGTGTCCTTAAATATCATCTGTTGAAACCTAGTTACAATTGAGAATCTTCAATTTATAATTTCCTATGACAATCTTTCAGAAGAAAACACATTCCCCAAATTCAAAATATCATTCTGTCAAGTATGCAGTAATTTCTACAAATGATGCAACCCTTGAAATGCAAGATGGGGAGTAGCAATCTGTAAAACAGAGGGCACTTTCAGCTCTACTCTCTTCATCTGATCTTTATTGTAAGCAGTAGGAAAGCAGCACAGTGGGTGCCACAGAAAAGAGCAAATATATGTTAAAGGTCCTAGGTTCAAATCCCCATTTAAATGATGGGCAATTCTTTTAACCTACTTGGGTCTCAGTTTTTTTATCTGTATAATGAGAAGTTTGGGCTTGATAACCTCCAAGGTGCTTTCTTTCTGGCTCTCAAACTATCATGCTGTGCAAGATTTAGAATTTTTTTAAAGGGCTTTACAATTTATTCAGTCTTTTTCTACCCAGGTATGCCTCATTTTTCTCCAATTTAGTAAATGCTTGTTGGCTAAATAGTTTTGGTTTGTTTTTTTTTTTCATAAACTGATGGGCCCATATTTTTCTAGGTAAACTGGTATATATCTAAGAATGGGTTTCTTCTTCTGGTTCTCCCAGTTAAGAATCTATAGCAGTGGTTCCCAAATTTTTTTGGCCTACCACCCCCTTTCCAGAAAAATATTATTTAGCCCCCTGGAAATTATTTTTTTTTTAAATTGAATAGCAATTAATAGGAAAGATAGGTTCACCTGTGGCCATCACTGCCCCCCTGGATCGCTGCAGTACCCACCAGGGAGTGGTAGCACCCACTTTGGGAATCACTGAGCTAGAGGAATCGCTACCTGAGAAGTTAGAACCAGTTCACCTTAATTGCTATAGGAAATTATGTCAGAGATCACTTTTAGGAAAGCAGGATGAGAGGATGTCACAAAAATAACAAATGATAAGAGTGTTGTCATTCCAAAAAGGCTGAGAATCAGTAATATAACTTATTCCATGAGTATGTCCACCAAGAATTCCATAAGATTCTCAAATCATTTACTTTTATTTTGCCTGTCAAACGTTGTTTGCCAACTGTCATTACAGTTATTAAGCTTTACTCCCATTTTCTAAGGCTGTATTAACAATCCTCCCATGGAATTTGGTTTCCACAGTACCTGGAATTTCACCATTTGGCATTCCTTTGAGATATTGCCAGAAGGTGGCTCAGTAGTAATATATTACTTTACTGTAATAATAATGACATTTAAATATAGCACTTTAGGTTAGAAAAGTACATAATAACTCACATGATCCTCACAACAACCCTATAAAATGGGTTCTATTATTATTATTATTATCCTCATTCTAAAAATGAGAAAACTGAGGCAAAGAGAAGTGGCCTTCCCAGACTAGTGTGTCTAAGGCAGGATTCAAACTCAAATCTTCCTAACTCCAAGTCTCATGTCTATTTACGGCTACTATTGCTTTAATGTGAAATATCTAAATTTCCTAGAAAGCAAGAGGACAGCAATTGGAAAAGTTGAAGAAAGGAGATCTGAAAAAAACTAAGAAAAACTAAGAAAAACAATCCTTAAAAATAGTTCCATCAACTTCACAATTCTGTTCAGTGTAAGCTGGGGCCAATAATCAACTTCTCTAGTTTCCCTGTTACATCTCCTTTACCCACTATGAAACCAGATCAAGGTTAGCTTCCCATTGAACCTAAAGCATATAAAGTATTTGTTTAGTAGTATAAAACCAAGAGGGAAAAGAAAGAAGAAAATAGGGATAAAGAATGGGATTCTCCCCCATGCCCCCAACATCTTCTAGATGTTTATCTAGAAGCAAACCTGTTAGGTTTTCTAAATTGGGCAAGCTACATAAATGTCTTGTTACATATACTAAAAGTAAAAGCAAACTTAGGTACTGAACAATTCCAAAGGAAAGATATTTAAAATAAGAAAAAAACTTGTGGATTTTTTGTTACTAAAAGTAAAGAAATTGTTTTAGATATTCCAAAATAACACAAAGCATTCTTGGCGAACTCTTTTAAAATACAGGACAAACAAGGGACCTAATTTTTAATTAACTGATATTATACTTCTTAGCAAAACTTAATCTCTCTTCTTTTCAGGCAGAATATAAAATTCTGCTTCCTTTTTATTGTTCACTGGAACATCAACACTTGATTCAAATTATGAGAAGAAAACCAAGCAATATCCACTCTATTGCCTTCCCAACTTTTAAAATCAGCTTTCTATATCATTTAACATAATTAATAAAACAACAATAATACCAGAGGAAGCCTACTGGTCAACAAGATAAACAAATACAATGAAAGACTTTTATAACTAAATTAGGCCACTAAAAATGAGCATCTCCAATCACTTGCTGGTTTGAGATTGCTAGTAAATAGACTTAAAGCTATGGTACGTGCACAGATTCAACATACACATCCCCCCCTCTTTCCTGACTCTTCAGGTACTATGGCCTTCCATCCAAAGAATTGAGAACTTAAAGCCTTTTCAAATTGTCCCCAGGGAGGCTGTAATTCATTCTTCCTCTGTCAAATCATATGTGTGTACATAAACACATTTTTTATTTTGTAAAATGTAAATATTGTAGACACACAAATGTTATTATTCTCAATATCAAAGATAAACGTTATCATATGCAAAGAATATAAAAAAGAACTGTGTATGAAATCACAAGATTTTATTGTATAGTTTTGTTTTTCAAGAATATTGTAAAAATTTAGGGGCAGCAAGGTGGCACAATAGATAAATGTGCCAGGTCTGGAGTCAGGAAGATTCATCTGCCTGAGTCCGAATCTGGCCACAGACACTTGCTAGCTGGTGACCCTGGGCAAGCCACTAAACCCTGTTTGCCTTAGTGTCCTCATCTGTAAAATTAACTGGAGAAGGAAATGGCAAACTACTCCAATATTTTTACCAAGAAAACCCCAAATGGGATCACCAAGAGTTAGATACAACAGAAATGGCTGAATAATAAAAATTTGGTGGTAAAGATTTTACAGATTGACAAAAATTTGCTGTTGGCCTCCAGTTTATTGAAAAAACAATGGAGAAATAGCTTTACCACTTACTTCATAGATGAAGAATCTGAGGCCCAGAGAGATGAACTTAATTATCCAAGGAAACAGAGCTAGTTATTGGACATATTTGGTCCAGAATCCTTTTCTCCTGATTCCCAACTGAATGCTTTTCCCCACTAAATTACTTTGCCTTAATATTACCTAGATGGGAAGTATTGGATGTACTACTCTAACAGTAGACAAACCACAGTATTTATTTCACCCTGAAGGAATACCAAAAGATTTTAATTATTTTGATACCAGAGACAACCAATGTTGGGAGGGGTGGGGGTAGAGGGTTGACAAGAATTCAGCTCCTTGAATAAGCCATGTAGTGTAAGATAAAATTAAAAAAACTGATGGTCAAAGCAATTGCCATTAAGTCAAGGGTCAAGTCATTTTTACATTAAATTAGACTTTGAAAGTTTCATGCAGTCCAAAGTAAAACATAATCATAACTGGACATATCTAAGTACTTCTATTTCTTAATTAGGTTGCCAGTCATCAACAGAAGTTAGAGGAACAATAGTGTTTTTCTGAGCTTCTGAAAATGAATTGTTAGAGCTATATTGTATATTGTCTTGGGAGCTATTGCCCAAAACAAAAAAAAAATTCACTATTGACAAAGACCCCTAGAATGTATTAAACTGAATTATTGAAAAATGTTACAACTTCATTATTTAGAGTCCAGCTCAAAATCAAGGAGTAAGGAAAAAGAAAAACCTTTGAACATCTATACTGGTTGTCACAAGGCCCTAACACAATTCTAACAACTTTGAGTATATTCAAAGGACCAGAAGAAGCTAAAAATAAGTATAGATATTTATGTGGCATTTTAAGTACCACAATCTGAGAGATGGTTAGTCTGATTATTATTATTCCTCCTTTTACAGCTAGGGAAACTAAAGCAAAGCAGAAAGGGAAGATGCTGCCAGCAATAAGCAAATTAACAGAAGGGATAGAGGGCCTGACAGGAAATAGAAAAATTCAAAAAACATATACAATAACTAAAAAGACCCAGTAGCCTAAGAATGGACCTAGTATAATGGCAGTGAGTTTTACATACCCCAGTGGTTTCTGAGCATCTCACAATATCACCAGTAATTTCTTTACAACAGTAACTTGAAGTCATAAAAAGGTTAAATCATGTTCATTATACCATTAAAAAATACGTGATAGAAAGATTTCATCAGAAACAGTTATAACAGAACAAGTGCAAGTGCCTAAAAGTGAGCTTTGGCTATTTTTTCATTGCACTGAATACTTTCTCCCTTTAACTATGATAAAAACTAATTTCTCAAGTACTTGGGAAATTTATTTTTGTCTGCTATGAAAGTAGCACAAAAAGAGGCAGGGATATGCTTGGATCATTTTTTAGAGATACTCCCCTAAACCAATTATATATTTTGCTTATATGTGAAAAATATAGACCTACACAATGGTCAAGATAACAGATAATACTACATTTTACCAAAAAAAAAAAAAATCTGATAAAGGTGGTTTTCATCAGGTACTGAACAAGCACTTGCCCCTAAGGTCCTATGCCAATGCCTCACAGCTGTGTTGAGGAAACCCTGGGCCTCAAAGGCTCTGCCAGTAGAGCACAAGCTGTGTGGCTGGTCTTAACCTCAGCCAGAAAGGTTTCATGTGCAGGCCTGGTGCCAGGATGCAGGTTGGGAGGCTGAGAGCTTCCCTGAGCTAAGTTCACAAAGATGTCCCATCACCCGAGGGCTGGTCTCATAAATGAATTATTTTAGCCACAGCAATTCACAACTACTGAACAACAATATTCTAAAAAGGATGAGCTGTCATGGGAAGACAAAGTACTGATGACATCTTGGATCCTTGGAATGTGAAGCAAACAAATCTAAAATGTATTACATGCCTTAAGGGACAGGGCTTTAAAACAACTATAACTGATGATGAGAAAGCAAATTACACGTGCTTTTTGTGTGCAAGTGCGTACAAAGAGAGGATTGGGAGGGAGGATTAATAGTCCTTTATACAATGAATTGATAATAACCATAGGTAGCATCATCTTCAAAAAAATGCAACAACATAGCCAAGTACAATATAACACCAAGATACTAATTTTCAGAATTATTGAATCAATTTTTCATGGAACTATGTTTCATCATTATGTATATTCTCTCTCCCTTTGCAGACACAGTCCCCTCCACAAACTGGTAATTTACAAACTGCCCTATAATACTGTAAATCAGTGTCTGATTACTCAAAGCTCTATTCTAATAAGATGTTTTGAATTTGTTAAAGATTGCTCTATGAAGTTGAATAGATATTTCTAAATAAAAAAAAACAGTTAAAAATAAATGCCAGGGGGCACAATTAATTTAAGACTGTTTACATCACACCAGAAGTAGTAGAAAGTTTGAAAAAAAACTTTAAAAATTTGATTTTTTACAAAAGAGTAGCCTAAATGTTTTGGCTCCAGTGAAGTTATAATTACAATGTATGCAGGTTTCTTAGCATTATCTTTTGAAAAGAACTTAAAAATACAATCAAAAGCATTAACACTGATTTAAAAGAAACGTTTCTTCTGTAATAAAATGTTTGAGTTTCCCTTAGAACTGATTCACTCACATTAATAGTAAATTATTTAGAAATATTGAAACTACATTTGACTATTTAATATAATAATACTTCACTCTCTTTTTATTAAGACTACATTTCAGGAAAACCTCACTGATTTCAAAACACTGTAGCACAGTATAATAAAAAAAATCTAGATTAGGGAGTATAGAGATCTGGGTTCTAGAATAGGCTTTGCCACTGAGTGATCCTGGACAAGTCATTTCACCTTAGTGCCTTTTAGCTCCAAGATCATATAAGGGAATATGAATTAGTTCTTAACCATGGAGAAAGGAAAAATTCATAGGCTGGAATCACTTGGTAGATGTGTGTCATAAACAGGTGAAAAACAATGTAAACACTTGGTGTTATGTCTGGCACATAGTAAGATCTTTTAAAATGCTCTATTAAAATCTATTTATATTACAAATACAGTAAGGAAACTTAAAAGAACTTAATTGTTAAACCAGGTTGGTTTTAGGTAAACTAAAAATCATCACCCCCTAATTTATGTCAGAGGACTTGGATTTGAATCCTGACTGATATTTATAATAAGCTGTCTGACCTTGGGTAAGTCACTTAATTTTTCCCGGACTTGTTTCTTATGCTGTAAAATAAAGGGGTTGCGCAAGCTGTCAATAGGCACCTCCCATTTCTAAAGCTATAAACCTATACTTTTTTATATAAATTCTGGTTCCCATAATATTGGGCTATGCTTACAATAAGGTACACCTGGAAAAAATTCCCTGTTTTCTTAAAACACAATTCCATGGACATTCTAATTGACTTGCAATCTAAAATTTATCCCTTTAGTTTAGCTTCTAGTTTATAAGGCTAAATGAATAAACTCTCAGTCAGATTATTCCTATTCAGTATTCTGTACACTAAACACCACTAAAAATGAAAACCAAGGTCTAACTCAGACTCACTTATTGCTATTCAAATGATAAACTATTATGACATCCTTAAAGTTATAAATATTAATGCAATACTTTTCCAATTATTGTTTCTGCTTTTTGGGAAATTTTTCTAAAACTTAAGCATCTAAAAAAAACCTTTTTAACATTGTTCTATTACCCAACAAAGGGCATGTTTGGTCATGTACCCATTAAGAGCTGTATGAAAGGATTTAGTATTCTCCTACAATTCTCACAGAAAAGAAAACTTTCTAAAATTTAGAGTATTCAGTACTCTACATTTAAGCAAATACTTCAGTGGAGCCTTAATCTTATAAACGTAGGTATTTATCTCCAAATTATGTCCCTTTATCTGACAAAATTGCATAGAAAAGATTGAGTCATAGAGTTTTCTTAGGTTAGATAGGACAAGAATTTTTGAGAGAAAAAAAAAAGCATTCAGATTTCAACTCAAATTTATAACTGCATTTTTCTCACTTGAATCTCTCTTCTCTACCTTTATGTCGGTTAATGCTGATTTCACTCCGGTTGTGTGGTTACTTCCAAACAGGAGAGAGACTGACTAGATAAACAAGTGATTGCCAAACTGATAGCACATTATTCAAAGCAAGTCATTCATAGGAAAAACCTTACAGAGTAAGAGACAGAAAAAGGGAGCCGAGAAGAAAATGACACTAAAGAATAAGGCGAAAAAGAAAAAAAACAAAACAAAACAAAACACCACCCATATGGCGTTTTACCAAGACCAAGGATTTTATGTTTTCTGATTTCTGGGGGTTACTTCGACAGGTTCGATGATATTACATTTGGAAGACTCGCTTTGATTTAGCCATCCTACAACATGACTTTCCAGTCTGAGCAATTTTTGCTAGAGGAGGGCGGGCACAGAAATATGATCACATCTTGGGTAACCTGTTTGGTTTTTACCTGGGCCAGTGGACCAGGTTGGAGAAAGAAATGAGTTGTGTAGCTGGCCCGGAGAAGGGGCGCAGGCAGCACCGGGGCCGGGCCGCCCAAGGTCTCACCGCCCGATCAACCCTTTCCTTCTCCGGACGCTTCCTGGGCTCCTGGGTTTGCTGCGGTGAAGCTGCGGTGTGAGTTTTAACAGTCAGGGCTAAGGGGCCTGACGTGACTCCCGAGCAGAGAACTCGGCTCCGCACTAACATCTTCCTCCAAAAGAACTCCGTCCCTAGCCCCCGGCGTCCCCACCGTCCGCCCTCCTGCCCGCCAGGCCCCCGTCCGGTCCGCTCCGCCAGGTACCTCGCCTGCTCCGCCGCCGCGGCCGCTGCTGCACTGCTTGCAGCCCAGCAGCTCCGTGACCGCCAGGGTGGCCGTGTACGCCGCGTTCGCTGCCGTCGCCAGGCGCATTTTTTCTGTTTGGCAATGATCTGTTGGAAAGAGGCTCTGGTGAGCCCAATCTGCCAGTGGTAGCAGCGAAGAGAGCGGACAGCGCGGCCGCCGCTCCTGCCGCTCCGGCTCTGGGATACCGCACCGCCTCCGAGCCACAAGATCACTGGGCAGCGGCCTCCAGAGTAAGCGCAGAAGATTCACCAGCACCAGCCTTGGGGGCGGAGCCGCAGTCAGCGGCTGGGAACAAACAAGACCAGCAGCCCCCGCCTCTGTCTCTGGGCGCTGACAGCACTATTCTCCAATGCAGAGACTGCTGCTAGGGCGTCCCGCCCCCTGGTGCAAAGAGGGGCCGGCTGGTCGAAGAGTGTCAGACACCACCAGGGCAAAAACAACTCAGGAGGGAGGGGCAGGAACAGGCGAGGGGGAGCAGATTCTCCCACCCAGGGAACGCGTTCGGTCTAACTGAAGGTTAGTGTTCAAAATAGCCTGATGCTGCAGTTCGAGCGACTGAACTAGCCCTCCCCCAGACACTTCGCTTCATCCCGGCCAATTCTTGCACTCTCTGAAGTGGGGCAAAACTCACAGCTTCGATTTACATCTGGCCTGACCCGCAAATGCCAAGGATGAATCATTCTCAATTTCTTTTTGTAAACCCAGAAATTTCCCTTCTTCAGCACTTCAGCAGGGCTGACATGTGGGCCAATGAGTGCAAGAAAAAGTGGGGGACAAGATGGTCTAAATTCCACTTAAAATTTATTTTTGGAAAGCTATGGAGCAACTATTAGTATCATCTTTCCTAACAGACGATGGGCATTTGCAGAACTTCCAATTCACCTAACCCTAAGAACAAAGTAAGGAGCCATGCAGAAGATGTGATGAAGGTCCTTGTTATTTTTGTTTATCATCTTCTTTCACTTGGCCGTAAGTGCCAAAAGAGATTTATGCTGCAATTGCTTTTCAGATTTATTTGAAGGATTCTCTCTCTCTCTGTCTCTCTCTCTCAAAACCCTTACATTATGTCTTAGAATTAATACTGTGTATTAGTTCCAAGGAAGAAGAGTGGTAAGTACCAAGCTCTTGGGGTTAAGTGACTTGCCCAAGGTCATACAACTAGGAAGTGTCTGAGGCTGGCTCTCAATCCACTGAGCCACCTAGCCAGCAGCCCTACCCTGGAAGACTCTCTTAAATGAACATACTAGGAATGGAAAGAACTGATTTTTATTTGCCATCTTTATTACCTCTAGTTAGACCATATCTTTGGTCTTAAATAAATTTCCATGTTCAGAAAAACTAATATGAACATATATATGGCAAAGAGAAATATATTCCATATTGTATATATGTTAAAATATCAGATAAAGAGCTTAATTTTCTTCAAAATTTTTCCTTAAACTTGTTAATAAATATAAACAACTTAATCCCTTAAACCAATCTAACAAATATGTGTTGTCTATGCTTTGCTAGTGCTATGCTAGCCCAAGTGGAGGATGAGGAAGAAGTAGAAAACAAAACTTTGATGGAATTCATAATTTATAACTTTTCTAGGATTTAATGGTAGCAAATGACTCCCCCTTGATGAAGACCTGGCCTGGAACCCTACTTTTTTTTTTTTTTTTTACCTTCCTTCCTTACCTTCTGTCTTAGAGTCAATACTGTATGTTGCTCCAAAGCAGAAGAGTGGTAAGGACGAGGCAATGGGGGTTAGGTGACTTGCCCAGTGTTGCAAAGCTAGGAAGTGTCTGAGGCCAGATTTGAACCTAGGACCTCCCATCTCTAGGCCTGGCTCTCAATCCACTGAGCCACCTAGCTGCCCCCTTGCAGTCCTACTTTTGACACACAATGGCTCTATTAATTGTAGAGAGTACCATCATTCTCCCAAGCCCATAGGCTCACAACCTACGTCCTTACTGATCCTCATCCCTTTAAAGTCAATCTGTTGCCAAGTTCTGTTGATGTTGCCTTTGTGACATCTCTTAAATATGCCCCCCTTCTCTTTTCTGATTCTGTGGCCACAACCCAGATGCAGGCCCTTGTAAACTAATGCCTAGACAAATTCAATAATCTGCTATTTGTGATGTCTGCCACAAGTCTCTTCATTCAAGTCCATCCTCCATTTAGCTGCCAAAGTGATTTTCCTAAAACATGCAAACATGCTTTCCCTATACTCAATAAACTCCAATGGCTCCTTATCACCTCCTGCATCAAACTCAAAATCCTTTGGTGTGTAAAGCCCTTCATAACCAAACTGCTCTGCCCTACCTCTCTATCCTTTCCAGTTATCTTACATCTTATATTGATTGGGATATATGGGCTGTGCTGGTTATCTCCTCTGCTAGACTGCCAAGTCAGCTCTTTAAGGCCAGAGATAATCTTTTTTGACTTTCTTTGCATCTCTAGCACCCAGCAGAGTGCCTGGCACATAGTAGCTGTTTAACATAATGTTTATAAGGAAGAGCTAGGTAGTGCAGTCGATAGAGTACTGGGCTGGCACCAGGAAATCTGAGTGCAATTCCTGCCTCAGATACTTCCTGTGTGACCCTGAGCAAAACACTAAATTCTTTTTGCCTCAGTTTCCTTATTTGTAAAAAGGGCTAGAGAAGGAAATGGCAAATTATTCCTTTTTCTTTATCAAGAAAACCCCAAATGAAGTACCAAAGAGTCAGATATGATTGAAAATGACTGAATAACAAAACTGGCTTATTAACAGACAAGCTGACTTTGACCCTGGGCAAATCACTTAACATCTCAGGGATATAGGCAATTTTCTAAGAATATACATTGCTTACCAGGTGTGGATCTGCACTGGTAGAAGGAGTTTCCTTTGGAGGAGTTCCCTTTAACAATGAAAATTCATCAGTCCAGACACAAAATATAATAATATACATGGAAACATTTTCCAAGTAATAAATATAGCTTGCTCAAAGCATTACTTATGCCATAAGAATTAAAAGAGGGGAATGTCAAAGTAGGGGAATAACTGTATACCAGGCACTTCTTGTGTCATGGGGCAACAATAGTAGAAGCTATGAAGGCCTGGCAGGAACCCTGTTATTCTGATGAACTGGGCTCTGGCCATATCCTGATTAGTTAGTATCTATAGTAGTAACTATAGGGTTAGTATCCTGATCAATAAAACTGCTTCTAAGAGGCAAAGAAACAGATCAGGCATCATAGGATTGCATGTTCAAAAGCATCAAGATGATCAGACACAGAGTATAAAAGATCAAGTGATGCTCCTTTATGTTTTCGGACAAAAAGAAGGTAGACTATACCAGAGTAAATCAGAAATACCTATACCTCACTTGCTGGAAATGCTTCATTATAGATGATGCTAACCATTAAATTGGGAAACTATGAGTAGATATGAAATGGATTGGACATGAATACTTTCATTATGTGCTAATAAGAGATCATAACAAAACTGGAAACAGATTTCACCAGTGATAGCTAAGGTCTTCATATGGCATTTTTGTCAACAGTACTCCCAGTTCCATGTTATACAACACTGCAATGCTGACCAATAATGGAAAAATAACTCCACCCCTAAACCCAGATTAGGATAGCTGAGATAAGGGATAGAATCAAGTAGAGTCTAAAATATGAAGGGGGAAAAAAACCAGAAAAACTAACATATTTGAAAATTTTCACTTAGTGAAACCTTCAGAAATTAATCATAATAATGAAATGCATGACAACAATAGTACAAATGTTTCAAATGATTTTAATTTATCTTTTTTTTTTAAAAATTTTTAAACCCTAATATCTTTTATATATATCCTTCTATATTAATTTTATTTGTTACAGGGCTAGGCAATGGGGATTAAGTGACTTGCCCAGGGTCACACAGCTAGGAAGTGTCCAAGGCCAGATTCGAACCTAGGACCTCCTGTCTCTAGGCCTGGCTCTCAATCCACTGAGCCATCCAGCTGCCCCCTGTTTCAAATGATTTTAAAAAGAAAATAGGTACACAGCCTAGAATTTTGAAAAACCTTTGTGTTTACTTGTAAACCAAAGCAGAGTAATATTAAAAACTGGTATCTGCTAAAACCATCATGGACTACATTATCCCACAATTTAAAAAAAAAATTTCAGGACCTGCACACAATAGTATAACAGCTGCTGCTACTAGTTTTGGCTAGTTTGGGTGCCAGTACTAGAGAAAGAAAAGGGGAGCTATCAAGGAATTTCCATAAGGCCATGTTTTAAAATACCTGCATGGCCAATGACTTTAGAGGGATAAAGAAGATATGCAGAAAAATTAAATCAATATGTAGCTAGTGTGTGAAGGAGAAAACTTGAATTGACATAATGTCCAACTGAAACAACAACAAAAAGAAAAAGAGAAAGAAATGCAGAGAACAAAATTATCTAAAGCAAAGTCAAAAGGTAAAAGCAATACTAGGAGGGAAAGCAGCACAAATTAAAAAATAAACAACTGAACAGTCAGATAGGTCCACAGGACTGAAAAACAAATCAGAGGCAAGACAAAACCCACAAAAGAAGGAAAATGTAAAAAATTTCTAGTTGTTTATATCATCAAAGGAAGTCCAACATAACAAAAATGCAAGTTGGATCAGATGAGGAACATAAGCTTCTGTGTTCTAAATATAATTAACAACTCACTTTTGTCAAGAGAGTTGACAAGACTTTTCTGTGAAACAAGAAGGAGGTAGGGCAGGACAAATTGAAAATTCTCAGCTAAAATGCTTCACAATAGCATATAAATGGATTACTAGTGTGGCCTTTATCATCTTAGATATCAGTAAAGCCAATCCCACTTTTTTTAATAGAAGGCATCATTTATTTATTACCAAAAGATGACAACTCCTCTAATTAAAAGCAAATTACATGAGGGCAGCTGGGCACCTCAGCTGATTGAGAGCCAGGCATAGAGATGGGAGGTCCTGGGTTCAAATCTGACCTCAGACACTTCCCAGCTGTGTGACCCTGGGCAAGTCACTTTAACCCCCATTGCCTAGTCCTTACCACTCTTCTGCTTTGGAGCAATATACAGTATTGACTCCAAGACAGAAGGTAAGGGTTTAAAAAAAAAAAAAGCAAATTACATGTATATGTACTTTATACAAAAAATTTCAAAGACTGAGTTACTAAGAATTATCCACATTTATCAACAAGAAAACAAGCATTTTGGCTGAGAAACAAAAAGGATGTGCCAAAAAGTCCCAGTAGTAAAGAGCAACTTATTATCAATCTGATAGTTAATGAAAAAATTTCCCTAAAGCATCAGGTATTTTTGTGGATTATTCCCAAGCCCTGACCCATCATTTTTTGTTTGTTTTTTATTTATGTCCTATAAAATTTTTTTATTTACATCCTATAAATATTTAGGATCCAAGTACAATGTGTCCCAAAAGTGTTTGGAGACATCCTGTACAGTAAGAATACTTAGAACACAGGAAATTCATATAGAAAATTGTTCTCTGTTTAAAACATACCACTAACACTAGCACTGTCCTAGGGTGTTCAGGGACTCAAGCAAATATTTTAGACTGGTCACCTATTTAAACAATTTAATTTTAAAATGTATTATAAAATTCACGGGACCATGCGAGGTATTCTGATTTATTGTTGAAGACTTAGAATAAATGGCTTGCAATATTCACCTTTTTCAGGGGGAATATTGTGATTTAAAATACTGGACTATTTTTAAGGCCAAAATGCCTACTGTCTATGTTTAGTCCACATAACTACTAACAGTATTAATTCTGGACACTGGCACTAGACTACCACTTAGAGTGAGTTCCATTCCTCTCTCACCTTCCCCTGCCCTGCCCCATCTCCTAGTTATTTGAAACACTTCATAAGATATCAGGACAATGGTTTATCCTGTGATCTTTCCCCTTACTCCTATGTTGCCCATGATCTCTCAAAAGGACATGAATATAGATAACTTCATTAACAGAAAGTGTTTTCAACCCACATTCTTTGGCTGGTATCCAAAAGTTAGAAAATACTTAAATTGGATATATTGGGGAGCCACTATTCCCCAGTAATAAACATTTCAAGAAAAATTGAAAATTCCTTTTGGCAACAGTGTATGTCCAAGAATAAAGCAATGAATAAAAATTTTATTGCAAATCAGAATTCTGTTTTCACACATTTCACAAGAAAAAAAGTCTTTCACAGAAAACCAAGATAATATTTGTTTTCATAAAATATTTAACTTTAAAGATAATTTTTACTGTATTTCACACTAAAGTTTAAATTATTTTAAATATCTGTTGTGTTGGCAGTACAAAATAAACCAGAAACTGTAATGTTGACACTATCTTGAGATTTCAATGTGCCTTTCTTTTTTTAAAGCCTTGGAAACTATGACTGTTTCTTGCAATTAAAATAATAATCACCTTGTATTAAGTATACAAAATATAAAAAATTATAATTTTAAGAAAATGAACTCAAATGCAACTTACATTTTAATTGTTGATACAAACTTATGACAATATTTTGATATTTAAAATTATACTATACTTTTTAGCAATATATTTATAAGTTTAAATATGTACAAGCATGAAAAGTACAAAATTAAAATATTTTTGTCTATACATAAATTATCAAGCCTCTAACACAGCAATATATAATAGAAGACAACATCCAATATAATAGGATGAACACACATGAGATGTCTCAATCTGTCTCCTCCTTTAGATGGGAGAATTTTAAAATATAACTTTATTATAGCTACAGTTATAATAATAAATATGCTATATTTTAGAAATAAATTCAAAGAATTATCAGCTTACTTTGTGATTTAAGAATTTAGGTAATGCATTTAGAATTTTTAAGCAGCCAAAGCAGGATAGATTAGAAATTCTAAGAAGCAAATATAGAACTTCAAACACAGTTAACGTCTTAAATATGGAGTATACTACTAAATATGGGTAAAGATTTTTAAAATTAAAATTTTAGTGAGAGCAAACAGGGTATTGTACCATTAATAAATGTCTCTTTTGTGTGTTTTTAAATGTAACAGATCATTACATTAGTATTAGTTGTTGTTTTTAGTCTTTTTTTTTTTTTCAACTGTGAACAACTCTTGGTGACCTCATTTCTGGTTTACCTTGCAAAGATACTGGAGTGGTTTGCCATTTCCTCCTTTGGCTTATTTTACAGATGAGGAACTGAGGCAAACAGGGTTAAGTAATTTATCCTGGGTCATATAGCTAGTTGAAAGGCAGATCTGAACTCAGGAAGGTATGTCTTCCTGGCTATAGGCCCAGTGTTCTATCCACTGCATCACCTAGTTGCCCCTACAGTAGTGTATGCATATAATTAAATTTTAAAAAACTGATTGGGATTGTTGTAGGCAAACTTATAAAATAAGATAAATAGATAGATTTAAGTGTAGACAGAAAGATTGCCAAGCAGGATGGTATGAGCTGAACATCCTGTGAAGCCTTAGAATACAGCAGTGTGTGTGACACAGGGCTCTGGGACAGTTGGCTGCAACTGAGGAGGAAGTCTGTTTTTTGAACTCCCAAAAGCATTACCAGGATACCATCTACTCTGTGGAAAAGTGCAAGCTGGAGCTTGGGTTTACAGTTTTGGAGGATGGACTTTCATTTCTGTACCAGCTCACTGTTTGTTACCTACTGGAATTACTGGCTGATTCATCATCTGGGACCTTGGGACATCTGAGACCACCACTGGAGGGACAAGGATCCAGGAGTGAGAATCTAATTACCCCATCCTGCTTGGATTTTGATAGTGTTAGATTCAGTGTAGAAATCTGTTTCCCTTGTCTCTGATCCCTGTCCATTGTTAACCCAGTTAAGGATTCCTGGTTCCCATCTTCCTAATTATTTACCTTAATAAACCATTATTTTTGTTTCCTGTCTGTTCTCCTTAACCTAGAAGAACCTTAGTTAAGATATATGTTTTCGTTTTAATTCCCCAGCTGGCTGGAAGCTGGCTCACTGTAATAACTGCCATTCCTCTATGTTGGTGTTACCCACTTTCTCAAGTCCTTACCCATCTTCAAGGACTGAGTTAGTGAATGGTAATTACTTTAAGATATAGTTATTGGGCGCTCATTTAGTGTATTTTAATTAATTACACTAAATTCAGTGAATCTAGTGAAGTCAGTAACAGCCTCACATAATTCAGGATGTAATATCGAAATAGTTTTTTAAACAAGAGTTTTAAGTACTTTGAGGTCACCAAGTGTTTAAGTCACATAACACACATGTGTCAGGCTGGGCCACCTGCTCTGAGAGAAGGTCTCTCTCAACAGTTTCTCACATTGAGCTGAAATCTGCTTTCTTGCAGATTATACCCAATATTTCTAGTGCCCTTCCTTGGAAACAATGGAGAAAAAAGCAGTAATTTTCCAAATTTACTATTTGCAAAATTTCAAAGATAGTAATTGATGTGTCTAGTCAAGGTTACTCGGTGGTGGAATCAGGAAAGATCCAAGCTCAAATCCTACCTCAGACATTTACTGGCTGTGTGATCCTGGGCAAATTACTTAATATTTCACATTCTCAGTTTCAATGGGGATAATAATAACACTTACCATGTAGAATTTTGTAAGGATCAAATTAAATATTGATTAGTATAATGCCTGGCATATAGTAGGTACTTAATAAATGCTTCTTTCCTTTTTTCCATATAACATATTTCATATAAATAAGGTAACTTTCCTTTGTTATGCATTTATAATTTATATATATTTATAATTGTTTTACAGTGCACAGGTACCAATAAGTCCCAGGAAAGCCAGGGCAGACTTCTTTCTGCTGGCCTGAGTCTAAGTATAATATTGATCAATATAATAATGAACCAGTGTAGCAAACACTGTAGAGGTACCTGTTGTGAAACAAGAATAAACACAGGGATACAAGTAAAAAGGCAAAGAGTTTCTACCCTCAAGATACATTCTAAAGAAGAAAATAACATAAACAGTGTACAAAGTTATAGGGATAGTGAGAGGTGAGCAGAGGAAAAGAATGACATGATCCTTCTATGAACAATGGCAGTATTGATTTCATTATAATATCAAGAACAATTCCTACAAATCATGCATTTTTCAAGTAGACAGTTTAAGCCCATCATAGCTTTGTTTTAACTAGACTTAAATCTATCATCATATCTATTATTATTTTTATTATTATTATTTACATCTAAATCAATTTTTAAAGTAAAGAAGTCAAAACAAAACATCTTATTAAGTGATGAAATCCATAGATGACATCAGTCTGTGGTTTCACAGGGATCAAAGCATTAAAGTGATCTTTTATCTAGTGGAAATTTTCAC
The DNA here is from genome assembly GCF_016433145.1 of Gracilinanus agilis. Classification (NCBI taxonomy): domain Eukaryota; kingdom Metazoa; phylum Chordata; class Mammalia; order Didelphimorphia; family Didelphidae; genus Gracilinanus; species Gracilinanus agilis. The sequence continues at coordinate 359,247,137 of NC_058133.1, forward strand.
CAATGGTATTAAAATGTCTTTTTGATTTGGAAAGTTCAAAAATCTTAAGGTACACCAATTGATATGATATGATGTGATGTGATAAAACACAAAGAGAGAAGCCTTTGTGGTTAAGAGTCTGAGACACTGGGAGGATGGTGTTGCCCTCTAGAGTAACAAGTAAAGTGGGGCAGAAGGAGGAAGGATAATTGATTCCGTTTTGGATATTTTTAGTTTAAGATGTTTGAAAAGCAGTTGGTAAAAGTAAAATTGTAAAAAAAAAAAAAAAAAGGAAAAAAGGAAAACTGAAGGACAGCAGAGATGCTGGAGCAGGACAGGAGAATCATTAACAGAAATGGTAATTAAATCTATAGGAGCTGAAGAGAACACCAAGTAAAGTAGCATAAAGAGAAAAGAGAAGAAGGCTCAGGATAAACCTTGTGGGTGTGAACTGGATAAAGATTTGGCAAGAGACTGAGAAGGAGCATGTGAATAGGTAGGAGAAAAACCAGGAGCAAGTAGTGTCCTGAAAAACTTGAGAAAAATGAGTAACAAGGAGAAGAGGTTTATCAACAATGTCAAAGGCTACAAAGAGGTCAAGGAAAATGAGATTGAGAAAAGGCCACTGGAACTGGCAACTAAGAAGCTATTAATAACTTTGGAGAGCAGTTTTGTTGGGATAATAAAATTATGAGAGGTTTAAGAAGAGAATGAAAGGAAAGTGGAAGCACCTATTGTAGATGGCCTTTTCAAGGAATTTAATCACAAAAAGCAGAAAAGATATAGGATGATAGCTGGGGACAGAAGGATCAGGTGAGGATTTTCCAAGGATAGGGGATATATGGGTATATTTATAGGTAGTGGGAATGTGCCAGTAGATAGGCAGAAATTAAAAATAAGCAATAAAATGGGGATGAGAGAGGAGGCAATCTGTTGGAGAAAGAAGGAATGGGATCACTTGGCAAGTCTTGAGGGAATGGTTGACTTTTATAAGGAGTAAGGCCATTTCATCATGTGAGATGGGTGAAGTAGGAGATAGTGACAGAAGGCACCAGAGTGATAGAAGATGGAGAAAAGGGAATTTATGGTTAGTGATTTCACATTTTTAAAATAAAATTTGAAGCAAGGTTCTCAGTTGAGAGGGTGGGGGAAGGCAGAGCCATAGGAGGTTCGAGAATGGATGAAAAGATTTGAATAAAGATAATACCTATGTAACACCTTAGTTTCTTCTATGCAAGACTAGTTGGACATAAAGATAACCAAAAAAGCTTTGGCAGAAAACAATAAAGCACTTGCATCCAAAAATTTTTTAAAAAATAATATATTTAAAGCAATTCATATCTACATATTGTCAGTTTTAAATGTATACTTTTAGTATAGTAAAGTGAACTATAAAAGATCTGGAAAGTAGCATAGCAAAAACTCATTCAGAATCAATGATACGTGAGGCCTTATCATACAAAGGTAGCTACAGAAAGGTTAAAAATTCCTTACTTAAAAAAGAGGCATATTGATGAACATTCTTAGGGCTCATGATAATCAGGTAAAAAACCCACAAAAATAATTTTGCAATGAGCAGATATCACTTCACTATAAACTACTAAAGGCTAATAACATATATCATTGGATTTGCCAAATATAATCAAATGCTGTTTACCTCAGGAGCCTATAAAGCAGGGGTCGACAACGTATGGCTCTCGAGCCATATCTGGCTCTTTTGAGGGCCAGATATGGCTCTTTCTGCAGGAGCCATAAAGTCAATTTTTTTTTCAGGCGCTGTTACAGGAGCGCACGGTGAGCACTGTTCGGCTTTCAAGAAATTACATTTTAAAAAATGTGGCGTTTATGACTCCCGCGGCCAAAAAGGTTGCCGACCCCTGCTATAAAGAGACAAGAATGGAATCAAAAGGTCCTCCAGCAGCCATATTCAAATGAACTCAGTCAAAAATATTTAGACAAAAAGATATTTAACAAGTGGCTATGTTATGTAGACATATTTAGAAATGAAAAAGTTTATGGATGGAAAGGTTTATGATGCCAAATTACAACCATGTCAGTGATACTGGATATAATAGAAAAATTACAATTAAGAAGTCTAGCCTTAGAGATCAATGTAAATTATGCAAGGAAATGGTAGATAGGACATCACTACAAAAATACCTAAAGGATACTTAGCAAGATAAAACTTGGTGGATAAAATCATTTACCAAAAGCTCACTGTATTATGTGGACTGACAGATGATAAGTCTTCATAAAACAAGTGCATACCTCAAAATATCTTGGGGAGCTCAATCAATAAGCTGTATTGGAAGCAGTCCATATATACAGACCACACTGTTGTCACTATTACCCAGACATAACGCTGTTTCATAAAAACTTAAGAACAATGTTATAAGTATACATTACTAAACAATCATACTTTCAAAGCTTCTTGAAACAAATGCTTTCAAAAGACATAGATCTAATAGAAAAGGTCAAAATCATGTGGCAATAGGATGAGTTATATGTAATGCCTGTTATCCTGTCTGCTACTGAAAGATTTAGAGATGGAAGAAAGCATTTAAATCAGTCTTATCATTTTACTAATAAAAAAACTAAAACACAAAGAAGTTTAACAACCTTCTGAAGGTCAAGGTAGTGACTAACAGAGCTGGTATTTGAACTTTAGATCCCGACTCCAAATTCAGCATTTTACAGTTGCCTTGGACAGAATATGTCATTTGGAAAACCTGCACAATGATATCTGTCAAACTCAGAGACTCATTAGAATTCCCTAGATATGGTAGGTCTTGGAGGTAAGCAATTATGCCATATTGGAAAATTCAAGAGGTACATAAATTATTTGAAATAATGCCTCACTGCTGAAGAAAGAAGAAATTGGTATCATCTGAATGTCACAGGTAAGTAAGTGTTTGCAGAGGCCTATGGAACCAAAGGACCACAGATTTAGAGTTAAAAGGAGGCTGAGAAGCCATCTAGTCCACTTCCTCATTTTACAACTAAGGCCCAGAGAGGCTGTTACCTGTCCAAGTTTAAATTCATCCAGTTGACTCTAGTGACTGGCAGAGCTGTCATTCAATCCAATTAAAATTCCAAGTCCAGTACTCTTTCTAACATATCTATCTCCCTCTCCTTATAGAAAAGGACCATGTATCTTATACCATACTCCATTTGTATTAATTCTCCACATAGCACCTAGAACAGTGCTAACACAGAGGGAAATAGATGTTTATTGAAAACCTGTCATTTCTTGGAAAGAGAGAGGTCTCTGTCATATAAAGACTTGTAAGTGTAAAAACTTATCTTCATTTTACTGAGAGATTTACCTGATCCCTTTATGTTCAGTTTCATTATTTTCTGATTATATGAACTATCAGATGCTGGGTTTTCTCAAAAATTTTCCAAAGAAATTTTCATACTAAAACACTGGAGACTTGGAGATAAGTCAATCTAGTTCAATATTATGTTCAAAAATGGATAGAAAACACTCAGAGAAATATATATTTTTAAAAACTCCTTTAAGGTTTTAAGAGTAACTGAGATTTAGCGGCAGCAAATTGGCTTAGGAGAAACAGCCTGGAAATGGGAGGTCCTGGGATCAAAACAACTTCATATATTTCCTAGCTGTATGTCCCTGGACACTTAACCCCTCTGCCTAGCCCTTGCTCTTCTGTCCTTAAAGTGGTTACTAATACAGAAATAAGGGTTAAAAAAAAAAAAAAAAAAAAAAAAGAAAAGAAAACCTTGCTCCCAGTGACAAACTGGACTAATTTGGCTTTACTTATCTTGAGTGGACTCTTAGGAACTCCAGTTCCTCCTCAAAATCAATCTAAGGAGGGCAGCTAGGTGGCTCATGGCATGGAAAGTCAGGACTGGAGATGTTCAAATCTAGCCTCAGACCCTTCCCAGCTGTGTGACTCTGGGCAAGTCGCTTAACCCCAATTGCCTAGCCCTTACCACAATTTTGCTTTGGAACCAATAATTAGTATTGATTCTAAGAAAAAAGTAATAAAAGTTTTTTAAAAAAGAGTAATGGAGTTGAATTTGTTGGTTCCATGTGTTAGCATTTCTTGGAGAAATTCTCCATTGTCACATGAAATATTTCATTTAGTATTAATGCTAGCTCATAAGATTGCTTCTGCTTACTAATTTTGTGCAGATTTTTCTCTTTTACTCCTATCTTCCCGTTTATATAGAGAAAGAGAAAGCTTGTCTGCTAAGCACTTTTCCTATTTTCAGCATTTAATTCTTGGTACATTTTGATCCTTCAGCACTTTGACCTTAATTTAAAATTGTTTTTTCGATCACTACCCTTTTTTTGCTTTTTATTGTTCCCCTTACATTTATCGAGAACATTGGCACTCGTGATAAGTTCAAATGTTTTATATTCTTTGCTTATATTTTCTTTTCTTCCTAATAAGTTTCTTAAACATGCAGCATACAGCATTTAAGAATGTCTGAACAGATCTTTACAAATATAGGGAGTCTCTCATAAACGTCAGTTGTTTGGAACTTCAAAATGCTTTTTTCTCACAGTAGCTATTTTATATAAACAGTTATTATCAAGTCCTAAACTAGCTTACAAAAAGCCACTTAATATATGATATAGTTGAAGTATAATATTAAAAGCACTGGACTGAATCTTAAGATCTTATTCTTTATCTCAGTGAAAAGAAATAAATTCAATCTGTATGTAATAAAAGGAATTTAAGTAATACAGAAAGAATTCTCTAGAATGAGGTTTTTCAAGTATGAAAATAGGTTCCTGGGTAAGATTTCTTCCTTAAAAATAAATATCCAGTCTCTACAATGGTTTAAATACTGTTTTATCTATGGTCTGGGTATATATAAATTTTAGACATTTCTTCAAGTCAGCTGATTTTTAGGCCATCTTTTTTTTTTTAAGTTTAGCTTTTAATGACATATTGACAGTTTCTTATAATTGGAAGAAGGTATCCAATATATCATTAATTTATTGTGTCTACAATTTGCCCAGCAAAAGGCTGAGCTAACAAATTGTATACTCCAGGGAACATTTTACTCATCTTTACATTTTTTACTATGATGCCTCATCTTTGTGTGAAGGTGACCCAGCAATCTCAGAGGCTACAAAGCATTGTGAAAGCTTTCCTATTTTCTATCATGTTGAAAAGACTTCAAGTTTGGTGACAACACTGTCTACTAGCCAAGGTTCAGTCTAGCTAAGAACAGAGAGAGGCTCAGCAGCAGTAGGCAGGCCTCTTCCAAAAGAGGGAGTTTGGGGGTTATAGCAAACCCATGACCTAGAGAAAAATACCAAATAGACCTCTGAACCCAGATAAAGTGCTTGAGGGATAGAAATGGTGTTAGGAGATGCTCCAAATCATGGTTTTTATACTCTTTTATAAATATTAGCTTAGCTGTGAGTACTCTAAATATAAAACTTTTTAATTTAGTTACCAATGATTTTATTGGAAGATATAAATGGTATCGATATTTACATTTTCCCTGTTATTAAATATTATATATATTAAAAACAGAACCATAACAACTCACATTTACTTAATGCTTTAAGACATATAAAGCACTTTCCTCAGTATTCAGAAAAACCTGGTGAGATGTTAAAGCAAGTAATTCTTTACCAGTGAGGAAATAGGTTCTAAGAGGTTAAGAGATTTGTCTAAAGCATGGAAGAACAAGTACTACCCATCTACATCTCCTAATTTCATCTAGCCTTCTTCCTAATATTCTAGATTTTCTGCCATTTTATGAACCAAATCTTAAATTTTGAAATAACTTCTGAGATTTTGTTCCTTTTAGCCTTATGTATTCTGGGCTGACTTGCAGGACCCATTCCAACTTGTGGCTATTCTAACACTGGATTTTAGACCAAATTTAGAGGTCCCAAGAAAAACTTGAGGGAAGTGTAACTCTGGGGCTTTTTGGAAGTTTCAAATGGTTCCAAAAAATTCCCGAGAGAATCTTTTCCAAACAAATCTCTCCCCCTCCTTTGGACTGAATAATAAGGAAACAACAATAATAATGGCTAGTATTTATACAGTACTTTAAGATATGCCTAGTACTTTATAAATATTATCTCATTTGATCATCATACCCTCTTTGTAGATAATGAAACTGAAGTTTGGAGAAGGTATGTTAGCTATCCATAATCAAACAGTTAGTACCTGAACACAAATTTGAACTTCGGTTTTCATGGGATACCTAGCTGCTTTAAACAAAACTTAAGAAAATGCTGCAATTCTTAGGGGGAATTATTTTTAGAACTACAACATTCTTTGAAGGTCCTTCAGACTTATATGCCATTGAAGTTTTTCAGCAGAACTCAAACTTGTTCTGCCTGTGTCCTAATCAAAACTAATGAAGAACAACAGTGGCAATCACCAAGAGACATGAAATATAACTGTGAAAAACATTTTCCATCTTAGAATGCAATCATCTGACATGCAAATAAACATCTGCATCCTATTAAAAACAAAAATCCAAATATAAGGATTTAAAAATTAGCAAAAATTTCTCATCTTTAGAGCTTAATTTGTAAGTCAAACTTTTTAATATGTTGTCCTGATAATTAAAGCTTGCTTTATGTCAATAGAGTCAAAGGCTCGCAAAGTTTCATCAGATAAAATCAAAATATAATTGTAGAATAAAGAAAAATGTATGTATACTACACACACACACACACACATACAATAAGCAAATTAAAATCTAAAACCACTGCAAAAATAAATTCACAAACTAATGTTTTAAAGGCATAATGGATATACATAGATATGAAATTCAATGAAAGGAATTACAATATGCAGATGAGACAGAGCTAAGCACAGTCAAGGCTAGCAGGATGTAATTCAAATAGGTCACACTCAACTTTTAAACTTTGCCCAAGAACAAAGACACAAGCTTAGCAACAGCATCAGCCAATCACAGATCAGACAAACAGGTACAAGACTCAACCACTCCAGATACCAATGAAGTCCAACCTTAAATGTGTTTTCTAATTATACAGTGTCAAAACAGAACAGGGCAAGTTTTAAAACAGGATATACTGTACTGAGTTAAAAGTATTTCAAAAAAGATGTAATCTTCACTAACTTTTTTTTTTTAAACCCTTGTACTTCGGTGTATTGTCTCATAGGTGGAAGATTGGTAAGGGTGGGCAATGGGGGTCAAGTGACTTGCCCAGGGTCACACAGCTGGGAAGTGTCTGAGGCCGGGTTTGAACCTAGGACCTCCTGTCTCTAGGCCTGACTCTCACTCCACTGAGCTACCCAGCTGCCCTCTTCACTAACTTTTAACAAAACACATGAGAATTCGAAAAAAGGTAATAGTGATAATTCTATTTTCACTTTTCTTGTGCTGGTAACTCATAGAGATTAAACTTGCCTTTAAAATGCACATCTTTTAGGGGGCAGCTGGGTAGCTCAGTGGAGTGAGAGTCAGGCCTAGAGACAGGAGGTCCTAGGTTCAAATCCGGCCTCAGACACTTCCCAGCTGTGTGACCCTGGGTAAGTCTTGACCCCCATTGCCCACCCTTACCAATATTCCACCTATGAGACAATACACCGAACTACAAGGGTTTAAAAAAAATATAGTAAAATGCACATCTTTTAAATGAAAATAATTTATATAGTGGGTATTTTTTCTTTTTATATGTGGGCTCAGGAAAGGCAAGAGATGGGGAAGTGTAGGAAAGAAGGGAAGGAAGTATAAATTAAGGCTGATCCAAGAGTGGCCTGTTATTAATTTGGCTCTTCTCATGAAGTACATAATTTTTTTATCTTTAGCTAATCTTTTTGCTATGCTTCTTTTTTTCTTTACAAGTCAAATCTCTTTCAATCCTAATTTCCTAAATCTTTAATAGCATTTGCTTTTTTGGGTCACACACCCTAGAGCCCCTCCTTCCCAAACAAAATGTTCTATTTCAAACTTCCAACTTTTTTTTTTGTTAAATGCCAAACAACTAGGCACTATTTTAAATAGCTTCTGCTTTTTTGTTTCAACCATTATTCTGTATATATTACATTTTTTTGAAAGGTAACAATTCAGTGGTTTGGTTTCCAGATCTAAGGTTTTGGATGGAGCTTTTAGAAGAGTGGGGAGCATTAGAAATACAATCTTTTTCAGTGAACATTTTATAAAGTTCACAAACCACTTGTTAGCGTGATAGATAGGCAGCTAAAGTATTGGCCAAGCACTAGTAATAGTTGTCTTCATTCTGCTATTGGTTACAAAACCATTTTTTTAAAAGGCAGTTTCCAAATTTTCAGTTAAAACTTTAAAAGCTATCATCTTTTTTTTCTTTCAAGTGCTGCTTTAACCACTAGTTTTGGTTCCTTAAAAAATTATTTTAAGTGGAACATCTTGACTTGTCATCGTAGTCAAACGTACTGAGCTCAACGTGATAAGTCATTTTAAAAAGTCTTGTGCATTAAAGATTTGCTAAAGATGCATTTGAGGGTACTCTAGGAAAGATACATATTTCATCATTTCATGGCATGCCACCTCCACTAACAAAGTATGGGAAAAAAGGAAATTAATTGCATAAAATAAATTTTGTTGATAAATGACCTCAGAATTTCACTCCTTCACATTATCCTTTCCTTATTCACTTTCCTCCCTTGGTCTTTACTGCCCCAAATGACTAAGTTTTAGACTACTGGCTTTTTAAAAAAATGAAGATATGAACAATTTCCATTTAAATTTGGAACTGGGGCAAAAAGTATATCAATGCACACAATACTCATATTTTTTTCTAGGCTACTAAGCCTTAACCTTCCCCTTTCTCACTGCTTGACCATTTTTTTTGTTCACTTTAAAATTCTGATTGATTTCCCTTACTCATAGCCACAGAAACCCCATTTTACTTCATTTCACCAGGCTGTCATTAGGGTTTACTCCAAACTTATCAAGAACTTCCATCTCTCCAAACTCCCTGTCTGCAAGGGTACATTCAGTCCATAAACATTTATTAAGCCTCTATTACATGCTAGGCACTATGCTATGTGTTGGGGGGACAAAGAAAGGCAACCCACAGTCCCCATTCTCAAGGAAATCATAATTTAACAGGCAAGTTGACACTCAGATGACTATGTTCAAATGAGCTACACATAGGATAAGTGGGAAATCATCAATAGAGGGAAGGGATTAAAAATAAGAGGGAGCAAGAAAGGATTCCTGTAGAAAGTGGGATTTAGCTGGTATTTAAAGGAATCTAGGGAAGCTAGAAGATGGAGATAAGGGAGATTATTCCAGACATGGGAAACAGTAAGTGCAAATGATGGGAATAAAGAGATGTGGTGTCTTATTTAAGGAACAGGAATACGAAGGTTTGTGTCCAGGATCATAGACTATGTAGATAGGAATGAGGTGTAAGAAGACTGGAAAAGTGGAAGGGAAAACAGATTCTGAAGGGCTTTGAACACAAAACAAAAGATTTTATATTGGTTCCTCTAGGTTACAGGGAGCAGCTGGAGTTTTTTAAAGTGCTCCTTTGGAAGATCACTTTGATGGCTAGGTGGCAATGGACTAGAGAGAAAGGAGACCTGTGGCAAGTCTACTGCAATGGTCCAGCCATGAGGTGATGAAGGCCTATACCTATGGCAGTGTTGGAGAAGTGGACAAGCATATACACATGAAAAAGATTAGATATGGGGCTAGAATTGCGGTTGTATTTCTGTGATATTCACTAGTCTTTCTTGGTACATGTTTACCATCTATCTCTTAATGAACTGTAAGTCCTATGATGACGGAGGTTCTACGTTTTTCTTTTGCATACTAAGATACCTTAGTATGAAGTGCTATTTGTGGACTTAACAGATAGAAGACACATTCCCTGGCTTTCTTCAAAATGCAATTTCTGCAGGTGGCCTTTCCAGCCCCCAAGCTCCTACAACTTTCTCTTCCAAAGCTATCTTCCATCTACTATGTATATATATTTTCTATGTACTTTATTTACAGGTTGTCTGCCCAATTAGGATGTAAATTTCTTCATGTAAGGGATGTATAGCAAGTACTTAATGAGTGCTGGTTGATTAAATGATTGTGGGGTGCAGGAGTTGGCAAATAGTTTTGGGGAATGAAGCTAGGAGGTTAATATTGCAAATAATGAGGGAAGTTTTGGTAAGAGAGAAATAATTGTTGGGAAACTTTAAAGCCAAAGATAAAGAAGTTATTTCATTCAAAAGGGAAGTGGTGGGCAATACGGCAGCTCAGTTGATGGAGCTAGATGGGATAGATGATAGGTCTAGAGATGGGAGGTCCTGGGTTCAAATCTGGTCTCACAGACACTTCCTAGCTGTGTGTCACTGGATAAGTCATTTAACCTCAACTGCCTAGCTCTTATTGCTCTTCTGCCTTGGAACTAATAGATTCTAAAACAGATTATATAGGTTTACTGGTTGATTGGTTTGTCTTAAAGGAAGCTACTTCAGGGTATTGAGAAAGGCATTAAAATGAGGACAGAAACAAATATAGGAAAAGAAAGGCTAACTTCCTACTCTGTTAACACATTTTTGACTCCAGTCATAAATTACTTTATATTGTGTTACAAGAATTAATATATTCTACAAACTGCATTCATGCCACTATGGCCATCTTATGACACACATGCTCACAAATAAGGCAAATTAAATAAAATTACTTCGAAAAGTGACTTAATCTTCATGAAAATGGACATCATATATGTACATATATGTCATGTACAAAATCTTTTTCTGCATAACTGTTATGTAATATAATATTAGGATTTTCCTTCACATTCACAAGATACTTTTAGAATTGATACTTTGGTTTTCTTTTCAATATTCACATTCCAATGAGTATAGCTCTACTGAGAGTAAATACAATAATTTTTTTTTTTACTTTTTTTTAAACTCTTACCTTCTGAATTGGAGTCAATACTGTGTATTGGTTCCAAGGAGTGGTAAGGGTAGGCAATAGGGTAAAGTGACTTGCCCAGGGTCACACAGCTGGGTCATCTCTAGGCCTGGTTCTCAATCCACTGGGCTACCCAGCTGATGACTTTCTAAGATGTTTATTGAGTTTCTCTACAATCTAGTCAATGTGTGTTTGTTATCCTTTTAAGGAACCATATCCTAGTCCCATTCTTATTCCTTCCTCATTCATATGCCATCACTCTGTTGCTTTTTACCTATTAAATTTGCTGTAGGCTGAAACCTAATGTACAATTTGCTCTCTTGCCATTAGTGGGCATATATACTTTCTTCCTTCATTCTTCTAAATATTTTGTCTTAGGCACAAAACTTGTTCATGCAAAAGAAATAGGGACCACCTCACTACTGATTTATTTCAACTCTCTCCCCCTTACCCCATACATACACACAAAAAGGCAGAAACATCGAGAACACTGTATTTTATTCATAGTTGATTCATATGTATGGCTCTGTTATAAGGGCCTGAACAAGCTATCATCCATGGTCAGGAAGAGTGGGACATGACTGAACAACAACAATTGTACTTTGACTTTTTATGGTATAGTCTCTTTTTTCCACCTCCTTCTTGATCCATATTGATGGCATGGATGTTTTAGATTACAAGTGCCTAGAAGGTAGAACTGTGCCTAACTTACTTTGAATAACATTGAGCTCAGTACCCCACCACAGATGGGTACTTAAAAATAGCATTTGATTATGAAAAAAAAAATTTGCACAGAACACCAAACAGATGGCAATACATTTGAGTCAACAAGAACAATGGTAATGAGTCAACTAAAATTGTATCTTGTCAGCTTTAACAAAACCTGACATTTTGTGATTAAAAGAAAAATATAATACTCTCTAAAGAACAAAATTAGTGCTGGAACACTAGAAATTGAAATAATTTAGTGACTTAAAGAACATTGGAAAATATAGTAGATATTTACCAGTTACTAAATATGGTGATTCATGATGCTACCCAGATGTAAGCATAAATTGGTCAAAAAAATTTTAAGCCAAGTTAAATGTGTTTTGTTACAGATTAGAAACATACAAAAAAGTAAGATTAAATCCAGTGTTATTAAAAGTAGCACCCTTGTAATATTTTTTCCTCTTCAAAACAAGAACTTTTGAACATTATATTATCAGCATATAAGGAAATATGAATAGTTTCCTATATAAAAGGAGGAAGGAAGGAAATAAGCATTTATTTAGCTCCTTCTATGTGCCAGGCACTGTGCTAATAAGCACTTTATCTCATTTGATCTTCATAATCCTGTGAAGTAGATGCTATTATTTCCATTAGGAAACTGAGGCAAACAGAGGTTAAGCGACTTGGATCACAGACACAAGTAAATGTCTCAGCCTGAATTTGAACTGTGGACTTTCTGATGTCAGGCCACTGTGCCACCTATTTCCTCTCCTCATCATCCCATTTATACTTAACATATGCCAGGTGCTTGTGCTAAATGTTTTATAATTATTATCTCATTTGATCCTCCTAACAATTCTGGGAGGTAGGTGCTATTAGCACCTCCATTTGACAGATGGGAAAACTGAGGCAAATGGAGATTAACTGACTTATGAAAGGTCACAGAGCTAATTAAATAACCAAGGATGGATTTGAATTCAGGTTTTCCAGACTCTAGGCCTGGCCTTCTATCCACTGTGCCTCATTGCTATCTCTAATAATATAAGGTAATATACAGAATATAATTAACCTGGAATACTTCTACCTCTGAAGTTCCCTTCTATGACTGGTTAGCTCTTCTGTAGAACCAACAAATGAGAATGTACTCAGGTTAGCCACACTCATTTCTCCCCTGGCTCTACTCCATACTCCCAGGATATTATAACCTCGATCCCACCTGACCAATCCCTATGGAGATGTCTCAGTCTCTGGGGCACCGCCAACCCCCTTAGATCTGTATGTGTCTGCTAGAAGCCTCCATTTGAAGAAGTAATATTCTCTCTAATCTAAAGCTGCAAACTTTCACATCTGCAGGTACTTTCTTATCTCAATTTTCCTTTTCTTTCCCACTCTTGCTTTAAGGCTCCATTTTGTGTCCTGTCTTCCCCTATTAGATTGTAAGCTCCTTGAGGGTAAGGACTTTCTTTTTGACTTGTATTTTTTGCCTGGCACTTACTACAGTGCCTAGCATATAGCAAGTGCTTAATCAATATCTATTTCTCAGAGAGATTAAGTAATTGCCCAAGTTCACTTATGTAATAAGTGGTGGATCTAGGATTTTAACTCAAATGCTCTGATTCCAAATGCTTCCTCTCCCTAGTGCCCTAATCTTGAGCCTTAAATTACAGAGCTACATCCTGGGGTCAGTGGTAGAGAGAAAGAAAAAAGTGAGAAAATTTATTGTTAAGAGAACTAAGGCTACCTTCCATATACAGGTCTAAAAAGGCCTAAAACAGTGAAGGCGAACCTTTTAGAAACCGAGTGTCCAAAGAGAACAGGCTAGCATGACTTCAACAGCAGGCTGTGCCAGATTAAATTTGTTTCCATTACTTTTGTTTCTTTGTTTTTTGCCCCCGGGGGGGCAGCTGGGTAGCTCAGTGGAGTGAGAGTCAGCCCTAGAGACAGGAGGTCCTAGGTTCAAACCCGGCCTCAGCCACTTCCCAGCTGTGTGACCCTGGGCAAGTCACTTGACCCCCATTGCCCACCCTTACCACTCTTCCACCTATGAGACAATACACCGAAGT